>NC_139349.1:134640913-135103568 GCF_055883805.1 Amblyomma maculatum
CTGCCGGCATCAATTGGACACCGAATTCCTGTTTGTACATCCGATAAAGGCAACGAAAATGGCAAAACAATTGCCCTGCGGATACACTAACCGACCTCCTGAAATCCAGGATAAAGAGGCAATTTCGTACAAATTACAGGCTCCCACCGGCCTTTTTATACTGGTATTTCGAGGTGGTTTAACAAAACTTGAACATAACTTTCGAGGTGAATAAAGTTTACCACTGCTGCTGAATAGTGGTGTCGAAGTCGAGGACAACGATAAAAATGACAGCGAGATTCCATTCAAGTACTCGATCGGAGACGAGTTTTTCGCACCCCATGTGTTGCGCTGCTTGCGCTGTACACCTCAGTCGGAATTGTATACGTACTTCCGGATGATCCAAAGGCAGTGACTCGTATAAATTTCGGAAAATGCAAGTAAGTACATGGAATGCTGACCACAACAGTTACTTGCAACATACTGCAGGCATGTTCCATCGACAAGGGCGGGCTGACACGCATTGCAAAACTAGCCATGGCCGGTCTCGAGGGAGAGCGCGTTTCTCTCGAGACCGGCCGTGAACTAGCGTCGCAGAGTCCACAGGTCGGATATGGTGCTATCTGTAACTATGAGAACGCATGGGAATATCACAGCATGCCGCTTGACGAACAGCAGTACGCGAGGCCGAAGCTCAAGGAGTATTATAACAAGTGGAAAGGAACACGGCCACACACGGCCACTCGGCTACGATATTCAAACTATGATGCCAAGAAACCCGTCCGCCACCATCGCCACAGCCAAGTCCGGCTTGCGAGCGATCACGGAGCCGGCGACACTAGCTACCAGCTATCAGCCTATCGCTAGAAACAGCGACGAGAAGCGGCAGACATTTTACAAACAAAACATAAAACAATTTTTACGCCACATCCGGCAAGTTATTCCTCCTCACTTCTTTCAGCTGGCGCATGCGCAGAAGCGACGGAGCATTCCAATAAAGAAGGTCTGGTCTTCAGTCCAGAGAGAACGGTGTCCATCATTTGCTGGAAGGTTGCTGGCGCAGAACGGAGACCGAAAGGAAGCACTTTAAATTCATAAAGGCCGTCGGGGCCCGACGAACGCTGTTTTCTCTCTGTCCCTTTCGTCCACTTCTATCTGCCAGTAGCCATTCTTGAGGTCAAGTGACGAGAAATATTTGGCATTGCGTAACCGGTCCAATGCGTCATCGATACGTGGGAGCGGGTATACGTCCCGTTTCGTTACCTGATTTAACTTACGATAATCGACGCAGAAACGCAAGGTGCTATCTGTTTTCTTCACCAGCACTACAGGCGAAGCCCAGGGGCTAGTAGACGGCTGCACCACGTCGTCGGTAAGCATTTCCTGCACCTGGCTTCGAATAGCCTCTCGTTTTGTTGACGACACTCGGTATGGTTTCGTTGACGACACTCGGCAACATACGCGATGGCCATTCCTTTCGCAATGTGCTGAAACTCGGTCCCGAAATTCGTAATCCAGAGCTTCGTACAACCGTCCCGCAAGCGAACAAGTCCTCTTGCAGCGCAGATCCCTTTCTCATGAAGCAAGCCCACGTTCGTCTCTGCCAGTACGTCTCGGCCGCATGGTGAGTCGCTTTCTACCAAGACCACAATGCTGCACCGTGGCGGGACCGTAACGTCAGCAGCTGTAATACGTAAGGCGGGCGTTGATGAACCGTCGACGCTAGATCTCGCAATGGCTTGGCTCGGGGAAAACGCCACTCGTGATTCTTGCAAATTAATTATCTCACCATTAACCTTTAAGAAGTCCAAGCCGAGTATGACGTCTCGCGAACAGTGGGTAAGAACGACGAAGTCGCAAACAAATAAATCCTTCAATTGCAACTCTCGGAACGCATCTTCCAGCCGGGATAATAATGTGTCCCCCTGCAGTGCGGATATGAGGCCCAGTCCACTCGGTTAAAATTTTCTTCAATTTCCTGGCTAACCCACTGCTCATAACTGAATAGTCCGCCCCCGTATCAACTAAAGCTGTAATGAGAAAATCGTCGATAGAAACCGGTATGTCCGAAACTGCGCACTCAGGTTCATCGTTACATGACGCCGTCTGATAGCCGTTATCTTGTACTAAACTTGATGGAGGATGTTCAGCACTTCACTCGTCAGCGGCCTCACCTCCGCAGGTCGCTGTTCCTAGTTTTGCCGACTGCTTTGGGAGCGGGGGCTCGGCGAGCGGCCAGTGCGGTATGTATAGGGCCGTGGACTTGGAGAACGATAACGGGATGACGCGGGACCCGTATTGTTGGACGTCTGGAGGATTTGCATGCGTCGACAGGTACTCCTCGATTTCGCGGGGTCGTTCACCACTCCGAGGACATCGTGCACGCGGATGGAAGCCACGAAATCCGGCGCGGCGGTACGGACACAACCTTAACATGTGACCGGCCTCACCACAGTGGTAACAAAGGGGCCGATTGTCAGGGGCACGCCAGACATCAGTCCTCAGAAACCGTGCCTCGGCTAGAAGAGGAGGATGACGTGGGCTTGGATCAAGAGTAGGGGTGTTCACTCTGGCTCTGGGAGAGTCGTACCCACAATGGTGCTGTTTTGGATGAGGCACAGTGGGGTTCCCTTTTGGAGGATCCTAGAGATTATGCTGAAGCACGGACGCGTACGTTGGCACACTAGGTGGAGGTGGCTGCACACCAGGCACAGACAGTTCCAGGACAGTTTGCCTAACTTCTTCGCGAACGACCTCCGCGAGTGATGGAAGCCTCGACGACGACGTTAGACCCTGTAGCTGAATGTGTCTCAGCTCTTCTCTGACCCCAGATCGAATAAGCTCCCTTAAGGCATCATCATAACCATTGAAGCCGGAACCATAGGCGACCGGTGACATGGCGGACACGTTACAGTTATAGTGCTGAGCCCTGTGTCAAAGTGTTTGTTCTATCGTGGTGGCCTCCGTTAGAAAATCTGATGCCGTGCCAGGTGGATTGCGCACAAGCCCAGCAAATAGTTCTTGTTTCACCCCGCGCATTAGGTGGCGCACTTTCTTGTCCTCTGACATATTTGGATCAGCACGCCTAAAAAGGCGGATCATGTCCTCGTAGTACATTCCAATACTCTCGTTAGGGGCTTGGTTGCGAGATTGCAGCGCCGACTCCGCACGCTCTCTTCGGTCTTTGGCGGTGTAGGTCTCCAACAGCTGGCGACGAAAGAGGATCCCATATGTTGATAGTGTCGTTTCGTGGTTCACGAAACACGTCCGCGCTGAATCTTCGAGAGCAAAGTACACATTATAGAGATTCCTTTGCTCATCCCAGCCCTTGTAATTGGTGACCCGTTCGAATTGGTCCAGCCAGTCATCAGCGTCCTCATAAAGCTCGCATGAAAGGACGGTGGCGTTCGTGACTGGAGGACAACGAACTGGGGTGAAGACTCTCCGTTAGCCACAATGTTCATGTTGGATCTATGCATGTTGGCCACAGGGGTGTAGGAAAGAGGCCCGAACTCTGGCGACTGACCTCGAAGGCGACGGCTGCAACTGCGATGGACCGGTGTCGGATCCATGGTGGCTCTCGGTTGCCCTTGAGGGGTTGAACTCAGCAAAAAGGGAAATCGTACCCGGCTGCTCCACCAGAAAATATAACGAGTACAAGGCAGCGAACACTGAATCGATCAGTTCCACCCACTGCACTATTTCGTCCTCTTCTTTCTCGGTTCCGCGAGGCACGCGGCAATATCATTTCCTGAGATTGCTTTTGTCGGCTCTCACACGCTCGAACAGTGTAGAAAACACACACTGCCCCAAAGGGTCCGTTTCGGCGGCAGTAGTATATCAGAAAACGTTTATTAGCCAGGAAAATAAGACTCGAGGAAAAATTACAATAATTGGTGTTTTCATTTCAAAACTCCACTGGCCTTGGCTGCCGCTCTAGCCTGTGCAACAAGTGCGCGCTGCAGTTCAAGCTCCGAGCTGAGCAGAGAGGTCTCCCATTGCTCCTTCATTTTATATGTTTTGATGTCCGGGGATTTCGGGCCCTTGCATCTCCATGTGATGTGGTATGTGTCGGGCCTATCGTCGCACCATGGACATTCACCTTTATGGCTATATGGGAAAAATATACTGTGTTTGTGGAGATTGGGGAATGTATCTGTCTGAAGTTGCCTCCAGTCCCGAGCTTCCTGAGCATTTAGCTTCTTGTGCGGAGGAGGAAAGTAGTCTCATGAAGTGGAGTCATGTGGCGGCGGCATGGTCCAGTCGGTCGTTCTCACCACACCCTCTCACCAGATATGTCCAAGACCAAGAGCAGCCGAGTAACGTGAGAACGGCGCCACAGCCGAGCAGGACCCCCTGTAGAGTTCGAGTGGGACCCTGAAGATGGTCTGAGCGACTTTCGTCCACGGGCCGAAAGTGCGTGCCGTCTTCGTCGACAACACTATGCATTGCGTTCCGACGAGGCGGGCCGCTGGACGGGCTGGAAGTGGCTACATTCAGCCCTTAGATGGAGACCAAGACTTCAAAAGCGAACTCCTGCTGCAAACAGCCAATGTGCTATCCCTCGAGGTGTTAAACCTCAGCCTGGAGCAGCCGAAGTTGCATTGGCTATGTTGTCCGACGACCTGGCCCGGCAAGTGCCCCGAATTCACATTGGCGAGAAGGGCATATCTTTAGTACAGGTAACGACCACAGCCGCCTGAAGATCGCGCTCACATTTTTCTTTTGTCGTGGCGCACAGAGAAAACCGAGAACCGGCCCGGCGATGCCAACCTGTGAGTGCGCATGACCTGGTCGCAGCAAGGAGTTCGTCGGTGAGCTGCGTAACCTGATGCAGAAATATAAAATGCGGAGGAACTCTCGGAGAGGCGTGCAGCACAGTGGCTGGTGGGACTGCAAGGTACAGGCGACAATGCAAGCGCGCTGCGAATTACTTGACACGCGAGGCCAACCGTCTACGGCGTGGTGATGTGACAAGCGGGCCAACTGTCTACGCTGTCGTGCTGTGAAAAGCGACTCCGTCGAGGAGGGGCCAGCGAACATAGAATGCGTATATAGAGTGCAAGCTGTCATGCAGGGATCGTCCAGGGCAAGATCACCCAGTATGACAACAAGCCGATCATAGCCATCACAAACAAAGGTCAGAGTGGTGCCAGTTTACCCCCTCCCCTCTCCCCGTGATGACTCAGCCCGATGCTGTGACTACGATGCCGCCGCCACCGCATGTACCCGAAACTCCGAATCCACCTCATGCCGATCACGTTGTTAGCGTAGACCTTCCCATTGTCGTCGACGGGCACACAGTGACTACTTTGTTAGACACCAGAGCAGACTTCTCGATAATAAGCAAGAATTTCGCAGATCGGCTCTCCAAGGTGAAAACTAAATGGATGGGGCCGCAAATTCGTACTGCTGGCGGTCACCTTAATTATGACACCGATCGGACTGTGCACTGTTGTGCATGGCAACTCTTGATAAGGAAGACATCGCCAAAACGATCAGGGTCGAAAGTACTGGCCAGCCCGTCAGGGATCTATCGCAACACGTACCGTCTTTGCCATAAGAACCAGGCACCTCATTTCGTTTCTCAACCTTGTAGTAGAGAATTCGTATCATTTCTGAAGCTGTAAATCTGTGCAAGCAAAGGAGAGTTCTTGTCCTCACTTCTTAACAAGTTGTGATCCTCAGGAAATCAGTGTTGGCTTTAGAATACAAGTGAGGAGCAAAACATGCAGCCTTGTTACTTTTGGCAAATACGGTACCGTACTGACACACACACACACACACACACACACACACACACACACACACACACACACACACACACACACACACACACACACACACACACACACACACACACACACACACACACACACACACACACACACACACACACACACACACACACACACACACACACACACACACACACACACACACACACACACACACACACACACACACACACACACACACACACACACACACACACACACACACACACACACACACACACACACACACACACACACACACACACACACACACACACACACACACACACACACACACACACACACACACACACACACACACACACACACACACACACACACACACACACACACACACACACACACACACACACACACACACACACACACACACACACACACACACACACACACACACTGCAGTGTGCCTACGAACACTACGACAGACCTATGCCGCTGTATCCCGTCCAGCTCACAGGAAGATCGGAGCCCACGTGGACGGTGTTGTGACCGGAGTTCCGGCCGAGGTATGCGCAGACTTCAGCAGCTGACAATGGAGGCGTACTGTTGTGGCCAGAGTTCCGGCCAGACTCCAGGCGTACTTAGCGGACGCCGGCGAGCGACCGCGAACAAAAGCAGCGAAGCGGCGGCGACGGCAGGTGTTTCCGGCTGCGAAGACCAACCCTTCAAGCCCCCCCCCCCCTCCTTCAGGATAGAGACCAGCTGCCCTTCGAGCCTTAATCCCCGTTGCGCCGCGACGGCACCTATTCTTGTGCTTAATGGGCACGAAGCGCGTCGCCGAGCAGCGATTTGTCCTCGCCACCGGAAGATGTGCAAGGAGGTTCACCCTCGGCAGTGGGCGGCACCTCGAGTGATACCTTGCCCCCACTGATTGGATAGTAACGACGAACTTTGTTTCCCCATCTAGGGAACTGGGGATAGCAAACCATATTTAACTGACGGATTTTGTTTGGACAGATAGCACCGTTTTCCTCTCATGACTTGTACCTTCTTCAGTATGTAGAAAGTGTATATGAACGTTACTTTTTGCCTATCCTCCCTGGCTGTCTTCCGCCTCGATGCATCGTCGCCTCCTGAGCCCGCTGCGGTGAAGCTCGCCCCCTGAACCCGACACACTTCAACGGTCGTGCGGGCACCGCGGACATTGCGGAGGACCTACTATCTTGCTCACTGGGCCGCACACCTCTCAGGGGTTCAACGGAATTGCGGCAAGTGTGGCAACAAAAAGCGGAAAAAAAAAACGGTTATGTTGTGCTAGATATGCTCGCATTCATCCTCACCGGAGTAACCGCCGGCGATTCGATTCCGTCGGATTAGTAGCGTGGAAGGGTCAGCCTTGTTCCGAAGGAAGGAGGCGATGCGGGGCTATCGGTCGCTCACTCTGACGAGCGTACTATATCGGCTGTTCGTGCACATTTTAAAGCGTGAATGAGTGGATGGGCAAAGAACCCTGGCGCGCTCACCAAACTGCAAAATGGCTTCCGCTTGAGACGGCGTCTAGAGGACAATTACTTCGTGCTCACCCAGATGACAGATTGCTCGAAAAAAATTTCGTAGCCTGGTGGGCTGCTTCCTGGATATTGCTAAGGTATGTAATAGTGTCTCCTACGAGCTACTCTTCAATTGCCTTTCAGAATTTGAAATTCGACTTGTGTGGACCAACCTGCGGTGCCGACTACACAGTTGACCTGTTTTGGTGGCACACGTTCGAAGCACGTGCCCGTGGACAGGGGCTTGAAACATGGATGTCCACTTTCATTGTTACTGTATGTAATGCACAGTACGTACGTTGCAGGTATGAGCCCACTTTGGAGCTGGGTTTCCAGTTTCCCTATATATATGAGGGACCACCGGAAGTTTTGTTCCTGCAAGCCCTTGCCTATGCCGACGACCTGCAGGTGCTGCTAGCAGATAACGTGGGCATGCTCCAGAAGATGACCACACTGGCCACTATCTGCGCACACCGACTGGGATTGCAGTTCAGCACCAAGAAGTCAGCAGTGCTGCAGCTCTCGGTTGGGCCCACACAAAAGTGATGAGGTGAGCCTGCCCAGCAGTGACACCGTATACCTAGGGCCACCGAGTACCAATAACAAGATGTACTCGTCAGCTCCGCGCCATGGCTATTGGAGGCGCACGAAGAGCACATTCGGCAAGCCAGCCAGAGGGCCGGAAATCCTTTGCGTAGACACTGCCTGTGGGTCAGAAACAGGTACTTGCTGGTCAGTAAACACTGGAAAGCAGTGAACGTGCCTGCATTGATTTTTGGAAATGTCTCCTCCTATCGACCAAAACATGGTCTTGGTTAGAACGCGGCCAGCGCAAAGTGGGTAGAGTGGCCCTAGGCTGCCATGGACGAATGAGTGGCTGTCGAGAGCATACAAGGTCACCTCAGCTGGCCGTCGTTCGAAGCACGCGAGGAGCACATTAGGCTATGACTACGAAGGCCGTCTGCGGACTCCGAGGGTTCCAATACCTATGTCTTTGGGTGGCGGGACAACGTGAACCGCGCGCTTAAAGACATTGCACCGTACGTTCGGCCTGCTGAGGCAACCGGCACGGGAGCAAGCGAGCTGAAATGGCTCCGAGTGGTGCACAGCATGTGCGGAAGGAGGCAGATCAGTGGCGCACAGTAATGGGCTCAGTTAACCCTGCTCCTCTACTGCACTCATATAAGACTAGTACAGCCTCGGACAAGCTGTATACAACAGTTGGAGTGCGATTCTCTTTTAGGCCCGTGCTGGAATGTTGTGCATTCTTCTGTACAGTCAGCGGTTCGACATTTTTACGGCAGTTCAGGCAGGACCTTGCGGAAAGTGCTGTGGGGAGCAGGAGAACATTGAACACTTTGTCATCTTCTACCCGGAGTTAGTGGCGCAACACTGAGAGAACATCGCTGTACTGCAGGCGTTGGAATTAAAGCCCCTGAAACTTGTTGATATTCGCATGGAACGCCGCCTGTGACGGAAACGCACATCACACGGCGGCGGCGGCAACCAACGCCAACTTCGCCAATAGTGGTGGCTAACAAGCCAACGTGGCCCGGAAGACGCCAGAGCAGACTGAAATCCACAGTGACACTAACTGCATGATGAAAAGCTTAGTGACTCACGCGCCCTCCCCATGCCTGTTTTAGTGCTGCTGCACTACTACCCGCATTCTCGCAAAATCCCGGGAGGGTGGCTCCTCCTGGCCCCACGGGACTGGGACTGGTCGGTCACTGCCGCTTGCGGCGGGGGCTAGCATGCCACCGAATTTTTACTCGTTGCAGGCCGTCATTGCACCCGCTACCGATTCGCTGGTGAACGACGGCTGTTGTGGCGCGCGTCTTTCTCTCCCTTTTCTTTTTCTTTCTTTTCTATTTTCTCTTCTGTCCGCACGAGGCAGCGGTGGTGGCTCAGCTTCTTCTTCTTCTTCCTTGATATTTGGCACTTACCCACGAAGGGGGATTGGCCAGGGTTCAGTGTGGACTGCCAAATGTCCTACAGAAACTGAATTAGTGTATTAAAGTAATTGACAACTAAACAAAAACATAAGATTCAAGATCACAAAAGAAAGAGAAGCAGGCCCGTGAATTTTCTTTTCCTTCTTCCTTCAGTCGCAACAACAACAGCAACAAAATCCCGATGTCTGAAGCCGATTTGATCTTTGTTCTTTCCGATGAACTTCAGGTGTCCACAGAAACAAGTGGGACAGATACTGTGTCTTTCCTTTCCTGTAAACCAATTATAGAACGCTGTTGAACTTAGATGCGTTCAACGGAACGCTCAAGAAAGCAGCAACGCTCAGGCTTTCGTACAAAGTGTGATTCTTATCCAACGCCATCGCTAATAAGATCATTGCTTTAAGAAGATCGTATTGGTGGAGCACATGCGATGTGTGGTCTGGAAGCATGGAAGTCTGATTAACAAAACAAAATAATAATAATGAGACACAGCAAACACAATCCCCTTAAAACGCCGTGCATGCTGCACTATATTCCGTGATTACCAGAGTTAAACCGTCTGTATTTTTTTTCTTGTTTCTTCACTTCGATGTAAATGGCTGGGGTTCAAGGCGCCGCCCACTCCTCCGTTGCAAAGGGATAGCCACACGATCATCAGCATGATCGCCATCATCATTATCGCTTTTGAACCGTCCAAACCGTGTTAGTCCTTACTTCGACAATGTCCGCAGTTCTCCGTAGTGTCTTTCTGCCAGCAGTTCATTGCTCAGGAAGTTGCCATAAAGCAGTTCCCGGTAGATGACGTCCTTCCTGACACCATACAGGTCCAGGGTGGGCTTTGCCTTCGCTCAGTTTCGCCACTTCTGTCTCCGCCTTTCGCACCTCATCGCGTATGCTAGCCCCAGTCACGCTCGAGGTTCGAGTAGAAGCGATTGAAGCTGGCGGAACAACAAAAGGCCGACGTAAATTTGCTGTCCCTCGGTGCCCCGCATGGTCACACCCATAGAAAGGGTCAGCGTCTCACGGGCTAATGTTGAGGTGGGCGGACGGAGTAGCTGTTTCTCGTAGCTCAGCTTTGCAGCTGCCCATCGCGTTGTAGGGTAGGAACCCAGGTCTCCCTGTACTTCTTATGTCGGAGTGTTTCGTTGGACACATAGGCTCATCCTGCGCGCACCTCTGAATTCTGAGAATTCGTGTGTCCCAGCAGAGACATAGCATAGCGTGGGCGTATATAGGACCGGGCACCGAAACGACATGTCATGCCCATATAGCCTGGATAACTGAAACGCAATTACAACGTATATTGATTTCAGAATTACTGCCGGTGCCAGTTAATTATTTTTCGATCACAGCGTGAAAATGTAATGTGCTTGCTGACACAAATAGATATAACTAAAAGCAAAGTGACAAAATAGCACTGGATATAGCATACACTCTAGTTTCACTAAAATATTCGCGGTCATTAAGAAAATACAGCAAACTGAGGCATACGCAGAAAAGAGTGCATGTACAGAGAAAAATATGCAAAATGCGTTAAAAGCGGAGTATGCATTAACACACTTGCTCACTCACAAGCTCCCGTAGCTTCTCAATCTCTGGACCTGTGGTAGACACCACCTCTGGAGTCACCCAAGAAAGCTTCGCTAACCTTCGAAGGAAGCGGACCGAACCCTTTAGTTCGGTGCGGTTTCGGTTAACAGCGTCAAGGGCTTCTCTGAGCGCCTGCACCCCGCATGCCAGCCCAAGGTGACTGTTTAGTTGTCCCACTGTATAAATATCATGGACCCGCCTCTCCGCTTCCTCGTCTCTGCAAAAGCTTATTATATACAGCGCTGTATAAGTGGCTAGTGTCAAGCAGTCCAGTGGCGTACCATCAGCGCTGTTCATGACGGGTACGGGAAAGCTAGCTACAGACGACTGCTGAATGTTCTGTGCCTCATATTCCGTTCGTACCTCTATCGGAGGTAAATAATCGGGCACAAATCCTGCACTGGCTTGGAGAGGCACGTCTTGCCGATCGGGAAAGAACTCATTCACGACAATTACGTCGTCATTGTCAGATGGTGTCGATGGCATGGATACAGTCTCTCGCTCCCAGGAATTCAATTCTGCACACTGATCAGCATGCGCAGACCTGCTTTCACCGAGTAAACTGTCATCGTCATAGCCATACGGTGTCGGTGGCATTGACACTGTCTCTTGATCCCAGGAATTTAATGCTGCGCACTGAGCAGCAGGCGCCGGCCCTTCCTCACCGCTGGTCCCTGTGTTAAGATCAAAATCTTGCGTAACATTCTCTCCTTGAACTTCGCGCATGCTGCTTTGACTTGCACTATTTCCGTCAGAATGATTCATTAACCACTGAATGACCATGTTATTAACTTCCTCTCGTATAAATGGGACCGTTGGTTGACCAAGAGGAGTCTTGCATTCTGGGCGAGAGGCACGCTCATCTGCTTCATGATAGTGTGAGCCGAGTTGGATTTCATCCATTCCAGTCTTCTCATCGTCCGCAGTGGGGAGCGGAACAGTTGGACCTTGTCGACCACAGGGCCGGTTAGTTGCATCGGCTTCTGGAACTTGTGCTCTACCATCAGAAATACCAGGAGGGCACTCTTCCGTTATTCCCGTGCTAATATCAGCCATAGGTGAAGGCAGTGGATAATCAGGAGTTAGGCTGGCTTCCACTGTTACCTTCGTAAGGGACCAGTCATCTTTCGGTTCTTTCTTTACTACCACTTGCTTTGAAGCAGCGTCAGAGTGTGAGTAGATCCCCTTCTCCAATCTGCCTATGCGCCTTGATTTGACCTGATGCCCACTGCTGAGATGCTTGTCGGTTTTTAAGTGAGCAGGTGCATGAGACTTGGCAGCTTCTGAATGACTGCGCTCCCTCTTGCGCTTGTGGGTGCAACGTTTCGACTTGTCATGTGATTTAGTGCGACCTTTGTTGTCCATCATGGCGCCAGAAACGGATGGTGCATCCGTGACTCTACTAGTATGCATTGCAGCAGTCGCGGAATTGTTCAGCTTAGTTTCCGAACGGCGCCTTCTGGTCCGAGATTCACTCCGACGTCTCGTCCTCGATGTACTGCGACGTCTCCTTCTCGATTTACTGCGACGTCTCGTTGGAGATTCACTGCGCCTTCGACGCCTTTCGTCGCCTTCGCTTCGATGCGTACTCTGTCGCTTGTTGCAAGTCTTACTAAGGACGCTGCGCCGCAAGTTGTGCGTCCGCTTGTCCTTGCTTGCGCCGCCGCTAATCCGTTCATTTGCCGATGGCACTGACTTGCTTAGTTGGAGAGTCCTTTGCAGCAGGTGACGCTGGTGCTCCTCGTTTGCGCCGCTGATAGTCCTTGCATTTGCCGATGACATTGGCTTGCGTAAGTTTTGAGTTCTGTGCAGCAGGCGATGCTGTTGCTCTTTGCGTACGCCGCCGCTAATCCTTTCATTTGCCGATGACACTGTCTTGCGTGGTTGGAGTGTCCTGTGCGACAGACGACGCTGCTGCTCTGTGCTTACACCGCCGCTAATCCTATCATTTTCTGATGACACTGGCTTGCGTAGTGGAAGAGTCCTGTGCATAATGCGACGCTGCTGCACTTGAGAACTCCCTGGGGTACTGCCCGGGCCGCTCTGCGCTTGTGACTGGTATAGCAGGTGACGCCGCCGCTCCTGGGGCCGCGGTGGGGAGTTTTCTGAGCGACGGTACTGTGAATTCTGCGATGATGTGTGCAGCGACGTCACGGTGTTTTCTTGGCGTCTGTGAAATCGAAGATTTTGAACGCCACAAGTGGCCGATGAGTTGCGTGGGCTGTCAAGCGGCAGTTGGGCTTGTGGAGCGCGGATCGTGTGCTGTTGCAAGCCACCTCGGCCGCGATAATACTGACCAGTGAAGGGCATTCTGCAGCCCTGTCCTCGCTGGAACCTGTGCGGCGGCGGCATAGTAGGAGTGGGCCCACCCATGAAGAAAGGTCTCCACGGTCGGGGACCGCCAATAGCACTCGGCTGTGTTGGCCGCCAGGCAGGACGAAACCATGGTCGGTAGCTACCACGTAGTGGCCGCGTGGTATCTTGAAAGGGCGTCGATGAGGGGCCGGGGTCTTCAGAGGCGCTGACGCTGCGACCAACGTCGAAGAAATCGGCAGCAGAGCTGAGGTAGCGCTGCACTTCAGCAGGAGCGACTTCGCTGTCCACGCTCGGTGTTGTGAAGCTCTGTCGTGGACACGTACGAGCGTCCTCACTCTCCATGGCAATCGTTGCGGTACTCGGGCGTGGTTTGCTGGGTTCCATGAATGGCTTCCACGTCAGCTGTTCTTCCTGCATCTACCGAGAGCAAATCAAGCCGCGCGTGCCCGCAGCATTGGCACGTACCCGCCGTGCGCTGCGAGCGGAGGTCGTCTTCCTCTTCGTTAGCTTGCGGAGTTTTGTCAGCACTGCGATTCAGGCGGCCTCGCAGCCAGAAACTGCAACAAAAAATTACTTGTTTGGATCGAATCGTAACGGGCGCCGAGTGACGTCAAGTGTTCCCACAGATGACCGCAATTTGAGAGCTGCTTCAAGAATCTCAAGCCTAAACAAGGTTTACCTGGAGAATTAAGCGCCGCTGTAGCTTATGTGTAGGGGAGGCTGAAAATGTTGAAAATATGATCGTTCTTTAATTGTTGCATGTATGATAGTTTACACTATTGTTTTGTGACAGCTTGGCAATCTGAACGTCTGCCTCCTCTGATTTCTTCATGTTTTTTTGTCTTTCTCAGAGGGATGGAGACGGCACGTTTCACTCTTGTGTTCTTCTCTGCCAGGGGCCGAGGGGGAAAATGTCAGCAACGTTAGCCCACAGTCTATATCTCAATAATAGCTGCAATAGTGTTACAACATGAGTTGCGGCGTGTTAGAAGTGCGGATCATGTCGCATCACAATCCCATCGCTGACACCAGTTGTTAAATGTCAGGAGCCGGTGCCGTTTAGACCATCTTGTGACGAGACGACGTGAACAAAATAAATGACTTCGGCCAAGGAGAAGCCGCCACGTGTCCTCCGGCCGAGGAGCACAACACGCGGTGAACTCCCACGACGATTTGTCTCGACCACTGACTGACCAAGTGTCTTCTGTCATGGGCCATAACACCGGTGGTATTCTTCGATCCGGACGCAGTAGTTGGCCGCGGGCCAAAAGCGCGCTGGTCTGCAGTCGCGGATCTGTCAAACATCACCTAGTCTAGGTAGTGTTGATCTGTCTGTTGAACTGTCGCGGTGCGAGGGGGAGAGGAGGGTGCGCCTCCATGGCGCCAGCGGGGTAGCCGGTGGTCGCTGAGGCGCCAGGTTGTCTGGTTGTCTTGTCTGGACACGCCTGACGCGGATGATTTCAATGCGCTGGTGCCACGCGGAGCAGCACCGGGGCTTGTAAAAGGGCATCCGCCAGTCGCCTGCACCCGCTCGACTCCAGTCGTCGGCCGCTACAGGAGCCGCGCGAACCGCGGCTGGGAGCTCGATCCTAACGGCTCGTCCGCCGACCGAAGAGGTCTCGAAAGGGGCCACACCTCTCCTCGGTGTCCCCTGAGGAGACCGTGTCAGCTGGGCGAGTTTTCGGTCCCCAGCTTTGTCCATAAGAATGCAGCTTTTTAGTGAACGTGAGATTTCCTGATTGTGGCGTAGTAAGACAAGACCGTTTTATCTCTCTCAGAAATTGCTTCTATGGCCAATGTAAACAGATTTAGCAGCAGTCCGACAAGCTGCTGTGACAAAGTTGTAAAAGGAATGGCCTTCAGTAATCCGGATTCCTTTACGTGCAAATAGAAAACTACCTACATGGTCGTGAAGAGTCAGCAGTCGGCCTGTTCGATCGCGCCAGCATCGTCTGCGCGCGTTACGCGACCATGTAGACGAGGCAGCGTGGCAGTGCCGTGCGGCGTCGTCTGCTGTCAACGACAACATCATGGCGGATTACCTAGCATGCATCGCTTCATGCAAGCTCCCTATACTGTGTCACTCAGGGACCGAAGAGGTGCTGCGTTGCGTTACTCTACTTCTCACATCATTTTACATCTGGATGCCAACGAATTATGATTATGTAAGATGATACAACAGAGAGCGGACGCCATTGATTGATTGATTAAAACTTTATTTGCCACCGATTTTGGAGGCCCCCTACACCTCCCCGCTCCTGGCACTCAGGCTTGAAGAACGGGGGCTGGAACCTCCGCGACTAAGGACTGGCGAATATACATTGGTTATTCGCGGCCTCAGCCGCCAGGCGGGCGGCTTTTTGCTGGTCAGCGGGGACGTCGCTTCGCAGCTTCTCTACTTTTGATGTTGTCCCTAGCGCCCGGAGACTTAGGGCATTCCCTAAGTATATGGCCGAGGGTCCCCCTCGCTTCGCAGGCTTTACATTTATAATTTTTTCTCTCATCTATCTGGGTGTGAAATAACCAGACAGGGTTTGGGAAATTTCCTACTTGTTATCGCCGCCAGGCTATGGCCTCTTTATTATTTAAGCTAGGATCCGGTGGCGGCATCAGACATCTTCCTAATCTATACTTTTCGATTATTTCTTTATAGGTTTGCAAAATTTCTTTCATCGCCTGGCAGTCGGGCGGCTCCACGTTTGCCCGGCGGGCTAAACCATGGGCCGCCTCGTTGCCGGGGACGGACGTGTGTGCTGGGACCCAAATTAGGGTGATTTTGCGATCGATTTTAGCTATAGCTGTTAGAATTCGGGCGGCTTCTTGAGAGACCCTGCCTTTTCCGATAATCTAGAGAGAAGTTTTACTGTCGCTAAAGATCAATCTAGGCTTCGTTCCGACGCAAACGAGCGCTATTGCGACCTCTTCAGCCGTGTCTATGTTTCTGCTTCGGATGGTGGCGGAGACGACTGGTGCGCCGCTACCATCGACTGCCGCGGCGACTGCCGCCCCTGATCGGCCGCTTGCAGCGTCTACGTAGATAACTTCTTTTACTCTGAATTCTTTTGCTCTTTTAAGTCCATGTTGAGAAGAAGTCTTCCAGTTTCACTTCCTTAGAATACATTAGGTTGAGTGCGGAGAGGCAGAAAACATTCTCTAGTGGTATTTTCTGCAGCGTTCGCGGTTGCCAATGAGTGCCGCTGTATCGCGGCCGTTCGCAGCCGACAATTGAGAAAAAAAAACACCGTTAAAATATTGCATGATATGACCTTGACGGACGTCGTACTGGATCTGAATTTCACGATGTCCAGGAGAAATGCGGTTATTCGCACGATGCGAATGAAATGCAGCGACTACGCTAGGACATATGAACGAATACACTAAAGCAGGGCAAGATTCAGGAAAATAGGGGTCCTGAGCTATACGCTTGTAGGCCGTTCCGCTTTCCCGTCACATGGTGGTCTTTTTCCTCACCTTCTCTGCTCTGCTAGACTATACACCATTTTATTTTAAGCGCTGTAAATGCAATAAATGAGATTCACGCGACACTAATGTATCACCATTAGTTTCACAGAACACTCCCCTGTAACACTCAGGCCTGGAGGTAGCAGGAGACCGAGAGGCACTGTGGCTAGTCCTATTTCCCTCTTCTAAAGCGGAAGAAAGAGATAGGACTATTTGAGATTGGGGGACCTCTGTGATGCCGCCGAGAATAGATTTTTTTACTAATTTGACAATTTTTTTCAATTACGCCATTTGAATGTTGCCTCCGTCCCGACCCTTTCCCTCCGCCTCTCTTTACCGAAACCACTGAATATAGGAATTGGCGGAAAACGACGCAAAACTTTTCCACAGTTCGTAAGCAAACGCAGATAAGGTCATAAAAGAAGGGCGGTCCCCCATGAGCGCAGAATTTTACACGCACGTTACAGAAATTACGTAACCGATTACAATTACGATTACTGGATCTGAAATGTAATTTACAGCCCCGCAAAAATAACTGAACAATACAGAAAAGTAATGGATTAATTTTGCGTTACATTTCTTTGAACAGTTTAATCATATTGTTACTGGGCGGCAAGCCGATGAAGAAAGGAAACAGGACATGACTGATGGCGATAGTATATGACGTTTTATGAATGATGGCGGACCTAGCGCGAGCGCGAATGCCCGCGCCAGTGCTCGCTTCTTCTTCCACGCCCCTAACAATATAACACAAGTGTACGGAGGCGACAGAGAAACTGCGGATTGCGTGATATACCGCTAAACGTTAATTTTCAAGGGGGGCTGTTTTTCCATGTTACCGTCGCTAATTAAACTCCCGCATTTGTTCGTGCAGAGGTGCGTAGCTACGCTCAACACTCTCACAATATACGCACTGGAGATAAGTGCAGTATTATAGCGAATGGAAACCTTGCACACCAGCTCACGGTTGCGCAAGGCTTCAAAGCTGCAGCCTTCTAAAAAGCGCCGAGCTTCCTTGCTGCTGGCCCTGCGCTTACGAATTGCGAGCAGGGACAAAGAAAAGCTGGAAAAGTCGTCGTGATTTCTCAGGAACATCCGATTTCAGCATTTTGCGTTGACCTCCTGGCGTCGCCCTTCACTAGTCACCCACTTAGCCCTAAATCGAGGACTCGCAATGAATACCAGCAGAAGTTCGCTTCCCTCGAAGAGGTGGCTGAACCTGTGTCGTAGGTACAAAAAATGACCACTTTAGTGCTCCAAATAACGGAAACACTCTACACACTAAGTGCAGAGTGGAGCATAATGAGTTACTTTTCAGGGAGAAGTATTAAACATTTGAGGGAACGAAGTTTTACTACTCCAGAACAGATATTACTTCCTAACCCAACTTGTATTCTACAGAGGGTCTTGCCACTTAGAAGTGCAATGGCAAGGGCTCTGCAGTACAGCGGTGGCCTTCCGTGACGTTGCTGCAGTACACAGATTGTGGGGAGCGGGTAACCCATGAACATGTTTTCATTCCCCTGGACAATGTCAATAGTACAAGCTAATTGCTTCATTACCTGCGTACGTGATGAAAACAATATTCACTGTATACACGCGATTAAAATTACTAAAATTATTAAAGCTCCTTTCTTTCTGAAGTATCATGTGATCGCATTGTGCGCGATTGGTATGTAGTGTCACGTGATGCTGTGACGTGTGTGAATGGCAACGCCGTGAGGGGGAGCGTGGACTGTTAGGAAGTCAGCGCGCAGATCGCTCGTGCGGGTCTCTTAATCTGTACGGCCCAGCATGCCGAATAAACATGTTGCTTAGTCGCTCTGCCTCTGCTTCGCTCGCCGCGGCTACAACATAATTGGCGACGAGGATGGGATCCCGCTGGACTACGTAAAACGCATCGCGGCGTTCGTGATCCCGCTGGACTACGTAAAACGCATCGCGGCGTTCGTGATCCTGCTGTACTGCGTGAAACTCATCGCGGCGTGCGTGGAAGCACCGGCGTTCGTGGAGAGCGTTTGGGCGAGGCACAGGGATGGCAACGCTTGGAAGTTTCGACCAGTTCGTCGAGGACGGAGACGAGGATTTTGGGTCCTACGTGGAAAGGTTCGAGCACTTCCTGAAGGCCTCCCAGGTGAGCGACGACCTCAAGGTCTCGATGTTTATTACGGCAATAGGCAAGAGGGCTTACAAGACGCTGAAGACTTTGCTAGAGCCTAAAACGCCAGAGGACAAGACTTATGCGGAATTCGTAGAAGTGCTGGGAAGTCATTTCACCCCAAAGCCCATGGTCATAGCAGAACGATTCAAGTTTAATCGGCGGTACCAGCATCAGGGAGAGTCCATAGCAGCATATGCAGTGGAGTTGAGGCGTTTGGCAGCTTCATGCGAATTCGGGGAATTCCTCGATGAGGCTCTTCGAGGCCGCTTTGTAGTGGGCCTCTGCGACAGCGCAACGCAAGCAGAGTTGCTGAAGAGAAGCAAGTTGACGTTTTCGGACGCCTGCGACGTTGCGAAAAGCATCGAGCTAGCGCGGAAGGAAAGTCGGGAATTTCAACCGACCGGGACGCAAGGTACAGTCGACGCCGTACGTCATAAGCCAGGCGGTGGGAAACGCCAGCAGCAGCGTTCAACCGGTGCAGGACTAGCAAGGGACCGAGTGTCTGAATCGCCGGTCTGTTTTCGGTGTGGCTCAGCGCATGAAGCATCGAACTGCAAATTTCGCAAGTATCGTTGTCGTGCATGCAAGCGTTACGGACACTTGGCGAAAATGTGCAAGTTCAAGTCTAGAGACGCGGCTAATTCGATAGCTGTGGAGGACGCGGATTGTGACCAAGTGTTGTTGTACAATGTCTATTCTTGTGCAGAACGCCCAGGGCATTATGAAATCTGTCTCAAGGTAGCCAAGAAGGATGTTAACATGCAAATAGACACGGGTGCGTCTGTTTCCATTGTGCCAGAAACGCTATACAGAAAACTGTGGCCCAGTCTACCTAAAGAGCCTTGCCACATAAAGCTGAGGACATACGGTGGGTCGCCGCTAACAGTCACAGGGAAGTTGACGGTTCCAGTCGAACATAATGGTCAGTGCAAGCAACTTCCGCTCATTGTCGTTAAAACCGACAACAATAGCGACATTGCGTTGCTAGGGCTTGACTGGCTGGAGGCTCTTAAGCTAGACTGGTCAAGTGTGCATGGCGTGTGTTTAGACAAAGTTGCGGCGCTACTTGAGTACGCAAAGGTGTTCGAGCCCACTCTGGGGCTGATCAAAGGTAGTCCAGTCAGGCTGGTTTTGAAGGAGGGGAGCAACCCCGTACTTTGCAAAGCGCGACAGGTGCCATTTTCTTTGAGGGAAACCGTGTCGCTTGAATTGCAGTCTCTTGTGAACAGGGGAGTGTTAGTCCCTGTACAGAAAAGCGACTGGGCGACGCCCCTAGTTGCTGTGCCTAAGGCGAACAACAAAGAGTGTGTGGGGACTTCAAGGTTACATTGAATCCGTGCCTGCGAACTGACCATTATCCACTTCCCGTGATGGAAGATTTGTTTGCAAAGTTGTCAGGATGCAAGTATTTCACAGTGCTTGATTTGTCGACAGCGTACCAACAGCTGGAACTGCATCCGGAGGCACAATCGATGGTGGTTGTCAATACACACCTGGGGCTTTTCAAGTACACGCGCTTGCCCTATGGCATCACAAGTGCACCTGCTATTTTTCAGTCTGTCATGGATGATGTGTTAAAAGGGCTTGAGCGGGTAAGCTGCTACTTGGATGATGTGCTTATCGCAGGTTCAACATTTGACGAATGTTTTCATCGAGTGGAAAGGGTGTTGGCACGTTTTCTAGAAAGAGGCTTGCGATTGCAAAAGGAAAAGTGTAAATTCTTTCAGACATCTGTCTCTTACCTAGGCCACATTCTGGACGACAAGGGCGTTCGGTCATCAGATGAAAAGGTGAAAGCGATAAAAGAGGCACCAAGTCCAAAAGATGCGGCACAGTTGCGAGCTTACCTGGGCTTGATTAACTTCTACGGGAAGTTTGTACCGAACATGTCAGCTAAGCTTAAGCCTCTGTATAATGCTCTAAAAAAAGAAAAGGGATTTCAGTGGTCACAGGAAGCTGAGCAAGCGTTTCAAGAAAGTAAGAGCTGGTTGACACAAAGCAATGTGCTGACATACTACGACCAGAAAAAGCCGATAGGACTAGTGTGCGACGCTTCGGCTTACGGCGTAGGAGCCATTCTTTTTCATAAGATTGGAAGCGACGAAAGGCCAATTGCCTATGCTTCCAGAACGTTAAGTAAAGCAGAGCAGGGGTATGCTCACATCGAAAAAGAAGCCTTGGCTGTTGTTTTTGGGCTGAAAAAGTTCCACAAATATCTGTTCGGGCATCGCTTTGAGATTTACTCCGACCATCAGCCATTGGTAGGCTTGCTCGCTCATGGTAAGCCCGTACCAGTGATGACAGCAGCCGCATGCAGCGCTGGGCTTTACTGCTTGCAGCGTACGATTATCGTTGGGTTTACCGCAAAGGTCGAGAGGTTGGAAATGCTGACGGTTTTTCAAGGTTACCACTTGCAAATCGCAATGATGTCTCGGATTATGCACATTTCTTTTCAGTTGTTGATGAAGTGCCATTGTCTGCTGTTGAAATTCAGAAGTGCACTCGAACTGACAGAGTATTGTCGAAAGTGCTGTGTTATACTATGAGTGGTTGGCCGCCGCATGTTAAAGATGATGAGTTAATGCCTTATTTAATTCGTCGACATGAGCTATCTGTAGATCAGCAGTGTGTTACATGGGGAAATCGAGTGATTATACCTCGTGGGTTGCGCAAACAGGTGTTGCATCTTTTGCACGAAGGACACCCCGGGAAGACGCGCATGAAAATGCTCGCCCGTAGCTTTGTGTGGTGGCCTCAGCTCACGGAGGACATTGAGCAGATGGTGAAAAGCTGTGACACGTGTCAGTTAACACAAAATGATCCGCCACGTATTCCACTGATAACTTGGGGTTGGCCAACTCGCAGATGGCAAAGAATCCATCTGGACTTTGCTTTTACCGATAACCAGTGGCTCCTAGTCCTAGTGGATGTGCATTCCAAGTGGACAGCTGTGTTCGTCATGCCATCCACCTCTACCGACAAGACCATTGAAAAGCTACGGAGTGTCTTTGCGTCCTACGGCCTGCCAGAAGAAGTAGTTACGGACAATGGTCCACAGTTCTGTGCCAAGAATTTCGCAGACTTTCTCCGCAGGAATGGGGTGCGGTATACCAGGACGCCACCGTACCACCCCGCATCAAATGGAAGCGCAGAGCGGTACGTACAGACCATTAAGCGGGACCTTTTGCGACAGGTTCTCGACGAGAGAAGAACAGGGATCAAGAAAACCTTGCAACATCGGGTTGACCAATTTCTGTTCACGTACCGAAACACACCAACCGCAACCACGGGGCTGACACCCGCGGAATTGTTTCTGTCATGGAAGCCGCGCACACGCCTGACCTTTCTCCAACCGAACTTGGAAAAACGTATGGACGACAGGTTCTACCAGACGAAAAAGAAGGCTAACGAGAGTGGGCGGTCATGGAGATCATTTGAGGAAGGCGACCATGTGCTCGTCCAAGGACTACGTCCTGGGGAATCGAAGTGGTTGCGAGGCGTTATAGAACAGCGGTGCAGTGCGTCCACCTACAATGTTAGAATAGGGCAGGAACAGAGGTTTGTGCATGCTGACAACCTACGTCCGTGTTCGTTTCAAAGTGTTGAATCCGGGCCAACTGTGTATCCTTCTGTGCCTAGTTCTATGCCTGATTCTGTAACGGAAGAGTCGTCTACTAAGACCCCTTCCTTAGATACGTCTGAGCCACAGGATTCCTCAGCACCACAGCCTGCCCAAGCATCTACGTTGCGGGGACAGAACGCCAGTTCGCCTGCAAGGTCCACGCTGCCTGCACCACCGCTCCGGGAGCATGCGCCACCTCCGGACACGCCACCTCTTCGGCGCAGTGCTCGTTCTCGGAAGCCTCCTGAGCGTTATACCCCATAGAGCTGGTGTAAAACAGTTAGGGGGAAAGGGAATGAAGTATCATGTGATCGCATTGTGCGCGATTGGTATGTAGTGTCACGTGATGCTGTGACGTGTGTGAATGGCAACGCCGTGAGGGGGAGCGTGGACTGTTAGGAAGTCAGCGCGCAGATCGCTCGTGCGGGTCTCTTAATCTGTACGGCCCAGCATGCCGAATAAACATGTTGCTTAGTCGCTCTGCCTCTGCTTCACTCGCCGCGGCTACAACACTTTCTTTAGTCAATATAGTCAGTCAATTTTGATTAAACATGAAATGTATGCTATCCTTTCATGTCATATATCGTGGCGTAGCTTATACCGATTACAACTGTACTAAATTACCATTATTGCAATACACAAGGGAATAACTGCTGATGATTAGTAATCATGATTAAAATTGAACTTAATCTACAAAGTAGCCACATATTGCTGAAATGGTCTCGACGAATAGAATCCAAATCAAACGGTAAACAACGCAAAAGCCACGCAGAACATAGCTAATTTATCCACGCAAAGGATAGGTAATACCGCAAGTTAGCGGTAATTAAGACGTGCAGCTAGTCCAGTGCTGTTCTACTCGGCATAAGCTATCCAACGATTTCGACTTGCAGTTGTAGCATGTATTATAATATTTTTCACAATTATCTAATTAGCAGTAATTAATTAGGATTTAGAATTAGCTCAATGCAATTATACTTGACATATGCCATCTAACGACATATGACTCGATGATGTCGCACAAAATCCAGTTCATTAGCAATTAATTCACCATGTTTAATTAAGCGTTACAATTAATGTGCTATTATACTCGACATACGCTACGCAACTATGTAATACTAGTGTTGCTACGGCTTCTCTCAAAGGTTTGACATTTCTGTTGAGCTGCGAAATTTGCTCTGAGTGGAGCGAAAAACGGCCCCGTATCTGATGTCATCGATATCTTTAAAAATCTAGGTGGTTCAAATCGATTCAGGAACGTCCAATATGGCTCACCCGATAGGCCAAAGCATCGCATCAGAATCTAGAAATCCTTTAAGCATTTGAAACATACCGGCAACACCGCCGAACAGAGCTCCCAAGCGCTTGGCAGGTTACTTTTTGTCCACACCAAGCTGGCCGCCACAGGCTTCACACCAGCCCATGACTTCCACTCCAGCAGTTTTTTTTATATCCTCCTTAGTTGGAAGGCGAGTTTTAGCTAACTACCAGTTAAAACCATTTAAATGTAAATAGTTGATTGAAGGTATTTTCCTCATTTGGCTACATGGGTAACCGGAACTCCTATCGTTGACATCAGATTTTAACATGGCGCACCCATCCATATCATTTTCCTAATATTGCTCGCCAAGTACCATTGATGTTATATACGTGAGAGTGTCAATCGACTAAGGAAAACTTAGCTACAAACATTGCCAGAAAGTATTGCCAGGCCTCAATATTTACATTTCGAGAGAAGCCATCTTGATCACCGCAAGGAAAGTATCCTTTATGGACGATGTTGATGTGGACCCCTTCCGGTTTTTTGAACAGTTGTTTTGAAAGGGCTTGGACTCCGGCCTTTCGTCCGCTCGTGGTGCATTTGTCACCCACAAGAGAGAAGATCCAACATTTATCAGTACATTGGAGTCCTTGCCTGTCTTGGACAATGCCCCGTGTTGTGCCCACCCCACTGGTTTTAAGGACAAAATGTATTTAAGCTCAGTGTCCTGAATGCTAAAACCAACCTAAGGATTTTAGAAAATAGTTCTTTGAGCGAGGACGAAGCAGCGCGAGGTTCGAGCAGTATGCGAGCAGCTCGTGCACAGGAAGCCGGTGTCGCCGACTGTGAAGCACACGCAACCCCAAGCAGCTCTAGTTCTTGCTCCGACGCCTAGGCCGTCTCATACCTACAGGACCCTGCCCGCCAGAGATCATGGCTGCTGCAGAGGCTGCGAAAAAGTCTGGCGTGGCGCAGTCGATGGCGATGTCGGCTGTCCCCACCGGCACGGCGCCCATCGTGCCGACCTACGTGGCCCCGGCGCAGACCTACGATGACGACGAGGACGAGGTGGAGGACGTCATAAGGCCGAAAGCCACACCGTTGCAGCAGGTGAGTCCTCGCAGTGCACACGGAAGTGCACTTTGTTACGAGAGGCTTAGAGGCAGTACTGCTTTTATCGGTGTAGCAGAATGAACCGCAAGCTTCAGGATTTCTTGAAATGAGGCGCACGAGGACGATGTTGGAAGCATAGATGGGCACAGCGTTTTACTTAAACTAATCTGCCACTTCGCTCACCAGTCAATTCTACAAAAAAGCTGCAGGAAGATGAAGACGTTCAACGCAGTTTTAACGCTGGCCTGGGGAGATATTATACACTCCGGTTACTACGACCCCTCATCACGCACAGTTTTACACAGCGACGGCAGCGGCGTCGACGGCGGCGCCATCAGTCTCCTGAGACCCGAGATATGATGCAGTGAAAACCTGATAATTTTTTTACATAATTTACTTTTTCAGAGTACACTGATAATTCTGATGCCATTCTTTATTTTGTATGGCGTTTCATTGAAAAGTTATCAGATGTGCAATATATTGCACACTGGGACTAAGTTGTCAAAAAAAAAATGAAACATGATATCATAGACACACGCTTTTATTGACCCTTCTGGCCTCATTTCTTATGGAACTCTTTGAAGCAGTTGCGACCGGCTGTCAAGCACAAGAACAGGTTGCACTTGCAGCATCGAAACTTTGTTCTTTCGCTGCAGCCAGGGTTCCGACACCTGCTTGCAGACTTTTGGTCCACCAGCTCCGGCATGTGTGATGCACCTAGTTTGCGCACGGATGGTGACGGAAGTGCAACAACTGCTGGCTTCCGCAGCTGCAACACTTCGCAGTCACTTTCTGCCGAGGCGAACCCCTTGTCAGAGGCAAGCAGAAAATGGGCGAGGTCAAGCTTGAAATCCAGCAGTTGCATTATGTTCTTCCTTGGTGTGCCCAGCTCTCGATGGTCTTGCTTGTAGAGCAGCCAAGAGTTTACAACCCCGACATCCATCATGAAGATGAGGGTCCGAACCGTCCACTTCTTAGTGCGCATCGTAGTGGGGTAATAACTGAGCATTCTATCACAAAGATCAACACCCCCCATGTAAGCATTGTATTGTGCGACCACTGCTGGTCTCTGGACAGCAATTTTCTTTTGCTCCTGCTTCGAAAACCGTGTGCATTCGTCCACAGGCTCCATGCCCACGTGGGTGGAGGCCAATACGATTGGTTTATTATCGTACCAGTTCGTGATGCAAATGTTGGAAACAGTGCCGACGCACTGAGACATTGCCCCACGACCTTCCGTACGCATTTCTCGGTCGCCTTTGAGCTTGAGCCCTTTCGGAAGCCTTGATTTCATGATTGTACCAGTGCCCCTGATATTCTTCTCAGCCAATGACTCTAGAAGATGTGTTCCTGTAAAATACCGGTCAAAATAGAGCGAGCTTCCAGACGGCAATGTCTCTGAAAGCTTCAGCACAACGGCAGCCCCAATTCCATGTTCTTTCTTTTGTGCGAGGCTTCCTTTTCCTTGAAAAACCTCAAAAATTAATACAAGGCCTTGAGGGCTTGCCAAGATGAAGTTCTTCAGGCCTGTTGGGTTGGGTTTGCCAGGAACGAACTGCTTCACTGGGCACTTACCGGTAAAGGGAATAATCTGCTCGTCAACGCAGATGTTTGGTGAGCGTGGCAGAGTGAGGCAAGCGTTTCTGATAATTTCAAGAAGAGGACGGACTTTCCAGAGCCGATCGGCTTCTTTGCCTTCATTGGAAATAGCGAGGTCGTTGACGACCTTGAGGTTTGATCGGATAACAGAAAACCGATCCCGAGTTATTTTGTCGGCTACGGCAGCGACACGCGTTCCTTGGCTCCAATACATCCTCGCTCGAGGATAACCTAAGGCACTCATGAGCAATGCAGCACCAAGAAATACCTTAATTTCCCCAGGAGATGAGTTAAGTGACCCTCCTGTGCGCTGGAGGTATGAAACTTCCGTCATTTCGTGCAGAAGCTGAAACGTCTCCTCATCCATGTACCTTCTGTAGTACTGGTTCGCATACCAGCCATCTCTTTCGTCGGCCGTAGACGATGGTACATCTGGCAAATCCGGAAGGATGGATGCGTATATTTGTTTCCGAGGCCACCTTTCGCGAGAAGGCATGACTGGGCTGCAAACACCATTACCGTCGTCATCGACATCGGTTTCCGAATCATAGTGGCAATCCTGCTGCTCTTCATCTGCAATAAATATATAAGAAATGCCATAAGGGAACAGAAGTGGGGTGCAGTTAAATTTTAAAACGAACGACATCCATGAAATTTTACCTAAAATTCGGTCGCACTGCTCATTTGTTTCTTCACCATCCGGGGGATCTTCAGCGTCTGACAAATCCAGGTCGGAATTGTCCCCATTTGCCGCAATTCTCTCAAGAATTTCAAGGGCAGAAGCGTCGGCGGCATCTAAAGAAATTTTATATTATTTATTTGCAACATATAGACCCCTAATTTCAATACAGAAAGCGAGCAAATCAAAATTATTGGTTCCGTCAGATGTAGTCAAAAAGTCAACATTGTCCTGACGTGCAACCTGTTGCACATCAAGTTTACGAGCAACACAAAGAAGAAAACAGAAAAGTGAAGGCACAAATTGCGGTGGTGAATGACACCTTAGTGTCTCATGACTTCGCAAAACGATATTCAAGATCATCACAGCAGTTTTAAACACATAAAAACGATTTACCTTGGCGGCGTCGGTAGAAAACCTCCGGGCTGAAAGTCGCCATTTTTGTTTGTTACCGTGAGCGCCACCTCGTGTCTGCAGTTGCATGAAACATTAACAGATGGCGCCACCAGGTTCTGCTGTAGCTTGGGGAGACTGTTTCGGTTTCGTTTCCAGCCAATTTTTTTTACGGAGCGCAAAAATCTGAATGTGCAATACGTTGCACGCAGGGTCTTTAGAGGACGCGTTCCGTTGAACGCATCAAAGTTCACCGGCGTTTTAGTTGGTCGTGGTAAAGGCGTTTATTGCATCTAAATATGGGGGACACACTTAAGCTCCGCCTTTAAGGGTATGACGCGATAGCGTAGGCTACCAGGCCACATATAAAGCCCCGCTTTAACCAAGCCGTATGAACTTGCCTTAGTGACCTATCGGGGTAACGTGAATACCAGGGTTCTGGCAGGTTTATTCAGACATAACCGTCTCATGTGAAACGAGAGACGGTTTTGTCAGAGCTATCACAGGAGGCCGCTAGGGGCGGCGATTTGAGAAAGAATCATTAAAATACTTAATTTGTCCTAGTTGAGGACGCTTTAGTTTTCCTGCAAAGTAATTTTAAAGAGCGCTCCGGGACCCGCGACTCGCGTTGTCAGACAGATTTTTTTTTTTTTTTATGGCCAACATTGTCCTTCATGACGTCATTGTCATGCATGGGTTTTCGAGCAGATATATTATTCTAGGCACTATAGAGCAGACGACGGCGGCAATGCAACGGTCCTACGGGGCGTGGCTTGTACGGTGCGGCGTCGCCTGTAGGATCCTATGAGGTGCTGCTGGCAACGGGGCAGGTGACGAGCCACCCACAAACAGCCTGGCACGACGCAGGCACGGCCGACAGCTTTCTTACAAGCAGCATAAATTTTGGAATCACTGTCTTGTAGTTTCAGCTCACACTTTAATTCATTCCTTTGCAGTGATGGGTTGTAGCCAGTGTCGTGTTGTTGGCTGCACGAATTATTCTATGAAAAACAATACACTGATTACCACCGATTTCCTGGGTTAAAAAAAATTTCGCGACAAATTTAATCGTGCGATCCGGCGCTCCTTCTACACCGGAGAACAAATTTATGCTCGGAACATTTTACGCGGAGCTGCTACCAGCACAGGACGGTTCTGATAGAAGAGTTTGGCCTCGCGAGCACTAGGCGATTATTGAAATCGGTTGCTGTGTAGATAATCTTTGCTCACATGACATAAGCTATAACCACCTACCGCAGTCCGCTTGTTTGCAAGCCACCGTCAGAAAAAAAAAAAAGCTAAACTCTGTTGATCTCTTAAATAACACGCGATTAGATAAATTAATGTAAAAAAAAAACCCTCACTGATCTGCAACGAGATTGTGGGGATAATTGCGATACAAGCGAATTTGTACTTGCAGTTCCCATACTGGCGATATGTGGCTAAACTCATCCGATATCGTATACATCTATCTCCGCTGCTAAGGCGTCACCGAGATTACATATTTATTTTATTCTTAGACAGTTAGGTTGATAGTAAGGTAATTACTATATAACGCAGATAAATTACGAGCTCCGTCCGCTGCGGTTTCGGTGTGAAACAGCTTTGGCCTAGAGACGACTAAGGCGCAGCGCACGGCCACAGCGCCGTTGTCCGTTGGGGCAAGCTCGCTGCATTCAGTGCGGCAAGTGTTGCGAATTTGTCATCTACTTTATTTATGCGGCTGGGGTCATAGTTTATGTACCGCTTAACATTTATTACGCCGAGACAGCGATATTCAGAGGACGGAACGGGGCTACATGCTGTGCCGTCGGGTGCATACTCTCGATGGTTGTGTCCGTCGATCGGCACAATATAGGCAATGCCTATACATGACTTGTTGCTCTTGAAATTTACTTTAGTGTTCGAAGTACACGTAGTTGAAACTGCTCGGCCAGGCCGGCGTGCGCTTTAAAACTTTGCATCCGGGTTCGCCGCACCTTCCGTACCCTTTTGTAAACAAACGCCGACTCCGCCGCTGAGCTTCGTAATGGATAGTCTTGATCAGCAGGTTGGTTACGTATGTCATGTAAGACGTCAACGGGAATTTGAAAACTGCTTTCGCTCAGAATGCAATCATTTTTGTAACACATCGAAGGCTTATAAAACGTTGTGTACGCTCAATTTTTATCCATGCCATTATTTACAAAGGGCATTAGTTTTGGTCGTTTAGCAACGCGTAGAAAAAATATTAAATTGAACAAATGCCATTCGGTTGGAATGACATTAAATATTCCACGTGGCAGGGTTATTAAATCTCATTCCCAGCGAGGCGGATTTAGTATCGGTATAGACAAAACAAAACCTCATATGTGGCGGTCGCTTGCATCGGGTTTGTGAGTGCATGAATGGCTTAAAAATTATACGGAATTGAATCTTCGTACGGCAATAATTTAGCCGCATTCAAGATCGCTCGCTCGTACTGCCCTCATTGGCCATCTATGCCAAATATTGCTTTTTATTTTATATTTGGATGAATATCGTCCTAGTTGTCCCTGTCCGATGACATCGAGGGCTACTCACCGACATCACATAATGTGTTTCACATGATGCCGTAAGTGACAGCGATTGACGTTCGCACACATCGAAAGAACGGCAGCGGGTGCGTCCGGCGCGGCTGCACGCCTATGTCGTCATCATCTGACGGCACGGAAGGCACTGCTCTCCTCGGGCTCTTAAAGGGCCACTGTCCAGGGAAGGACCTTTTTGGCGAAGGAGCCCAGTGTTTCGATCAGGTGCCGGAGATAGGCTGTGCAAAATGCTACAGTGACACGCGCGCTGCAAAGAAACGAAAATACAAATCAAAGCTCTCTCATGCTCTCCTTCGGGAAGCCAGCTTTCCCGTTTCCTGCGCTGGCCCGTCGAGCCACAGTAATGACGTGCTTCTCGCGAACGACGTCCATTGGTCTGTCTCGCTGTCTGAGGGTGAAGGATGGGTGTCTACCGCCAAAGCCACCTAGGTGGCTTTGCTACCGCTCGCTGCACGCTTTTCCCTCGCCACGGCCCGACTGAATCCAGAGGCGCGCGCTCCCTCGCCCGTTTTCTTTTTTTCTTTTTTTCGCGCAGGCGGAGTGCCACGCCCCGCCTCCCGCCAAACGCGGAGGAGGAAGGGGAATTTGTATTGCGGAGGCTAGACGACCGGGCAGGAGAGTGAAAAACCTTTGCGAGGGAACGGAAGGAGAGAAACACTACATAATCGGGTGATTGGGTGGCTGTAACTGCGTTATTAGCTACTCTTTTCAAAAACATTTTGCGGCCTTGCGTTCTGGGGGCGAAGTCTCACAGTCACCGGGGAAGAAAATATTTTCGACCGGAGGGTGGACAGTGGGCCTTTAAGGAGGGTCGCCACTAAAGGAAGAGGCCTCAAGGAGAGAAACTTACAAAACCTAATCCAGGCTTACGTAGTAAACAGAATCAGTTACGCCACCTCCTACCTCGACATCAAGGCCGGAGAAAAGGCACAATTAGAATGCCTGATCCGAAGATGCGTCAAGAAGGCGCTAGGACTGCCCATGGGCACCTCGAGCGAACGATTGCTCGAACTCGGGGTGCCCAACACGTGGGAAGAATTGGTGGAGGCAGCACGAGTCTCCTAGTTAGAGATACTAAGCATGACCGAGACGGGCAGGGTGATCCTTGCAAAAGTAGGACTCAGCCTAGAAAAGGAATCCAAAAAAGGGTCACAATTAGTAGCGAAAGCAGGAATGCCTTGGTAGTCACCCTCCCCCTCCCCCCTCCCTTCCCTAGAAACATGTATCCAGAATTTAATGTCGAAAGAAGGGTCAAACGAGCCGAAGCTCTAGAGCAACAGTTCAAAAAATGAAAGCGAAGGAAGTAGTCTATGTCGATGCGGCGAGTGGCAGAACAGGTGCGGCGGTAGCCTCGGTATAGGGGAGAAAACCTGGGCCAGGGGGCGCTGCGCCGCTCTGTGTGTCAGCGCCCTCCATGGAAACCCCGTCAAAACCTCCGCGCAACGCGGCCGCGTCGTCTGCTCCCCGCCGCATCGAAAACATGCTGTCGTCTGCTGCGCGCTGCTTTCCAGCACGTGTCTGCGCGCGCGCTCGGTTGTTTCTCTCTTCCTTCGCCCGCGTTCTGGCAGTTCTGGCCACCGTCGCGCTCCAACAAATGGAAAAAAAAAACTAGAATGAAAAAGTGACGGCGCGCTTCTTCGCAAAACTTGCGTGGAAACGGTAACGGTATGGTTGTCGGCTTTTTTCTTTTAGGTATCTCGTACCGCTCGTATCTCGCACCTCTGTAACTGGCGGTGCCGCAGCAGCTTTGCGGAACCAAGTCGGCCTCAAGAAACAGATATACGTCATTAATGCCATCACTTGGCGCTTATAAAGGAAAAACACATACGTCAATTGTTCGATCTATCCTCATGCGCGATCGTGCTTCGGGAGCTCAAAACTGCACATTCGCTAGAGGAGATAACTGAACTAGGAATTGCACAGCGTAGCTGTGGAATTAAGAAGACAAAGGTTTCCGTGGAGAGATGTCCCCGTCTGCATGGAAAGTCGTCAGGCATTTCCTCGCTCTTCGTCTCGTGGAGAGAGGAAACTGCCGCAAAAATGGCATGCCTCGGCTTCTCGTCAGTGATCCAGGTCGTTAAGAAACCCCTAATCGTTAAAGGTAGATAGGTCATTGATTTCGGATGTCAGTGCCACAGCAGCGAACTCCCCCTGACCGCTGTCAGCAGGAACCAAAGGGTAAGGTTGTGTTTTTGTAGGGAACGCGTCCTAAACGCACCGAAAGGAGGCACCAAAGCGCCGGTAGCATCGCCTAAAACGTGTCCCCAAAGAGTTGAATAGGCACCTTTCAAGTGAGCAGTCACAAATGGAAAGGAAGCTCCCCAACCAGCGCCCGGAGAACTCGTCGCTGTGTGCACGTGTATCGATTCTCAATGGGATGGCTGGACCCTTCATTCTGTGAACAATATGGACAGAGACATCAAGAGGTGCCGCCCCAAGTCCTTCAATATGCCTCTCGCTTGCCTCTGTCTTCGAGCAGAGAATAGATCGAACCCTACCGCCTGAACTACCGTTCCCTTCTAGAAACTGATGCTAACACACAGATATTTGCCAAGTATGGCTCGCTTAGTGGCCTGGTTAGAGCAATGTGATTCGAGTGACGACCTTAACAATGAAGATTATGTCTACTCCCCTTTATCCCCATCCATGGCCATGGGCCTTCCCATTCAATAAAGGACATTCAATCAATCAATCAATCAATCAATCAATCAATCAATCAATCAATCAATCAATCAATCAATCGCGTTCATGTTTTTATTGTTTAATGTCTGATCCTGCCAACAAGCGCTCTTTGAAAACAATGTCCGCGACGATCAAATAATCATAATTTCTCGCTTTCGAAGGCACCGATAAAAATATGCTTTCAGCCAGCCTCTATGTCAGCCGGGACACAGAAAAAGGCAAAAATAAGAAACCCCACTGGCAAAGAGCGCCGGCTTTGGGCGCGCAGACGCGCGTCCATTCCCCCTCGTCCTCACTCTCCTTCTCCCGCTCCGCGTGCACGTGCGGCTGCCTGTAGCACGCGCTCCCGAGCGAGCGGGCTGCGCAGACTCCGCAGACAGCCGCGCGCAGCGCGGATGCGCGTAAGTTTTGTAGTTCCTCTCCGCTCCGCTGGAAACCTAGCGCTGGCGTCGCGGAGCAAACTCGAGCCACGGCCGGTCTCGAGGGAGAGAGCGCGCGCTCTTTCTTACGGCCTTCTCAATCGCCGCGTGAACAATGAAAACTTTTCTCCTTGAGTCACGCTCTCCGCCGCCGCAAGGGGCGCGACCTGCTCACTGTTCGCTCCGCATCTGCTTCAGTGGCGGCGAGTGGCTTTTGCCTGGGGCCAGATCCCGCGACGGTTCCGTTCGGGAACTGGTTCCTTTCGCCGCTCCTAATTGGTTACTGCGTCACGTCCGGCGTAACCCCCAAAACTTCCGGAGGCGGCTCCACGTTTTTCGCCTACGTCACGGAGTGGCACGGGGCGGGGCCACCGCTCCGAAAGGAACCGTTTTGCCGGCCGGCGCAGGAACCGCGACGAGTTGGTCTGCTTCGAGATGGAACCGCTCTGCGCTCGCTGTGGCGCCTCATGGCCGTAGTCGAGCGACGGCGCGCGCCGCGCAGCTGCTTGAGTACGGCCGTGGTATCCTTTTTTTTTGTGTTTTTTTTTGGGCAGCGCTTTGCGGGTTTAGTAAACTGACGCAGCAAAAAAAAAAAAGAAAAACGAGACAACGCCTTCTACATGTTTCAGGAGGTTTTGCGGCAACACTGGCTAAAGGCCCAACTCCAACGACATATCCTAGGCGTCGGCGCTCAGCGTCGGCGCTGTCAGCGCCGTGCCACAGTGGGCGTCACAAGCGGTGCGCATCTCCATGGGACTCGGCGCTGGCGCAGTTGGCGCTCACTGCTGACGCTTGTATTCGCGCTGGTGCGTTGTTGCAGTTTTAATATTCACTCAATAATTTCTGCTTTTTAAAGCGTTAAGAGATGTAATTTAGACATGGAACTTAAATACAGTTTACACTTTCTACTTCTGCACAAATAAACGTATACATCTTCCACATTTTTCTCGGCTTTTCAATACAGTCTGCAACGCCATCGACGCAACATCAGTTTGTCCCGTTTTCCGCGACCGTAGCTGAGACGAGTCTTTTGAGTTTTGTTCCTCCACGGCTGAGATAACCGATGGGCGGCGAAGGGTTTTACCATCACGGCCACGTTCGACGATGCAAAGCGATGACAAAAAAAAAAGTAAAAAGAAAAAGCACGCGAAGACCCGGCGCGAGCGAAAATTCAAAATTCAGAGGTCGCGGCCACCCTGTCCTCTCATTGGTGTACGGCGCCTAGACGTGCGCCAATGAGAGACCTATGCGGGTGAGCAGCTCGGCGCCTGCGTGAACGCTGACGCCGAAATCTAGCACGGACAGATCTCGGCGCTCCGCTCAAGTTTGCTGGCGTCTCGTACCGTGCGCATGCTCAAACCGGTTTCTGCATACGCCAACAGCGCCGACGCTGAGCGCCGACGCCCAGGATATGTCGTTGGAGTTGGGCCTTAAGGCTGCGTGCCGATCGCGAAGCGAAGTGGGGACGAAGGGGTATGCCGGGTTGCCGTCAGAAGCAAAGGTGCTCTACGCGCTTCGATCGCTACTTTGCGATCGGGAGCTCTCGGCAAACAGCAGTGCGACCATTTGAATCCGGCAGTCGTAGAGACAAATAATTCGCGTCCGTAAGTGCGGGCTTTTTCCCTCCTTCTACATCAGCGGAAGGGGAGCAGACGGTGGCTGACTGGGTCGAGTGCAGTCGGATTCCATGTGTCATTGGCTGCGTCCTACATTGACAGCTATTCACGGAAAGGTCGCGCATACTCACGACGCTTGAGCGGCCGATAAGGCTACGGACGCTGCCCCGCTACATAGGCAGGCGCGGACGCGCCGGCGCGGTGCCGGTATCAAGCAGCTCGTTCGTACTCGCAACGGCGGCAGCAACTCCTCCGTCAAAGAGCTAGCGTGATTCGGACTGCATACTACGGGCGTTGTAGACATCGTTATTAGGATATTTGCCACTCTGTGCGAAAGGCAGAACTTACAAAAACTTCACAGAGAGCGAGAAAGCAGACGATGCCGCCGCGCGCGCAACACCATCTAGCGGCGAAGAAAGGTACTCATGAGCCAAGATAATTGCTTGGCAGTTGTTAACAGGATGCTTTTAAGAATATTTCAGTCTATTATTCACTAGTTTGCATTACTATGTAATAATTAGATTTATTTCATGCTTAACACCACTTTGGTAGAAGTATTTGGTACCAGAAAAAGCCACATGCTCGTGATGAACACGCCTACGATCTGGGGCCATCGCTGATTGGCCGCTGTCTTTCCCGTCTTCGCCGTGAGGTGGCGCCCGCTGTCTTGCGACGTCAAATTGACGTCATCTTGAAAGAGAACAGTTCCCGAAAGGAACTTCCGCTGGATACGGAAGTTCCCGAAAGGAACTTCCGCTGGATACGGACCCTGGTTTCGCGCTTTCGCCCGCGGGTTTCGTGGTGAGTTCAGCCCCTAAATGAAAGATTACAGAAGGTAGATGCTGCAGCGGCATCCTGTCAGCGTGCTACACACGTGAATGGAGTCTTTATATTAAAAAACACTGCCGCTCAGCAAACGCTCGACAAGCATATGACATGTATTGCGGCATGGTATCTACTTTTGTTCATTTTAATCTGATTTTTTGCCCAAGCATGTGCAAGAAGATGAATAAAAAAAGTGAATGAGCAGTGATCACATCGAAGCTTCTTCAAGGCAAACATAACGCAACAATGGCAAAACCGTCTTTCAGCGCTAGATGAGAAACCATCGAGGTAACACCGAAGATGAAAGTAATTTTATAAAAATGTAATGGTAAGTTGTACAATGCTTACATGACATAAAGTATTAGTAGTATAACGTCAGAGTTAACGCTTTTAAGTTTTGTTTTCAAGTTTTCGATAATTTCAGTTCAGTTCAGTCATTCAGTCGTGTCCGACTCTTCGTGACCCTATGGACCATGTCACGCCACGCTTTCCGGTCTCTCACTATCTTCCTAACATCACATAACTTCATCTGCAGTGCCTCGAGTATGCCATCTAACCATCGCGTTCGCTGCCTACCCCTTCTCCGGCGACCCTCAACCTTTCCCAACATCAAATCTTTCTCCAGCGACTCCTCCCTTCTCATCAGATGACCAAAGTAGCTGAGCTTTAACTTTAGAATTTGACCCTCCAATGAGCAGTCAGGGTTTATGGTCGACAATATCGACTGATTTGATCTTCTGGCAGTCCAAGGAACTCTCAAGAGTCTTCGCCAGCACCACAATTCAAACGCGTCAATTCTTCGGCGGTCAGCCTTTTTCACAGTCCAACTCTCGCATCCATACATCACAACTGGAAAGACCATAGCACGAGTTATACGGATCTTGGTTGGCAGACTAATGTCTCTGCTCTTTACTAGGCGGTCAAGGCTAACCATTGCTCTCTTTCCCAGAAGCCGGTGTCTCCTAATTTCATAGCTGCAGTCTCCTTCCGAGGTAATCTTGGAGCCCAAGAAGAGAAAATCTGTCACAGCTTCCACTTCTTGTCCATTGATGCTCCAGGACTTGATAGGGCAAGACTCCATGATCTTCGTCTTTTTAATGTTTAGTTTAAGCCCAAACTTCTCACTCTCCTCTTGTACGCGCATCAGAAGTCTCTTGAGTTCCACTTTACTTTCTGCCATTAAAGTGGTATCATCCGCATATCTAAGGTTGTTGATACGTTTTCTAGCAATCTTCACTCCAGCTGAAGACTCGTCCAGACCGGCCTTCCCCATGATGCACTCTGCATATAGGTTAAATAGGCAGGGCGACAGTATGCAGCCTTGCCTCACTCCTTTCTCAATCGGAAACCAATCAGTAAGACCATGCCCAGTTCTGACTGTGGCCTCTTGTCCTTCATACAGGTTCCTGAGGAGACAGATGAGGTGCATTGGAAATCCCATCTCTTGGAGAGCTTGCCACAATCTGCTGTGATCTACGCAGTCAAACGCTTTCGCATAATCAATAAAGCAGAAGTAGATGGGTTTCTGGAACTCTCTTGCTTTTTCCATGATCTAGCGAAGGTTGGCAATTTGGTCTCTAGTTCCTCTGCCCTTGCGAAACCCAGCTTGCACGTCCGGAAGCTCCCGATCCACATACTGCTGCAGCCTTCCTTGGAGGACTTTCAACATCACCTTGCTAGCATGCGAAATAAGCGCGATCGTGCGGTAGTTGGAGCAATCTTTGGCACTGCCTTTCTTTGGAATGGGGATGTAAACTGACCTCCTCCAATCCTGTGGCCACTGCAGGATTGTCCAAATCTTCTGACATAATGTATGCAGAATGTTAACAGCGTCATGGTTGAGGTTTTGAAGCAACTCAGCTGGAATGCCATCAATTCCGCTAGCTTTGTTCTTAGCAAGGCTGGCTAAGGCCCATTCAACTTCACTCTTCAGGATGCCCGGCTAGAGATCAGTAATCACAACAGTCTTATGTTGGGTTTGCACATTCGGGTCCTTATTGTACTGTTCTTCTGTGTATTCCTGCCACCTCTCCTTTATCTCTGAGGCTTCAGTGAGGTATTTGCTTCGTTTGTCCCTTATCACGCCCAGCTTAGCACAGAAGCTTCCTTTGATATCTTTGATTGTCTTATACAGAGCTCTTGTGTTCCTTAATTGGCTGTTGTCCTCAACTGCTTGGCACTGTATGTTCAGGAAGGCATTCTTATCTCTCCTTGCTATTTTCTGAAAATCCGCATTGAGAACCTTGTATCTTTCTCTTTCCCCCATAACTTTTGCCATCCTCCTTTCCTCAGCTATTTGCAAAGCCTCTTCAGGTAACCAGTTTGCTTTCTTGCATTTCTTTTGCTTTGGAACTACGTTAGTAGCAACTTCTTGTATTATATCACGAACATCAGTCCACATCTCTTCGGACTCTCTGTCTTCTAGATCTAATTCTTGAAATCGATTCCTCACTTCCACAGCATATTCTAATGAAATTTGATCCAGATCATACCTGAAAGGCCTTCTAGTTTTCTGCGTTTTCCTCAATCGAAGCTTAATTTTGGCAACAAGAAGCTGATGATCGGTGCCACAATCGGCCCCAGGTCTTGTTTTTACTGCTTGTATAGCGCTTCTTCATCTCTGCCGGCAAAGAATATAATCGATCTGATTCCTGTACAGACCGTCCGGTGAAGTCCATGTGTACAGGCGCCTCTTGTGCTGTTGGAAATGAGTATTCGCTATGGTCAGGTTGTTTTCTTGACAAAACTCTACTAGCCTCTGCCCATCTTCATTTGGCTCGCCAAGACCGAACTTGCCTATAATTCCGGATATTTATTCACTCCCGACCTTAGCATTCCAGTCTTCTATGAGAAAAATGACGTCTGATGATGGGGTGCGGTCTAAAAGGCATTGTACTGCCGCATAAAATTTCTCAACGTCAGCTTCTTCAGCAGTAGTGGTCGGTGCATCGACTTGGATAACTGTTATGTTGAAAGGGTGACTTTGGATCCGAAGTGAAATCATTCGGTCGTTTTTGGGGTTGTACCCTAGCACTGCTTTGCCCATTCTTCTGTTTACTATGAGAGCGACTCCATTCTTTCTCTTGGATTCGTGCCCACAATAAAAAACATAATGGTCGCCGGAGTTAAATTCTCCCATTCCGGTCCACTTGAGCTCGCTGATACCCAAGATATCAATGTTCAATCTGTCCATTTCTCGCTTGACGACATCCAGTTTACCTTGCTTCATAGATCTTACATTCCATGTTGCTATGTGATATATCTCCTTGCAACATCGGACTTTCCGGTCGCTTCCCGACACATCCACAACTGAGCGTCCTTTTGGCTTTAGCCCAGCCGCTTCATTCGTCCTGGAGCTACTAGGAATCGTCCTTTGTTCATCCCCAGTAACATGTGGGACGCCTTCCAACCTGGGGGGCTCATCTTCCGGCGCCATATCTTTAATGGTATTGTGACTGGCCATAGGGTTTTCTTGGCAGCAAATACTGGAGTGGGGTGCCATTACCTTCTCCAGTGAATCACATTTTGTCAGAACTCTCTGCCGTGACCTGTCTATCATGGGTTGCCCTACACAGCAGAGCTCACGACTTCATCGAGTTTCGCAAGCCCCTCCGCCACGACAAGGCAGTGATTCATGAAGGGGTTGCTATAATTTATAGACCAGCAAATGTTTTATGTTGTATTATAAACACCATTTTAATTTTGCAAATAAGCGTTGGTTTAATGAAATGTTTACATGATATCATGATTATTTCATGAAAAAACAGGAAATCTATTTCAAGCACTAATTCCTAGCAATATTTGCTTTCATTTTGTAGTATGTTTTTCAACTAATAGTTCTTTGTAACTATCTGTGCAGTATAATGCCTGCCTTAGATAGCAATCGCTGCCCCATTATTTTGGTAGAATGCTTTGCTTATTACACATTCGCCACTGTTACTCAAGGGACACTCAATAATGGATATAAAAGCTTTTCTCTGTGCTATTTATTCAGAGGTGACTATAGGAGTTGTATGTCGCGCTGTATTGCGCGCCTAGGCACCTAGTGTCGACACCGACGAAATCATTTCAGTTCTGCCGCAATCAGTAACCGAGGAACTTAAAGAAGTGATGGTATCTCCTGTCATCCCATTACGCACTGTCACGTATTCTGGTTTAGCTTACGTCACCGGATACATTATTGTGAAGCTAATCAGTGACTTCGGGTGTGACGTTAGTGCTATCCTTCTTGAAACCAGCGAAAGAAGCAGCCCCATATACACTATTCTGCGAAGACAAGATTCTAGCGGACTGCATTATCCAAAACCAGAGTTTGTAGCTCTCTTGGACAAGGTTGTGTCTTTTTTTGAAAAAGCTGTCGTGCACCTACCACACACAAATGTCCTTGAAGTCTTTCAAATCTTAATCCAGCCAGCACTTGAGAACTCACCTTTGCTGAGTTGCCCGGAAGGCATTGACAATAGCCAAGGTCCGCTTCTAATATGTGAGAAATTTCTCAGACTCCTTCTTGACAATTATGCTAAGAAGGTGACAGACAGGAACGAAAGGCCAGCTCCTTAATTATGTGCACAAACCGCCCAGAAAGATTTTGAGACTTTAATTTTCTAGCCGCATGTACCGTTTTGATGAATGAGTGAAATGTATTAACTTTGAAGGACATTTTTTTTTTATTGCTTGCTGCTCTTTTCAGTTATGCATATCTGTTTATGCCCATTTCCTTGATTAAATGTTTTTTTTTATCACTGGTATTAAACTGACTACGACTGTCTACGTGTGCGTCAGTCGCGAGACTACGTATACATCTGCTGTCTTTCAACCTACTCTTTTCAATTATGCATCTGTTTATGCCCATTTCCTTGATCTGTCTACGTGTGCGTCAGTCGCGAGACTATACGTATACATCTGCTGTCTTTCAACCTACTGATTTGTTTTAAACGAAGCTAGAAAAGCCCACATCAATAGACATTAACTGAAATTTTAACTGTATGCGTAAATTTTTGTTCCTTACTCTGAATCTGAGACGTGCTATGAATTTTCGTCAGTGCCTCTTTTGCTCTAAACGAAAACGGCAGCGGTTGACAGAATACTTGGAATATCCACCAAACAGTTTGCCATGCTAGCGTCAGGTCGCGCTATACCTGCTTACAGCTTTCAAAGGCACACTGCATAAAATGGTACATATAATTTTGTGAAAAATTTAGGGGCAAAAAGTATTGATGTAAGTGCACCCGAAACTTCTTTCGACCGTGCGCGACAGCACTGACGAAGGCGCGCGCGCTCTCGCGGGCACGCGCATTATTGACTATTTTATTGCTCATACACGATAAATCAGACGCTGATTACGGCTTTTTCCTATAAGCCATAAGGGGTGAAACATCAGGACCTGCCGGTTGCAACCGATGCGGGCGGAGCGAAGAGCGAGCGCGCGTTTCCCTTTCGCGTGAACGGCTGTAGCGGAGGAGCAGCAGTGGGGCGGTGGCGACCCCACCGAGGCGCGGAGGGCGGTGGAAACAGACCCCATTGGAGAGGCCGTAAGAGAAGAGAGAAACGCGCTCTCCCTCGAGACCGGCCGTGCTCCAGCTTGGGTTCCCTCGCCGGTATCCGCGGCAGCCATCAGAGGTCGCAACTGCGAATGAAATTGTGATAGCGCTAGCTTGCGCAGGAACGGAATCCAAGTTTATAATTAGCGACAACAAAACAGCCATTCAAAATCTTGGAAAAGGGAGGATATTGCCGGAGGCAGCCAAAATCCTAACCCAAAGAACACTGAATAGGAAAATTCAATTAATTTGGATACCCGCTCAGGCTGCCATCCCTGGTAACGAGGCGACTTTCGAGCTAGCCCGAGCTCTCTACTTCCGGGTAGCCGTCGAGCCCCCCGAACACTGGGCATACGACGAGCTTCTGCAAAATTACAGGGAAATCATCGACCATTATAAATTGGGACGTATACTGGTACCCCGCCAGATGTTAGCGTAAATAATAGAGAAGCGTGGAGGCGATTACAAACTAATACATTCATGAACTCGGTCTGGGCGTTTCACGCGCTACCAGAACTTAGGAACAATGATCAGTGCAAACACTCTGAGATGAGAGGGACCCTCGACCACATAATTTGGGAGTGCCTACAATACCCAGGGATAGGACAAAATATAACAAGTAGAGAAGCATGGGAAACCTTACTGAGAAGAAGGGACCCTGCGATCCAGCGATGCACCATTCATCAGGTGGAAGAGGCCGCAACAAGCCAAGGACTACCTGCCAGCCTCTAATCCGCGGGCGCACGACTCCCCGTCTTCCTCGGCAGGCATGCCGGGGCGGGGGAGAGGACGCCTTTTTCTAGTGGAAATTGTCCAACCAACCAACCAAAGCTCTCCGGGCCCCGCGCTGGCGTTTCAATTTTGATTCAAGTTTTTTTGCATCTTTAAAATTATAGCTTGTGTATCGCAAAAATGTAATCACATAGTTGGATGACTAAGCATTCAGCAATATAAGTAAATCATTAGCTCAGCACGGCTGAAAAATCGCCGGAGTTGCCCTTTAAAGAATCCCAGGTGGTCGAAATTTCCGGAGTCCTCCACTACGGCGTCTCTCATAGCCTGAGTCTCTTTGGGACGCTAAACCCGACAAACCACAACCATTCATTGACATCCAACCAAGCGCACCCAGGCGGCTACAAAGGAAAGGTATATAGCTTTCTCAGAAACTTCGTAGCTAAAGAAAATTTCTTCCTGGTAGGGGGACCAGAACGAATTTTGAAAGCTGTATAGCTTTTCTTGTAGCCGTTTGGCTACGCTTGAGTGGATGTCAATGAGTAATTACTCCCTTATTACAAATCCACTCCACCTTGGGGGATTCCTCTAAATATTTGAATATCAACAATGCGCTAACTTTTTCGTTGCCGAAGAATACATCACACGTGCAAACATGCTGCTTTTAAACCTGAGCCTGGCGTTGAAAATTCAAAGTAAATTTAACAGGCGTAACCATTTCAAGCTTTTTTGAGCAGTTTATTTATATGGCAAGTACGGATTTTTTTTTTTTTCTGGGCGTTTGCAACAACAGCTACAATAAATTGTTTCAAAGTTAGCATTCTCCGAGTTTCAAACAGGGCGCTGTTCTATATCTGAACTAGCCAAGGCAGTAAATACTAACTGTCGAAACAGCGAGCGCATGGAACGAGATTTCTTTTTACATCTCCAGCATCGTGGATTCAACAATATAGATCCGCTGATACTTCTAACTCATAAAAACTAAATCCTTCGGATTTGGTCTCCGACTATTCTGATGCTTCGTGCGAAACTTTGTTTTACAGTGAGGCTTAGCGTGAGACAGACGAGGGCAAGAGAGGGACACAGGACGATCGCTAACTTACAACTGAAATTGGAAGAAAAAAAAAACGAAACTTTTCACACGGCCCCGAAACAATATCTGTTTTTCCCTTGACCTGCGCAAACAATTCAAACGGAAAAATAAATTTTTGTGCGTGCGTCGCATGAGGCGATTGAGCGAAGCTTCTCCTCTCAAAGCACGACGCTGTATACTGCCTGACGAGCAATGGAAAGCTAAATATAATGTGTCAACATGTTGATGCCACGATGAATATGCTCATTATCCCCGTGTATCACTCAAATACTGAGGGCAATGGGGGTGCGACACTGTGGTCGTATATGCGATCATGCCGGTAATTCCCTCAGAGTCCGCCCTCATTGAGGTCCGCAGATGCTATGTGCCTCAGCGTCTCGCAGCTCCTATGTAACCATCTTTAAGCGGGTTTTCCTTTTATGTCCTTGCTTTTTTAGATGGCCTCCGGCCCCAGCCTAGGCTTTATCTTCACCGTAGCGCTGGTGGTCATCACGCTGTCCGCGGTGGCCAGCTTCTACGCGCTCGAGGCGCTCCAGACATCGACGTCGGCAGCCCATGCCACCCTTTCTTCGCCGAAGGCGTTCATAGTGCGGGTCACCCCCCAAAATTCGACCCAGCCCGCCGATGTTCCTGCCGATGAACCCTCCAGTGTTCCCTCCGAGGGTCCTGCCGATGTTTCCGCCGGCTTCGCGGAGGACGGGACAACTGAGCCCGTGGCCGAAGCCGCGTTCCCCGTTGCTAGGCTGTTTTGACAACCTGCCCGCAATCCAATTAAGGAGCGGCACTCCGTCATTTATATTGTTTATTTTTTATTTTTACCAGAGTGTGACAATAATTTGCGCTCATAAATTTCGTATATATTTATGAACTCGGAACGCTGTACTGCGGCTGAAATGTATGCCCATCGCATATTACTTGGTGCAGAGCTCTAGCTACATCTGGTTGGTTTTATAAGCGCCACTTTTATGCGTGCATTTTCGACCTAAACTGGAGACGAGTGGATGCGAGAGCCACAGACGTTTTGCACTGCACAATATTCCACTAGGACTTCTTTCTGGGCGATCGAGTTAGTTTATTCTGACACTACGAATACTTGCTGAGAATACGAAATTGTCGCCAGAGTTCCAACCGGATTTATTGGTGCAGCCTTGTTTCCAATATAGTTTTACATGGCCGAAGAGAGCACTTGCGTATTCCAGAATATGCCCTTTTCAGGATACAGAAGCTAATTGTTTTGTACAGCAGAATGCTTGAACGATGTCAGTAAAACATCAGCGCAGCGATGCAAGAAGAGGGATGTGCGCAGAGAGAAGGGCTCATTATATAAGAAACATGCGTTGTTAGGGCGTCTTTCTTTGTGAGTTGTTTCATTCATATGCTAATAAATATAACAGCGCTAACACTTGCAGCGCTCGTGTCTCATCTAAACTCTTGTGCCGTTCTGTGACCGCATATATTAGCTCTGTTGCATTTCCTAGAATAATATTCAACGCTTTCATATCTCCTTTTATAAAAGCGCATGTTGAAAACAAGACTTCCAGTTTCACTTCGTTAGAATACATCGGGTTGAGTGCGTACAGGCAGCAAACATTATACAGTGGTCTTCTCCGCAGCGTTCGCGTTTACCGATGAGTGCCGCTGTAGCGCGGCCGTTTGCAGCCTACAAGAAAAACAATGCACCATTAAAATATTGCATATGACAAGCACCTCGTCGGACGTCATACTGAATCTGACCTTCATGGTGTCCAGGAGAAACTCGCTTATCCACACTATGCGAATGATATGTAGCGAATACGCTAGGAGATATGAAACGATGACACTAAAACAGGGCAAGATTCATTAAAATGAGGGTCTTGAGCTACATGCTTGTAGGCCGTTCCCCTTTTCTGTCGCATGGTGGTCTTTCCCCTTTCCCTTCATTGCACTGCTAGAAATATATACCGTTTTATTTTAAGCGCACTAAATGCAATCAGATTCACGCGACACTTATACATCAGCATTAGTTTCCCAGAACACTTCACTGTAACACTCAGGCCTGGAGGTAGCAGGGGACAGAGAGGCACTGTGTCTTGTCCTATATCCCTCTTCTAAAGCGGAAGAAAGAGATAGAACTGAGAGTTGGAGGATGACTGTGATGCCGGCGAGAAAAGATTTCTTATTTGACAATTATTTTTCTCAATTACGTCATTTGAATGTTGCCTCCGTCCCGAACCTTTCCCTCCACCTTTCTCACCCGACACCACTGAATATAGGAATTCTGCGTCTGCTTACGATCACGTCATAAAAGAAGGGGCTCCATTCAACGGTACGTTATCTGCAGTTCCATATATTTGGCGTACGAGAATAAATGTGCCCTCGAATTCTCTAGCTTTTGGAGATAAGGTCCTGCGCTGCAGCTTCTTGTTCTCCTCTCTATATGAAAAGAGGCTGAGGCAAATATTGTACTCATTAAAAAACCGGTTACCCATTTCGACCATCGCTTATCCTCTAGTCGCACTACATGCCCTACTACGGCTTCTCTTAACAGCCCACAAGTACGTTGGGTTCATTTTCACGTTAAACTCCCGTACCATACCATATTGTACCATATCATGTCATATAATCTTATGCCAGTTCTGTACAGGTAATATATAACACTACCTATCACCGAGTCCAATTCTGAACCGTTGATGGAACAAAGCTCAGCCACGCTAAAGGCGGTGATCAGAATATTCAGCAGAACAGTTGACAACACAGTAAATATTGCTAAGCAATGTTGTCTTTGCGGCGAAGCGGATCAGTACACTTAGTAACTCGTAGGACAGCAGTTCGGCTCAAATGTTTACTCAGAATTATATATTTTTGCACATTTACAACAAGCAAACAGATGGTCTTTTCATTAGCATGCGTTGCCTTTTCGATTGCATTCCGATGCTTTCTGGTGGTTGCTACCAGGCCGTCGATTCTCCTCAGAGGTCTACGGTCTGACCTTCCATAATCCCGCACCGAAAGCGGCCATTCTCACGGCGGCGAAGTGGCTATGCGAAATAGGACAACACCGAACAGGACGTTTCCCCGGAACCAGACGTTTTTTGAGTGCTTCCTAAAAACTACTGAAGACCCTAACCTTTTGATCTGGCCCTGATGGTTGAGGGGGCACGATGATGACAAGAAGGAACGCTGGCATTTTGCATTTAGTCATAAAAATCCTCGTCTAATTCACGATCAACTGGAAGCTGCAACCAGCCGATGCCTGCAGATTTCGGAGATGCGAGCATTTGGTAGAAGATGAGTATTATGTAAATCCGATGACTTGGATTGCGTTGCTGACTTATTGCATTGCACTTGGTTTGCCTCATTGCCTGTGAAGGCGGAGCAGCTTGCATTCGTGAAAGGAATAATCAGCGGCGTTGATTCCTCCGCTACACCAGCAGGGATTCTTGAAGACCTTCACGAGGCCGGTGTAGGTATATCCTTTCAGTTTACCGCTGTAACAGAGAGGCTGGAGGCTCACGCGTACCAACGGAGTCAGTTATTGCCACATCTACAGGGTCCTCTTGCCCAAGTGAAATTAAAGTTTGGCCAATTATATACTGTGTTGACCCTTTGTATTTTCGTCCATTGCAATGTAAAAATTGCTGGCGTTTTGGGCACAGTGCCAAAGCTTGCAAGTCGGCAGCGCGTTTCCGTGTTTGCAGCGGTTGTTGGTGCTGTAGAGAAAGCTGTTGCTGGGGTGGTTGATCGCTTAATACATGCAGCGATACTTAGCAACAAATAACTTCCGCGTAGGCTGCATCGTCGTCTATAGGCACTCTAACCCCGTCTACCTGCTCTATCTCCTATAAAACAATCGATGATATTCATCCTACCACCTCTTCTGCCTGTGGATATAAATGATACTGACCCAATCCCTATTTCTACTGCATGTCAGTCAGATGTTGAGATGGCCTGCCTGTCTCAGAAACGTCGTGCTTTCTCCTCTCTTAATAAATCAGGCCATCCGCATGCCAAATCTAAGAAAGACACACAATAAATTACAAAGAAAACAGATCTGTTGACAGAGTCTGTTGTTGCCTCATTTTTAAAGCAATAATCATGGCGGGAATCTCTATACTCCAGTGAAATTGTCGCTCTATCTTATCATTTTCGACGATCTGCAGCACCTTATTCTTAAAATTACCCCTGATATTATCTTACTGCAAGAAACTTGGCTCTCAGCAAAAACCATTATGCGAAAAATGTGGAGGTGAGTTCACCGTGAACCACATTTTGATATCGTGCACAGAACTTGAACAGTTAAGGAGAAAATATTTTACTTCATTCTATAATGAACGCATCCTATTCCACCCCTGTTTACTATTAGGAGACAATCCACTTCTTGAAATTTCATGTTTTTAGTTTTCTTAAAGTTAGGGATTCTAAATCAGCTGTAATTTTGTAAACGCTTTTCATTTTCACTCATAAAGAAGCTCGGCAACCTAGTGTTTGGCGCATGATGGCCTTAGTTGCCTATGTGCTAAAAAACCCAACACAACAACAACAACATAATCGTCCTTTCTCAGTTAAAAATTTCCGTGTTTTTAGAGCTGATCGCCCACACGGCAGGGGCGGAGGCTCGTTAACATTGATTTCAACAAATCTGGTTCATAGCGCTAAAGTGGTTCATGAATTTATTTGGCCTGATTGTGAGATACTTGCCGTTGAGTTGATTATCCCGCAGTGTGCCCTGTCATAATTGCAAATATGTACTTTCCCACAGGGGTCCATAGGACAGGCGGTTTAGAAGCTTTGCTGCGTAATAATTAAAATGTAGTTTTGGCTGGGGACTTCAATTCCCATAATATCATATGGGGTTTCAGAACAGACTATAGTGGGCAGTTACTTTGGTCTTGGATGTCAAGAAATGATGCACATTGTTATAATAGTCGTGCCTTTATTTATATGAGAGCAAATGAGCATTCAGTTATTGATGTAACATTAGCTACAGATGATATTGGAGTACCATCGTGGTCTACAATAGACTACGGTACGTCAAGTGACCACCACCCAATCACTTTCAACATTGTATGTACTCTGCTTAGGCCAACTTACATATCATGTAAATTTGTCAATATTACACTATTCAAGAAATTTCTAGGAGAGGCCTTCAGGTCCTCTGCCCCTTCTGATAAATCAAATCGCGGTCCTGAAGTATAATCTTCAGTGTTAGACGCAACTAGGTGATCAGAGTTTATTGTTCAGTCTGCCATTAAAAACAAGACTCATTCGAGCTAGTGGAATGAAGAATGCGAAAAAGCCTATCGTCTGAGGAAATCCGCATGGAAGCGCCTAGCCCACAACCTGTGCCCGAACAACTGGATTAATTACAAATTCGTTGAGCTTCGTTTAAAAGAACAATGTCCAAGGCTAAGGAGGAATATAATGCAAATCTGAACACCTATTTGTCTAACCTAGTCAACCGAAAATCTCTCTATAGGTACATGGAACGTACAAAAGTTTTGCCCTCCTTTCATACCATTCAGTCCACGGTTTTTTCCACACAAGATGAATTAGGCCAATTGGAATCCATTGCCCAAGGCCTTGCAGCGCGGTTTCATGCTCGCACTATCTTTTCTTCACCCCGAGTTTAATATGGTACCCACTTCACTAAGGTATCTATATTGGAATTAATGTCTGTAGTTAATTGCCTGCAGACGGCTGCCCCTGGTGTTGACAGAATATCAGTTGCCATGCTTAAAGCCTTTGCCTCGGATATATTGCAGATTGTGAATTGGTCTTTGGAAAAAACTTGGATTCCACAAGCTTGAAAAACATCGAAAATAATTTTACTACTGAAAGACCAGGGGAAATGGTTTGATCTCGACAACATTCGTCCGATTGCTATCCCTTCAAAGTTAGTTAAGCCATAGCCTCCTTTATAGTCTCGTTAAGCTTATAGAACGGTTAGTCTACTCTCATCTCACGGATCAAGTTCTATCCTTTCATGGCTTTAACGAGGCTCAGATTGTATTCTGACGGGGATGCTCGATTTGGAGCGCACACGTAGACTTGGAGAGCCGTATTAGGGTTACCATGATACAAAAAGAGGTTTCAGCTCTCGTTACTTTAGATATTGCCAAGGCGTACGACAGCGTAAATACAGCATTTTGCTTCATAAACTAGCCGATCTACATCCTCCATTATACATCTTTGCGTGGATAAGGGAATTTTTAAAGGAGAGATCATTCTTTTGCACAAAGGGTGCGTTAAATTCCAACCCTTACCACCAGTCAAGCGGTGTACCAGAAGGCTCAGTCTTCTCGCCGTTATTGTTTAATATACTAATGCGTGATATTCCTATTCACCCGGAAGTCAAAGAGTATGTGCCTGCAGACGATATTGCTTTTTTTACTTCTGCTACAAATATTCACTGCCTATACCGTTTGTTGCAAGATTATCTAAATGCTTTGGAAGTCTGGCTGGACAGCCTAAGGTTAACTTTAAGTGTCAAGAAATGTGCCGTCCTCGTATTCCCACAGACAACCCCTATTAACATGTACTTGTCTTATCATTCTGTCCTAAGCCCGCAGGTTGATTCAGTTAACTATTTGAGTATATTATACAACCCACAGTTAGACTGGAGACCCTAAATTAGAAGTCTTGTGCTCAAAGGTGAACGTGCCCTTGGGCGGTTGAAGAGAATCAGCAACAAAAAATATGGTATGCGTTGGGACACAATAATAATAATAATAATAATAATAATAATAATAATAATAATAATAATAATAATAATAATAATAATAATAATAATAATAATAATAATAATAATAATAATAATAATAATAATAATTGGTTGACAGGACGGAAAAGGCGCAGTATCTGTCACACTTACTCTGTGGACACCTGAACCGCACCATAAAGAAAGGGAGGTGGGGGAGTGAAAGTGGAAAGAGGAGCCATTGTGGAGGGCTACGGAGTAATTTCGACCACCCGGGGATTTTTAACGTGCGCTGACATCGTACAGCACATGGACGCCAATTCGTTTCACCTCCATCGAAACGCAGCCGCTGGGGTCGGGATCGAACCCGGGAACTCCGGCACAGTAGGCGGGCGTCTTACCACTGCACCACCACGGCGGGGACCTACGTACGGCCAATACTTGAATTCGGCTCCATTCTCATTTCGGGGTGCCGAAGGTACAAGCTTGAACTCCGGTTTAGTTTGAAACGACAAGCTGTGCGTATTTGCTTAGGTCTGCCCAAATCAGTGGCGAATGCTTTGCTATACTTAGAAGCTCGGATACTTAGTCTAAATTGCGGTGTCAGCATCTCACTGTGCGCCCCGCCGGGGTGGTGCAGTGGTAAGACGCCCGACTACTGTGCCGGAGTTCCCGGGTTCGAACCCGACCGCGGCGGCTGCGTTTCGATGGAGGCGAAACGAAGGGGCGTCCGTGTGCTGTGCGATGTCAGCGCACGTTAAAGATCCCCAGGTGGTCGAAATTACTTCGTAGCCCTCCACTACGGCTCCTCTTTCTCTCTTTCCACTTTCATTCCCACCTTCCTCCCTTCCCTTACGGCGCGGTTCGGGTGTCCACAGAGCAAGTGTGACAGTTACTGCGCCTTTCCCTTCCTGTGAACCAATTTAACTTTAACTTTATCTCACTGTGCGAACATTGTTAAGGTCTTTGGAGCCTGTCCCTGGATTGGCTAATCCCATATTCACTTCTATCCCATCATACTTCATTGATAATATTTGGCCTAGGTATAAGCTCCCTCAGGTTGTGTTTACTGATTCCCTGCTGTCGAAACTTTCCGTATCCATAAATTCTTTAGTACAAGGTAACCACCGGCGGCGTGATACTCAAATCTCAATTGATGACACCGTCCCAGGGAATGCTAAGAATTTGTCTGCCAATGTATTAAATCGCCCTATAGAGGAGTATCTAGACAATTTTCCGAGCTATATTGCTATCTTTACAGATGCCTCCCAGCAGAATGAATCTTGACTGGAGTTATTCATTTCAGGTCCTTGACTGCAGGGAAAGTTTTAGTGCTGAGTTTTTGGCCATTGAGCTGGCCTTCGAAAAGGTCCCTAGTAATATTTCAAAGGTTATTCTTATTTCTGAGAGCCTATCCGTGTTGGAATTGCTCGAAAATTCGAGGGGCACTCTGCTTTGCCGTTCCCTTTATTTTTTTATTCCGCCTGACATTGCAGAATTGCGTTTTTACTGGGTCCCTGGCCACTGCGGCATTACATATAATAAAAGGGCAGATTTTTGTTAGCAAAATCCGCTCTTAGTGGACCTCTCGTTCCATGCATACGTAATACCGTCTACTTAAGTTTAGCACTATTTCAAAATTTCCAACGTCTCCATTACCTCAGTAATGAGCCTCTGCTTTCTGCACCAGATTACCAACACTTCAGATGGCTTTGGCGTGGCCGCATGTGTGTTTCAAGCTATGTGAAGTGTCTATGACTCTCTTACGCTGCAGGTACCGAAACTAAATCTGTATTTGTGTCGTTCGGGGCTATACGTTACTAACCTCTGTGAGTCGTGCAAAGAAATTGAATCCATAGATCATTTTTCCTGCTCTGCCGGCGATTCGCATCTCTCCGCAAAATGTACTTTGCGACGCCCCTTTCGAGATTAGGCCTTCTTCTAATAATTCCAATTCTCTTCTCCTTCGGGGCAAGCGTCCAGCGATATGCCTTTAAACCAGTGTGCGATTCTATTCATGATCACATAATTTCAAAAGGCAGATTCCTATGCTAGGTAAGACTTCATTACTTTTCTTTTCCTGTTTATTTTTTCCAAATTCTTGTTAAACACCCATACTTATCTGAATACATCAGTCCTTGACCATATAGATTTAGAATATAGAATATACAATGTACCCTGGCCAATGCCCCGCAGTGGGTATGTGCCATTTTTGTCTGAAGTCATCATCATCACCATCTCATTGTCTCAGTTCGATATCGTCTATCCTCAGCGTTGGCTTTCCTTACTTTTCCTTTCAATGATAAAGTTGTACTTCCTTCCTTCTGCACATCTTGCCCACGGTGCTTTTTTCGGCCCATGAGCGTCGTTTTTGCAACGAGCGGGTGGTGATGCTCAGACTGCAAAATTTCATGGAAGATAATGACCATGCATGTACTCCATACCATGTGCAGCTTCAGAGCAAAACTCTCGACGCAGGACGTGCTGCTTGAAATATACAAGAAGTGCTCCGCAACGTACCCCGAACGGGTGAAAATGTCATAATGGCCCTTGACATCAAGGGGGCATTTGATAACGTCAGTCACGAAGCGATCCTTAGAGGCCTAGACGACCTGGACTGCGGACGCAGAATCCACGGGTACGCCAAAGCCTTCCTGTCAGATAGAACTGCCACCATCGGCATGGGAGACCTTCGATGGAACAAAATTCACGCGCCAAACAAAAGAACACCCCAAGGATCAGTCACCTCACCTACCTTCTTCAATATAGCTATGATAGGTCTAGCACGAAAACTAGAGAAGATCGAAGGCATCAGGCACGCCATGTATGCAGACGACATAACAGTCTGGACGAACACCGGTTCCCTCGGGGAGAAGGAAGAAAAACTACAGGAAGCGGCCTCCTGTGTACAGAAATATCTCGGAGAAAGAGGACTTGCATGCTCGACCGAGAAATCGGAACTGCTTCGAGAATCGGAGTGGGGAGAGGCAAGCAAAACCGGACCGTCCCAACCAGAGAGAACCTGAAACTCAACATCTACCTGGAAGGAATGCCCATCCCGGAAAAGACAACAGTAAGAATATTAGGTATTTGGTTTCAATCGAACCAACGCAGTAGTCACACTTTTACCATGCTCAAAACAACAACGATACAAGTGACACGCATGATCACCCGCATCACCAACAGGCGGCATGGCATGCGCGAAGAGGACACACTAAAACTAGTTAGAAACCTGGTAGTGAGCCGAATTATGTACAGCCTGCCCTACCAGTGTCTTAACAAGAGTGAAATACAACAAGCGGATGCCCTGCTACGCAAAGCGTATAAGACGGCTCACCGATTACCACGCAACACGTCCACAGAAAAGCTCATGGCGCTTGGATTGCAAAACACATTCGAAGAACTACGCGAGGCGCAGCTTGAGTCGCAAAAACTCAGGCTGCTGCAGACAACGACTGCAAGAGCGCTCTTACAGAGACTCGGATACCGTGAGCAGATGCGAGAAATAGCGAGGACGGTAACGATCCCCGACGAACTTCACAAGTCCCTCAAGGTAGCTCCAATCCCGAGAAACATGGACCCTAACCTCCACCAAGGTAGAAGAGAAGCAAGGGCCGATTTTATTCAAAAAACATACGCTCCTCAAGACACGACCGTGTATGCATACGCGTCCTCGAGAGGAGGACACAACAAAATAGCAGTGGCCACGGTAGTCGATTCGTCTTTACGCGAAGTGACCAGCGCCTCTATCCGACACTGCACAGTTGCAGAGGCCGAGGAAGTAGCCGTTGCTCTAGCGGTGGCGGAGGGCTATAGAGCTGGGCGGTCGCTAACGATACTCACGGACTCTCAAACAGCCTGTAGAAATTTCATGTATGGTAGGATTGGTCGTCACGCGCTCCGTATACTCCTCAAAGCAAGCGACAGAATTAAAAACCACGAAGAAAACAAGACCAGACACAAAATTCTGTGGGTACCGGGGCACATCGGGGTGGCAGGGAACCAAGAGGCTGACAGGATAGCTCGAGCATACACTACTTTTCGAGCATCCGATGAGTCCGCGGAACTTTTGCCAGCACCCAAGGCATACTCGGCCATACTAGAAAACTATAGAGGAAGAAGAATGCGATATCCCCTACCGCACAGTTCTCCCACCAGTTCTCCAACTATACCCATGCACTGCAGGGTAAAGGCCAATCCCATGCATATTACTCCAATGAAAACGGTCCTGTGCTAGCTGCATCCACTTGAACTTACCCCTGCGAACTTCGGTTATCCTCTCTTCGGACTACATGTCCTGCCCCTGCCCATTTCTTCTTCTTAATTTCGACTAGAATATCAATAACTTGATTTATTTCTCTGACCCACTCTGCGTACTTCCTATATCTTAACGTTACACCTTTCATTTTCCGTTCCATAGCTCTCTGCGTTCTCCTCAACCTAAGTAGAACCCTTTTCTTTAGCCTCCATGTTTCAGCCCCATAGGTGAGTACAGGTAAGATGCAATTGTTATATACTTTCCTCTTTAGCGACACCGGTAAGCGATGACCTTCCGTAGAGCATCCGCCTCGCATTTGGGAGGGATCAGGTTCGATCCCTAGTGCTACCAGGCACCCACCGGTTTTCAGTGGGTACAATATCTCCCTCTGCCTGATTCTTGGCTTTCCTGGGATGAAATGATTGGGAGAAAGGTCATGGCCCTAAAACGTCGCGTGATGGGTCAGTGGTTCGTTTCATTATCGGGCAACCATTTCATCGCCAACTTTTAAAACATTGTTTTATACACACAAACTAATACAGTTGAATCCCGCTATAACGAAATTCACGGTGCACGAAAAAAAATTCGTTCTCGCGGAACTTCGTTATCGCAAAAATTTGACGTGAAACGCAGAAAGAATTGCCCAAGCAGCAGCAAAGGCGTTTAATGCCAAAAATCTGTAAGCTTGGTTTGCTTACGCTTCACGGCGAGCAACGCCGTCACGCGATTTTCGCACTCGGTCAGCAAACCCATTGCAACATCGTCGTCTCGGACAGCAACGAAATTCCTGATGACATCAAAAGCGTCCATCACCTGTACGGCGGTTGCCGCAGCCGGCGCTTCCTGTACGTCGTCGTCTTCTTCATCGGAAGAGTCCTTATCATTCCGGGCAGCTTTTATGATCTGCTCATCACTCACATCTTCGTGAACAACAACACAAGCGTCAGCGCCGATGTATTCGTCGAGCTCGAGATTAGGCGGCACGGTTCCTATTTCTCCCAGCGTTTTCCAGGCGGCCGCGATCCCCGGAGCCGGTGACGCCTCTTCGTCGTCGTCTGTAACGCCTGGTGTTAGGCCAGCAGAGTGTACGGGTCGACCTTCGGCAAATCCGGCGTGCCTGAAACAGTTCACAATTACTGAGCGCCCCAGTGTGCTCCAGGCAGCAGACATAATCTGCAGTGCCACGTACAAGTCCACCTTCGTGTCTCGGCCGGTTTCAGTGTTAAAAAGCAGCCGCTGAATGAACCTCCCGCGGTAAGCGCGCTTCAGGCTAAGAATCACGCCCTGATCGAGAGGCTGTAAGACAGACGTGCAATTGGGAGGGAAAAACCTCAGCTCCGTGTTAGTGAGCTTGACTTCGTCGGAGTGATGCGCCGAACAATTGTCCAAAAGCAAGCAAACTTTACGGCCCTGCCGCTTCATGTCGCGGTCGAATGCCATCATCCACTCGGTGAAAATAGCGCGGGTCATCCATGACTTGTTGTTCGCCTTGTACTGCACAGGTAGGCACGAGTTCCCTTAAAACAGCGCGGCTTGGCACTTTTGCCTATGACTAACGGCGGACGCTTGTCCGAGCCATCCATGTTTGTGCAAAGCAGCACTGTGATGCGTTTTTTGCTGTGTTAGCCGCCGTGACAGCGCTGCCCCTTGAAGTCGAGCGTCCTAGCCGGCAACATCTCGTAGAATAGCCCGGTCTCGTCGGCGTTGTAAATGTCTGCAGGCGCGAAGTTGCTTAAAATTCCGGCCATGTTACTCGCCTTCCAAGCAGCTGCTCCGTCCACGTCTGCTGACATTGACTCGCCGCACAACACTTTTCCAACGATGTTATGGCGGGCCTTGAAACAGTTTAGCCAGCCAATGCTGGCTTTAAAATCATCAATGCCAAGTAGGCATGCATAGTTCAAGGCTTTCTGCTGAACGATGCTTCCGGACAGGGGGACGTTGCTGGCTCGTGCTTCCACAAACCACGCATGCACTGCTTTGTCCAACTCTTCATGGAGGGGCCGCGTCACCTTTTTGTGCTTCGAGGATGTGCCTGAAGCAAGTGCCATTCTCACGCTGTCCTTATTGCCTAGAATCGTTGACAGCGAACTTGCAGGAATTCCGAAGTCTTCAGCAATTGCCGCTTTCTTCCTTCCGCTTTCTGCTTGGGCGATTATTTGAGCTTTTTGCTCAAGGGAAAGAGTTTTGCGTTTTTTCACTTGCGTTGCCATCGTGTCCTGCGGATGAAAACTCGTCGTTGTCGAAGAGAAAGGCAGCGAGTGATCAACGCGACCACGACACAAAGCCAAAATGGCGGAACTGCAATCACGTGATTTCATGCTTAATGTGGCTTTGGATTTGACTTAGACTTCTCGCCAATAAAACTAGTTTCGGTTTCGATTTTGAACGCGAAAATTTCGTTGAAGCGGAAACGCTCTGCAAAAATGGTTCGTTGTGCAGATAAATTTAGGCCATTAATTCTTATAGGATACTCGCGGGGAATAAAAAATTATTCGTTGTCGCGGAAATTTCGTTGTGGCGGTATTCGTTGTGGCGGGATTCAACTGTACGCTACGAATACGCAAAATGGCTTAAATAACCATACCACCTAAGACTGTGTGACTCATGAAAATTCGTGCATATGTAACAGCGCTTCAATTCTCGAAAGCCTCTGAGACACTGGGTCCTGTGACATGAAGCCATCAATAACACTGCCCACGGATTCGAAAAATGCTTCTTTATTTTCCTCGCCTTAAAGTATGCATGGTTGAAAGTAATCCTGGATCACCAAATACGGAATGCGCCATCTGCAAGGCTTCGGGCGCCAGCGGTTTGAACCTTTTTAACACAGTAGCATCATTCACCCCTTCAAGCTCTGATCATGACCCTTAATGCTGCTAGGTCGTGTTCCAGCGTCTAACAACGAACAATCAGCGTGGAAGCAAGAATAAGAAGAGCCTTTATTCGAGATTGCATGCTGGTATTTATAGCCTACAAGCGGCTGCATGATAACGGCCAGAGCACATGCGCGACTGATACATTACGTCTTCCTCGGTGTAATCTTTAAAAATCTGAGAGCACAATCCGCGACACTTGTTGGAAATTCTGGTCGTAGTGAAGACGATTGGGCTGTCTCTTTTGTCGTGTGGATCGCCTTGGCACAAATTGAGTGGGCTGTATTGTAGACTGCGACGCTTCCACGTTTTCCTGGGAAATGTCTTCGCTGCCAGAGTCATCTTCCGTTAAGTCGCTTTGGAATGGCTCACGTGTGGCTAGAAGATGTTGTCGGTTGCGTCGAAGCACTTTGTTGTCCTCTGTAAGGACGCGATAGGACCTTGGTGCTACCAGGCCCATGACTCGAGCCTTAAAGTCCCATGCATTCCCTCGTACTCTTACAACTGCATCTTTTTTTTTTAATTCAGGCAGGTTTTTCCCTTTTGAGGGCCTTTGCTGGCGTGGTTGGCGCCGGGACTTCTGTTGACTGGAGCATGACACGAAGTCTGGTAGCCGAGTGCGTAACTTTCTGCCTTGAAGAAGCTCTCCAGGGGACCGGCCTTCGGCTAGTGGAGTCGAGCGATAACCGAGAAGGCCCAACCAGAAGTACTCGTTGAGTTCGCCAGTCTTCTTCATTATTCTTTTGACAATTTGGACTCCCTTCTCGGCGAGGCCATTGGACCGTGGGAATCACGGACTGGACGTGACATGCTTGAAGTCGTATCTAGAGGCGAACAAAGCAAATTCATATGATGAAAACTGAGGACCGTTGTCGGTGCAGACTTCCAACGTAATCCCATACCGTGCAAAAATTGAGCTAAGCTTAGCAATGACAGTGCATGTCGTTGTGTCAGTAAGCTTTTCGACTTCTGGGAAGTTTGAAAACGCATCGAACACGCACAGGTAGGAGTTTCCGCCGTAAATAAAGATGTCAACACCCACCCTGTACCAGGCATGGCCTGGGAACGGCCTAAGCAGCACTGGTTCGGTTTCTTGTTTGTAAGCGTATTTTTGACAAACAGAACAGGTCTTCACCATGGTTTCAATGTCCGTATTCAGTCTCGGCCAGAATACCAAGCGACAGGCTCTCGCTTTGCACTTATTTATGCCTAAGTGACCTTCATGAATACGTCCCAGTATTTCAGCTTTCATATTCTTCGGGATGATGACCTTTGTCCCCTTCATAATAATACCCTTAACTTCTGTTAACTCAGGACCAAAAGGTTTCATCGAGCCTTCAATTTCTTCTCCATTCCTTAGTTGCCGCAACACTGTTTGCAAGTCTGGGTCAGAGGCTGTCGCTTCTGCCAGTCGATCAAACATTTTCTTGCTCACCAGCTCTAAAGTCACGCTCACTGCATGAGCGTCGACGTCTTCAGTGAAGTCATCACGTTCGCTTGGAACGGCTGGCGACGATCTTTAAAGCATATCGGCCAGGAACAGCTGTTTGCCTGGAGCAAAGTGAAGAAGGTAATCGTATCATAGCAAGCGCAGGAAAAATCGTTGCAATCATGGTGGCATGTCACCAATGGCATTCGAAGCAATTGCTGTCAACGGTCTGTGGTCTGTTTCGATGGCGAACTTGCGGCCGTAAACGAAATGAAAACATTTTTCACAGCCGAAAGTAATGGCCATTGCTTCTTTCTCGATTTGCGCGTATCTTTGTTCTGCCTTCGTCATTGTGCGTGATGCATAGGTGACCGGCCGCCAACTACCACCGTAGTTATGAAGAAGGGCAGCACCAATCCCATTTTTTCGAAGCATCAGCAACGCCCTTGATCTCTTTAGCAGGATCGAAAATGGCTAGCAAATGAGGACCACTCAGTGCGTCACAGACAGCTTGCCATTACTTACAGTGGTTTGCAGACCATTAAAAAAGGGGCGTCTTTTTTAATGAGGCTTCGTAGAAGCGTTGTCCTTTCCGCTAGATGCGGTATATACTTTCCGAAGTAGTTCACTACCCCGAGCATTCTGTGAATACCGGCTTTGTCCTTTGGCTGAGGCATTTCACTTAATAGTGCGATCAGTGCGGGGTTAGGTCTTATTCCGTCTTTGTTTATGATGTCACCCAAAAAGTCAATTTCCGGGACACCGAATTTGCATTTCGCCGCATTGAGCGTCAGGCCGGCCTTTTTGGCTAGTTGCAAGGCTGTGCGGAGGCGAGTATCGTGCTCTTACCTTGTGCTCCCCCATATCAATATGTCATCGACATAGATTTGGACCCCTGAAGCCTGGTCGAATATTTCATTCATAGTTCTCTGGAAAACCTCAGGCGTCGAAGCAATGCCGAAGGGAAGTCGCAAGAAACGGTAGCGTCCGAAGAGTGTTCCGATTGTGCATACCTTTGATGTAGCTTCATCTAAGGGGATTTGGTGGAACCCCGAATGTGCGTCGATGCGAGAGAAAAAGGAGGCCCCGGCAAGCTCAGCCTCAATGTCATCTCGCTTAGGCATTTGATAATGTTTTTTTATTTTTATTTATTTATAGGTACTGCGATCTGGTACAGATCATAGCAGGGTGGGAAAAACAAAAAGAAATACAAGCATAAAAACGCACTCAAATTCATAAAATTTGCAGGCACTTTTCAAACATTAGTAAAGAACTTTGAGTTACAGTCTCGCTATTAAGTTTATTCCATTCCGTAATTGTCCTCGGAAAGAAAAAATATTTAAAACAGTTATTTCGCGCGTTCACAGGGGTTATTGTTAGTGCATGCCTTTGTCTCGTATTATAACCTGAAGAGTAAGTAATATAATTGGAAGTGTTAATATTATAATGACCTTTTACGAGCTGGAAAAGAAACTTTAATCGGCAGATACGATTGCGCTCAGTCACAGAAGGTAATCCACTGCGCTTCACAAGCTCGCTGACAGACGCACGGCCATATGAATTAAATACAAACCTAACGACCTTATGCTGTATGCGCTCAAGTTTATGAATGTTAGTTAAGGTGAAAGGGTCCCATATAATTACGGCATATTCTAACAGTGGACGGATGAGGGAGTTGTAAGCTAATAGGCGGACACTGGGCGGAGATGACTTCAGTGAGCGCCTCACGAAAAAAAGTTTGCGCAGTGAATTAGCTACAACCGTATCTATGTGTTTTGTCCATGAAAGGTTGTTAGTAATCCATAAGCCCAAATACTTATATTCTGTTATCTCCAATAATGATGTGTTGTTAGTACCGTACACAAAATGAACAGGACTTTTCTTGTGTGTAATTCTCACGAAAACGGTTTTCTCACAGTTAATACACATCTGTCAATCGTTGCACCACGCAATCACCTTTTCTAGATCATTATTCAAACACACCTGGTCATCAACTGAAGAAACCTCTTTGTACAATATACAATCATCTGCGTAAAGCTTCACGCGGACAGAAAGGCCAGACACAATATCATTAATAAATAGCAAAAATAAAAGTGGTCCCAAAACGGATCCCTGGGGGACGCCGGACACAACCTGGGCACTGTTAGAAGTATGGTTTAGGGTGACAAATTGACATCTGTTTGAAAGGTAGGCTGTGATCCATGTAAGTACCTGGTCGTTTTTTATATAATAGCTTAGTTTATGAATTAGTTTGTTATGCGACACCTTGTCAAATGCTTTGCGAAAATCCATGAATATGGCATCGGTTTGTTTTCCCTGATTAATCGATTGAGCGAAATCGTGTACTGTCTCAACTAACTGTGTAATTGTAGAAAACCCACGCCTGAAACCATGTTGAACATTTGTAAATACTTTGTGCTCTTCCAAGAAACCTAATATATGTTTATGAATTATGTGTTTTAAAATTTTACAGGATGTGGACGTCAGGGATATAGGCCGATAATTCTCAATGTGTGCTTTTTTGCCGATTTTGTGCAAAGGTTTAATCTCGGCTGTCCGCCAGTCATCCGGTAAAGAACCATCACGTAAAGATCTAGTGTATTTCGCGCACTACTCTGCATACCGTTTCAAAAATGCGTTTGGTATCTTATCGGGGCCTGAAGATTTTTTCACGTCAAGATCCAGGAGCAAATTAAAAACACCGGTCTCTGAAATGACATCATCAGTTATGGCAGGGAGCGATACTGAAAAGTTGGGGACACAACCATTGTCTTGTGTGAATACCGATTGGAAGAATTTGTTGAACGCAGAACAAATCACCGCCTCTTCACGTACACATTTGCCGTCTACAATAAATTCATTCGTGGAGGAAGACTTTGGCGTGATTTGGCGCCAGAATTTCTCAGGAGACGTTCTAATGAACGAAGGCAGGAACGTTCCGTAATATTTTTCTTTGTCGCAAATTATTTTCTGCTTAAGTTGTTCAGAAATTTCTTCCACGATTGGTTTTAATGATAAGTTTCTATTTGATTTCTTTTTTAACCTTTTAAGTCTTCGCTGTAAGCGCAACGTCTCCCGAGAGATCCATGGGTTACGGTAAACAGATTTTTTTTGCAATTTTTGGAACAAAACGGTCAATACAGTCGGAGACAATATTTTTAAACGACAGCCATAGGTCATTCACGCTAGCAGTACTGTTTCTAAAACTATCGAAACAAATCAAGCACATCCAGAATAGACTCATCATCAGCACGCGAAAAATTGGGAAAGAAATGCACATTATTCTGGCGATCAGGGTACACATTTGACAAGCTCAGAAGTACAGCTTTGTGATCAGATATCCCATTTGTGACATCACAGGTTATGAGATTATGGATAGCACCACTTACAAAAAATAGATCAAGAATGGATCCTATGGCTCCTTGCACCCTCGTAAAATTATTTACTACTTGCAACAAGTCAAATGTGAACACAATGTCGAGCATGGTAGAATCAGCATTATGGGCAGAGCGTGATGAAACATATTGCCAATCAATATTAGGTAAGTTAAAATCCCCAGCCAGTATTAGTCTATCTTCTGTTTTGACATGACATTGTAAATATGCTCTTAAGTCTTCCAAGACCGTAACAGAAGAACTGGGAGGCCTATAAAAAACACCAAGAACAAAGCGGACCTTGTTGATGTATGTTTTACAAAATACGGCTTCAATGCCTGGAGCATCAGGCATTCTAAAAAGTTGCAGTGATGATTTAAACAAAATTGCCACTCCACCACCTCTTCTGTCACGGTCACCACGAAAAACCTTATAGTCCTTAGGTACAAATTCACTGTCAAATACTTCACTGCTCAACCATGTCTCCGTAAGCATGGCAACGTCCGCATCATGTGAGAACAGTAAACCTTCGAGTTCTCCAACTTTATTGACGACGCTGCGACAATTTACGTTAAGAATTTTGAAATCCGGATTGTTCCCTTTCTGGTGTCATTTTTTATTCCTCGGGATTTTATACCGAGCGTTTCTTACATTATCCCATCCGAACATATCACCATCGATGCTTAACTTGTCGAAAACCAGCTTAACTTTTGCACCGTTGCTCTTTTCCTGAGATGCGCTTTCCCATAACTTTTTTCTAATGCCACGGATTCGTTTTGAAAAGTCTTCACTAACTGAAAAATCTGTGCCTTTCAACTTCGGGCATGCCTTCGTTATTGAAGCCTTCTCTCGGTAGTCGCTCAGTTTAATGATGACAGGGCGGTTCTTTTTTGATTTCATACCTATTCGGTGGCACATTTCAATGCTGCTTATTGCAAGTCCCAACTTCTCGTCAAAAATTTCCTCCGTTATTCTGCCTGTAAGCTCCGCTTCTGTTTCTTCATTTTCTTCTTTTAATCCGTAAATCAATAGGTTGTTCCTACGGCTCCTGTTTTCCAAGTCGTCAGTTTTGTTTAACAGGTATGAAACGGTGGCTTCTAGTTTATTTACAGTTGACTTCAGGTCCTCTACTTCCGTTTTTAAAGTATTGATAGTTGCTACCTCATTTTCAAGACTTTTAATTCGATCTGTCAAGCTATCTATCTTTTCTTCGAAAGAACCCTGTTTTGCCAAAATGTCATTGACAGACGACGTCAGGGTGTTTTGGCCCAAGAGTAGCTGCTGAAGCATTTCCTTTTCCGTCATTTCTGGGCCTGGATTTGATTCTATGTCACCACATTTTAACAGATCCTCTTGGAAAGAATAAACGAACGATAAAGCATTCCTTATATACAGTGGGCAGGGCAGCAGCAACAGAAAGCGGTTGTCGCTACGATAACAGGCAGATAAGGAGTTACCAACCTGCGCAAAGAAGCAAAACGGGTTCTTGAGCATTGTGCTCGATGTGCTGCTGCCGAGCCCACTGGGTGCAGGCGGCGATGAGAGTCTTCTTATATAGGCGTCGATGTCCCCGTGATGTGACGTCCCCTGTGATGGCGCAGTCGCAGAAACGGTGATGATAGACACTTTGGGGTCCTTAATCAAGCAAACATCGGCACGTGCTGTGGTCTCAAAGCAAACGTCATTTGCTTGATGTAAAAGCACTCGGGAGGAACCTTGACCAAGGCAGGATGGTCGTGTGGCCAGCAATACGGTTAGCACCTGCGCAATGAAGCAAAACGGGTTCTTGAGCATTGTGCTCGATGTGCTGCTGCCGAGCCCACTCAATTTACGTTAAGAATTTTGAAATCCGGATTGTTCCCTTTCTGGTGTCATGTTCTCGCTTTATGCACTCGTTAGTTCGTCTGGGTCAATACATATGCACTGTTTCCTATCCTTTTTTCTTGCTGCAACGAACGGACTCACCCAATCAGTGGGTTCGGTGACTTTGGCCACGACGCCATGCCCGCTCCATCCGATCCAACTCTTCTCGCAGGGGCTCGAGCAACGCCAAGGGCACCCGTCACACCGGCTGGACTACCGGTGTTGCATCCTCGCGTGAACCATGTGGTAAGGGCGTGCTAGGCAGCCGATGCCCTGAAACAACTCGGGAAATTCCTTAACCACTTGGTCAGTGCTGTTCATGTGCACAGCGTTCACAGAACGCGAAAACAGACCTAACGCTTCACTTGCAGACAGCCCCAATATGGCCTGGTTGCCCTTTTTTACAATGAAGAAGTCGAAGTATCCACTTTGGTCGTTCACAAACACTTGGAGTGTAGCCACGCCGATGTGCTTTATAACGTCACCGGTGTATGAGCGGAGGACGGAGGGGCTTGCTCTTAGACCAGACTTCGCTTTGAGCCTTTGAAATACGGAGTAAGGCAATAAATTCGCTTGCGAGCCTGTGTCTACTTTCAGAGACACTACTTGGGAAGCCACTCTCGCGTGAATGACCCAATCAGCCCTGTTGCCTAAGCAGACGTCGAGTATTTCATAACCTTCCTGCTCGCCGCGTACTTCGCTTACTTGAGACACGTTTTTGCAACAGGCCGAAAAATGGTTAGCACCACGGTACCGGAAGCATGTTTTGCCAAACGCTGGGCATCTGCCGCGTTCGTGGACCCGGTTGCACTTGGAGCATTTGAACTGCCGGCGTGTTTTTATACGAGCAACTTCCTGTTCCCGTTGAGCCTCGTCCTGCTCTAAACATTCTGCACACTGTTCACAGGCTGAAAAGTTGCCTTGCTGGCGCGTTTCAATTCGTGCTACTTGCTTCTCCGCTTGAGCCCGTGTATTGTTTTGTTCGGCGCATACCTCTTCAGCCTTGCAAATTTCCTCCGCCCTCAGTAAAGTAAGGTCCTTAACTTTCAGCATCTTTTCGCGCAATTTCGGATTATTTGTGCCAAAGGCAACCTGGTCCCTGACCATGGAGTCACTCAAGGTTCCAAAATTGCAGCTTCGTGCAAGTCTCTTCAAGTCCCATGAAAAGCGTTCGAAGGGTTCGCCCTCAGCTGGCGTTCTTGAACGAAAGACATAGCGTTCGTACACTTCGTTTTGCTGCTCTTTGCAGTGTTCCTCGAACTTCTTTGTAACAGTTTGATAATCTTCCTTGCTTTCGTTCTCCGAAAACAAAAAGTTGTTGGATACCTCTAGGGCGCCTTCCCCGGCTACGGTGAGCAGCAGTGCGGTTTTGGCTTCTTCCGTCCGTGGTTCTTTCGCCGACTCAGTGGCCTGCAGGAACAGCTCGAATCGCTGCTTGAAGAGGCTTCAGTTCTTCGCGGTGCTACCGAACAGCACCCGCGGCTGCGGTGGCTTCACTAAATCCATCGTGCAGTGCACAGTGACACCACCGCTTCGAGTTACTGCATACGTGAATGCAATCCCACTTCTGACACCATGTTCCAGCGTCCAGCAACGAACAAGCAGCGTGGAAGCAAGAAGAAGAACCTTTATTCGAGATTGAATCATCATCATCATCATCATCAGCCTGATTATACCCACTGCAGGGCGAAGGCCTCTCCCATATTTCTCCACTTAACCCGGTTCTGTGCTAGCTGCATCCACTTGACCCCTGCGAACTTCTTAATCTCATCCGCCCACCTAACTTTCTGCCGCCCCCTGCTACGCTTTCCTTCCCTTGGAATCCAGTTTGTTACCCTCAGCGACCATCGGTTATCCTCTCTTCGCACTACATGTCCTGCCCATGTCCATTTCTTCTTCTTAATTTCTACTAGAATGTCGGTAACTTGAGTTATTTCTCTGACCCACTCGGCACGCTTTCTATCTCTTAATGTTACGCCTACCATTTTTCGTTCCATAGCCCTCTGGGTTGCCCTCAGCTTAAGTAGAACTCTCTTGGTTAGCCTCCACGTTTCAGCCCCATAAGTGAGTACAGGCAAGATGCAACTGTTGTATACTTTCCTCTTGAGCGATACCGGTAAGCTGCTAGTCATAATTTGCGAGTGTTTGCCAAATGCGCTCTTCTTCTTATTTCTTATTCTTCTTGTTATTTCCTTTTCGTGGTCCGGATCTGCGGTTACTACCTGTCCTAAGTAGACATATTCGCCTACTACTTCCAGTATTTCGCTACCTAATGTAAACTGCTGTTCCTTCCCGAGGCTGTTGAACATTACCTTAGTCTTCTGCATATTGATTTTCAAGCCTACCTTTCTACTTTTCCTGTCTAGGTCATCAATAATTATTTGCAGTTCATCCCCCGAGTTGCTTAGCAAGGCAATGCCATCAGCAAATCGCAGATTACTGAGGTATTCTCCATCTACCCTTATCCCTAACTGCTCCCATTCCAAGTCTCTGAATACTTCCTCTAAACAAGCTGTGAATAGTACTGGGGAGATTGTGTCTCCTTGCCTAACACCTTTCTTTATGGGAATTTTGTTACTTTCTTTATGCAGAACTATTGTTGCTGTCCAGCCACTATATATATCTTCCAGCACTTTCACGTACGGCTCGTCTACCCCCTGATTTTGCAATGCCTGCATCACCGCCGAGGTTTCAACTGAGTCAAATGCTTTTTCGTAATCAATGAATGCTATGTATAAGGGCTGGTTATATTCCGAGCATTTTTCTATCACCTGATTGATGGTATGGATATGATCGATAGTAGAGTACCGTTTCCGAAACCCTGCTTGATCCTTTGCTTGATTGCAGTCCAAGGTTGTCCTGATTCTATTAGCGATTACCTTAGTAAATACCTTATATGTAACAGACAGTAATCTGATTGGTCTGTAATTTTTAAGGTCCTTAGAGTCCCCTTTCTTGTGAATGAGGATAATGTTTGCATTCTTCCATGGTTCCGGTACCGTCGATGACACCAGGCACTGCGTATACAGGGTGGCCAGTTTTTCTAGCACGATATCCCCCCCGTCCTTCAGCAAATCTGTAGTTATCTGATCCTCTCCAGCTGATTTCCGCCTTTTGATAGTTTCTAGTGCTTTCTTGACCTCGTCCTTCGTCACAGGTGGAACGTTGGACTGCTTTTCCTTACCGCCAATCTCATTACGCTGCTGACTACTTTGGCTACTGTAGAGATCTGTATAGAACTCCTCGGCTACTTTGACTATCTTTTCCATATTAGTGATGATGTTGCCCGCCTTGTCCCTTATCGCATACATCTGGTTTTTGCCTATGCCCAATTTCTTCTTTACCGCTTTAAGGCTTCCCCCGTTCTTTACAGCATGCTCAATTTTCTCCATGTTATACTTCCTTATGTCGGCCACCTTGCGCTTATTGATTAGCTTTAATATTTCGGCCAATTCGATCTGGTCTGTTGGATTGGAAGCTTTCATACTCTGGCGTTTCTTAATCAAATCTTTCGTCTCCTTAGACAGCTTACCGGTATCCTCTCTAACTATCCTACCGCCTACTTCTACCGCGCACTCAGTAATGATATCTCTGAAATTATTGTTCCTTGCCTCTAGGGTAATGTCGCCATCCTCAGTTAGAGCTGAATACCTATTCTGTAGCGAGATCCTGAACTCTTCTGCCCTCCCCCTCACCGCTAATTCGTTGATGGGTTTCTTTCTTACTAATTTGTTGCGTTCCTTCTTCAGATTTAGGCTAATTCGGGACCTCACCACCCTGTGGTCACTGCATCGCACTTTCCCGATTACCTCTACATCTTGAATAATGGCGGGGGTTGAACACATTATGAAGTCGATTTCGTTTTTAGTCTCCCCATTAGGACTTTTCCATGTCCATTTCCGGTTCTTCCGTTTGCTGAAGAAGGTATTCATGATTCTTAAGTTATTGCGCTCTGCAAACTCAACTAGTAACTCCCCTCTGCTATTTCTAGAACCAATGCCATAGTCACCTACTGCCTGGTCTCCTGCCTGAGATTGAATGCTGGTATTTATAGCCTACAAGCGGCTGCATGATAACGGCCAAAGCGCATGCGCGACTGATACATTACAGATCGCGAGCATCCACACTAACACATCGATTCCACTAAACAAAAGAAATTGAAGAGGTTTCAAGGACCGGAAGAAGCGAACGCACCTTCGCCTTTACCTTAAAACCTTTGCGTTCCTCGTGTCCCTGGTCGCCATTCAGGAGCCAAGAGCCAACGCCAAACTCATTATCAGACTTTCCAGAGGAGCACAAACCTGCATCCTAATTCACTAAGAGTACATAGCACAAGAGGTCACCTTTCCTTCGATGCCCGAATACTCCTATCTCATGGTCCCCCAAAACTTAAAAATGGAACATTTTCCCAGCTCTTTACAGAAGCAATGCACATGGCTGGAAGTGACCCCCTACTCATTGTAGGTCATTTCAATGCTCCGTTTCTGCAGTGGGGCTATTGTAGGAAGGAACCACGACGGAGAAAATTGGCGGAAATAATTTCTACCCTCAGCAACTCAGTAACAAGGAATCCCTTGTTACTGAGGCCCTGATTTGACGATTACCCGCAATATTCAGCACGTCGATTGGCTCAATACGCAAGACACCCTGGGAAGTGACCATTTTATTAGGGATTAATACCACTATATACACACAGCCTCCTATACGCCACAAACTACAAACGCATATTCCCGATCGGACGACGTTCCGGGCAACACTTCTCCCTCTCGACATTGTTCGCTCGGAATACCAGGAGTGGGTGACCGCTCTAATGACAACCCTCCGCACTAATGAACAAAGCATGAGTTCATCAACTGCACCCCCGAAGTAGACAACCATCTTCATCTCAGGGAGGCCCGCCGCAGTCTTAGCAAACGATGGAAGAAGCAAACACAACAACAAACTCGGACACCGTATTCTTGAACTCGCCCAAAAGGCTGCCGACCATGCCGCGCAATTAGCCTATACTCATTGAGTGAATCGAGGTAGTACTGCTACGATCCAGACGTCTTTTCGTAATGCCTGGAGGCAGACCCTTCTAAAAAGCGTGCAGAAACGACACGGCATCTACATTGTGCCTTTCATAACCTTCCCGGCACTAAAACACATTTGGCCCGAACAGTGTGCGGCAGATATCTCTGTGCCATCGTAAACCCTCTCCTTTCCCTATGCTCATACGCAGGCAAAACAAATCTGTAGCTGTACGCCTCCCTTCCATCTCCATGATTTGAAAGAGGCCCTAGCCAAAATGGAGCGCGGTACTGCACCGGGCCGGGACGAGGTCACCGTCAAACTTCTGGCCAACCTTCCGGATGCAGCCTACGATGCCTTCCTTAAATTCCCCGACCAAATTTGGCTGGAGTGATTCCTCTCCGCAGGTTTTGAAGACAGCCTTAATGACATTTATTCCTTACGCAGACAAGCCAGTTGAACTGAAACAGCTGCGCCCGGTCTCCCTCACACTTGTGTCCGCAAATTGATGGAGACTAGTTCGAGACAGGCTGTCAATTTACCTCAAAACACGCCATACATTTGCAGACACCATGTTTAGTTTCTGACCACAGATATCCTTCCGCACAAGATATGTTTCTACAACTTCATCATGATATATCAGAGTCCAAAGCACTCCCTCACAATGATAAGGTAGTCCTGGTCTTAGATTTGAGAGACTTTCATAATGTCAACCATGAAGTAATACTCAGTCACCTACAAGATACCAACTGTGGTCAGAATACATACCGAATACATACCGAGGGACTTTCCACAACTACCCAACTGACGGTGGGGGCACGCCACCGCCATGAATGTGGTCATGAATACGCCCTTTCTACTGCAGGCTATCCTGTTTTCGGCCATCACCCCAGTGCTTTCTGGCTACTACCATGCCAGTCCACCCTTGACTCTGAATTTCGACGGGCCGGCCTACTACCTTCCCGAGTCGCTCATGACAGATGACGAAGGAGCGTTGCCACCGCCTATTCCTGCCTTTGTACCTTCCTTCATCTGGCAACCACGCGGGACTATCAGCGCTGGAAATCTGCGTAGTCTTCATAAAGCGCGGCCGTTCTTGTGTCAGTTGGGGCACGCCACCGCCATGAATGTGGTCATGAATACGCCCTTTCTACTGCAGGTTAGTTACTTACCTCAACCTTGCATTCGTTCGAGCGATCCATTCTTTTTTGCGGTGTCGTGCCCCCTTGACACTCTTGAATCTTGGCGTAGACTGATTTGTCAGTCATGTTTTGCATACTGCGTTAATGCCTATCTCACATTGTTACTGCTTGGGCTGTCCGGGGACATTGAGCTGAATCCAGGTCCGGACCCTGACTCACGCGCATCGCTTGAATCCATTTCATCGGCAATTGCACGCATCGAGCTCACCCAGAACAATATACTGTCTGAAGTTTCGGTAATACGAGACGCTCAAAAAAGCATAGAAAACATGGTTTGTAGTCTTTCGAATCGCGTTGATGCGCTTGAAAAGATTGTGGATAGTTACAAATCCGAGGAAAACAGCTCTAGATCGGCCACTAACCCTACCATCGAGAAGTTATCTTTAGATATCAAGACACTTACGAGGAAATGTGACGACTCTGAAAATCGTCTTCGTCGCACAAACCTGCTCTTTCTTGGCATCAGGGATGTAAAGGGCGAAACTTGGGCGGAGACGGAGTCAAATGTTATCACGTTTTGTTCTGAGATACTTGGTTTAAATATCGATAGCTCCGAAGTTGAGCGAGCCCATAGACTTGGTCGCTTCCGAGAATCAAAGAATCGGCCCATTATAGTTAAGCTAGCCAATTATAAAACAAAGTGTAACATCCTCTCTGCTGGGCCCAAGTTGAAAGATCTGCCGTATTCAGTACGCGAAGATTACTCGGCGCGTGTTCGATTTGCCCGTGGAAAACTATTTGCATATGGGCAGCAGAGCTCTTCTAATTTCAAGATGCGCGTTGACAAGCTTATCATTGGCAATAAAGTGTACATGTATGACGATGACTCCGACTCCGTGCATGAACTAAAAACATAGCAGTCACCGCGAAATCACCGGCACCCGGTCTCGCCGCCATATCAGCCTGCTCAAGCTCCCACCAGTGCGCCTGCGTGTCGAACTATGTCTGTCGTCCTCGCAAACGTTCGTAGTTTCATACCGAAGAAGGAAACTGTGGAAACTATCCTAAAAGACAATCAAAGCAATATTGCGGTATTCACCGAAACATGGTTGACTCCGGACATCAGTAATGATGAACTGCTTGACGACATGTCATCTTTCACCGTTCATAGGCTCGACAGGGCCGGTCGTAGGGGCGGTGGCGTTCTTGTACTGATAAAATGGGTTATACATTCCTTCACTATTGATGTTACATGTCACCATGAAATTCTCTGTGTAAACTTTTCGCCTCCCGGAAGCACAAATGTACTGATTGCCTGTCATCGCCCAGCGGATTGTGATACCTCTTTTACTAACGATCTGCACTTGGTCCTTCTTAATTTGAATTATCGCTTTCCTAATGCCAATTATATTCTTTGTGGCGATTTTAACTTTCCAGATATTGATTGGATGAGCTTATCTGCATCCTCCCGCTGTTCCAAAGATTTTATTGACCTCACTCTTATGTTTAATCTTGCCCAAACTGTAAGCATGCCAACTCGCAATAATAACACACTAGATCTAGTTCTTTCCACCAATCCTGATTTGATACAGTCAATGCAATGCGTCAATGGTGTGAGCGATCACAAAATGCTGCTATTTGACTTATCCTTCCCAGCCCCTGTTCCACAGAAATCCATAAAACACATACGTGACTACAGGCGGGCAGACGTGTCTAGTATTAACGAAGAGTTAGAAATATTTTACCATTCCTTCCGTGAAACTGCCTCTCTAAAATCTGTGAACGAAAACTGGCTGTTATTTAAGCACAAACTTTTATCACTCATTCATAAGTACGTTCCTCTCGTTTCTATTCGCGGTAATACAGAAAACCCGTGGTATTCGAACGCTTTGAGAAAGCTAGCCCGAAAGAAAAAACGCCTTTTTCGTGCAGCGAAGACATCACATTCTGAACTTAAATGGGAAAAATATTTTACTTGCCTGAAGGAATACACGCAGCTTTTGAGACAATCAAAGAAAAAGTTTCATCACCAGGACCTACTCTGCATTCTTCGTACCAACCCCCCAAAATTCTGGAATATTCTTGCACCTACGCGTAGTAAAAGCCATAACATTTCCTTACTTAATCACGACAACTCCCCAGTGCCGATTGATCAGCGTTCCGATGCCATGAATTCATACTTCTCTTCTATTTTCACTCGAGAACCTACCCTGAACACACCCAACCTACCTCCTTTAAACTTTGCTCAGATGCCCCCCATTCACATCAATTCTGAAGGAATTGAAGAATTGATCGACAGCCTAAACCTGTCAAGTAGCCCTGGTCCTGACAATATACCTGCGAAGGTGCTTAAGTCCACCAAAGTTATTTCCAGCCTTATCTTTCAAATCATATTCACCCAGTCCTTAGTTAGCAGTTCGATTCGGGATGACTGGAAACTAAGAAGAGTATCCCCAGTGTTCAAATCAGGAAACCACTCCGATCCATCCAATTATCGCCCTATTTTGTTAACTTGCATAGCCTGTAAAATAATGGAACACATCATCTACTCCCAAGTTGCAAGCCACCTCGATAATAACTCATTTTTCTTTAAGAACCAGCATGGCTTCCGCCCCGGTCTTTTCTGCGAGACTCAGCTCTTTGAATTCACTACTGACCTTCACTTTAACCTTGACTCATCTTTCCAAACCGATGTCATATTCCTGGACTTTTCCAAAGCATTCGATCGCGTCCCTCACAAAAGACTGATGTTTAAACTTTCACGCCTTTGTATTGATCCATTAACTTTATCCTGGATTAACTGCTTCCTCACGAACCGCTTTCAATACACCGTCATCGGAGGGCATCATTCCGCCACACACGAAGTAATCTCGGGCGTGCCGCAAGGATCCGTGCTTGGGCCATTGCTGTTCCTCATCTTTATAAATGACCTCCCCTCTGGCATAGCATCATCCATTCGCTTGTTCGCCGACGACTGCGTCTTATACCGTCGCATTTCTTCTCACGATGACCAAGTAACCCTTCAAAACGGCTTACGTAAAATTGATACCTGGTGCTCAGACTGGATGATGTAACTGAACGTAACCAAATGCAAATTCATGCAGGTGTCACGTAAACGTTCTAATATTTCTTATACATATTCACTAAAGGCAACTATAATATCACAGGTTGAAACTTACAGGTATCTCGGCGTCCTAATCAGCAGTAAACTAACATGGAATGAGCACATCACCAAACTAGCTGCTGACACTTCGAGAACTCTGGGCTTTATTAGAAGGTCACTTTCACTATCACCTCCATCCATTCGCAAACTTGCGTACGAAACTTTCATTCGCCCGAAGCTCGAATACGCATCTGCAATTTGGTCCCCTCATCAAATGTACTTAATTAACGAAATTGAATCCATCCAGAATCGCGCTGCCCGTTTTATATCTTCAAATTATGACTTTCGTTTCAGCATCAGCAGTATTAAGACATCTCTCGGTATCAGCCCTCTAGCCCTAAGACGCAACATTTCTCGCCTATGCCTTTTTCATAACCTGTACCACAACTTCCACCATCTTCGTGATTCTCTGTTAGTTCCACCATTGCGCACATCATCTCGTAATGTAATACCTTATGTAATACCCCAGCCGGGGCCTTTAAGGGTATAATAAATGATGATGATGATGATGATGATGATGATGATGATGATGATATAAATAGTTCATGACCTCGCAGAAGCAATAAATTCACGTGGTCAAACAGACAATATATACCTTGACTTTGCGAAAGCATTTGATAAAGTTTCACACCAAAAATTGTTATATAAGATTAATGCGGTCTTTAAAAATCAAACACTCACACAGTGGTTTTCCGCGTATATATCCTCTCGTGAAAAGTATGTATTTGTTAGAGGTTGTGAATCTAGCACTCTTCCTGTTGCTTCTGGTGTGCCGCAGGGTACCGTTTTAGGCCCGCTCCTCTTTCTCATCTTCATTAATGATTTGCAAACTAGCATTGATGTTCCAATAAGACTGTTTGCTGACGACTGCGTGACGTACAGTAGAGTAAATACGATTGATGATCAGATTAAATTAAATTTAAACCTACAAAGAATAGTCAATTGGTGTAACGACTGGCAGATGGAGTTAAACTTAAAAAAGTCTGTGTTCATGTCAGTAACTAGGAAAAAGAATGTTCTTAATTTCAATTATCAAATAAATGGTTACATGCTCGAAAGAGTTGATCAGCATAAATACCTAGGCTTAATTTTTACATCAAACCTACGATGGAATACTCACATTGAAAATGTCATCTCCAAAGCTTTTAAAACCTGCGGCGCACAATGCACAGTACTACCCCGGATGTAAAGTGCCTGGCTTACAAAACCCTGTCAGACCAATTATTGAATATGCCAAAGTAGTATAGGATCCTCACACAGCAACTAACATTCACAAGCTAGATAGGATTCAGCGGCTCGCTGCAAGGTTTATATATAATAAATACCGCCGTAACCATTCTTCAACAGACCTCTGCCAACAAGCCCAACTACCAATGTTAGAAAGCAGAACCAGGTATGAAAGACTAAAAACTATTTACCTCATTATCAATACTTATCTAAAAATTAATAAATCAGACTACTTTGAGATCAAAACTAATGAGACATCAAGGCATCGTCATAGTAGGTTCATTCCATTACCGGCTATAAAAAATAATTGCTTCAAGTTTAGTTATTTCCCGCGAACTTGTAAGGACTGGAACTCTCTTCCAGATTCTGCTGTTCGATCATCATCATTATCTGAATTTGTACGCCATTTAGAAAATTTCATCTATGGCACTACCACAGGGTGATGAGGTTCTATTGCTGTTGTGTAGGATGGCTGTTGTTCCGATTTCTGCGTAATTCATTTTTGTTTTGTTTGTGTGTGCATTCAGAGACAATTTTTGATTGACTATTGATTTTCATCGTGTTCTATATTGCTCATTTTTCGTTTTGTATTTTCCCCTCCTGTTACAGCCCCTTATGGTGGCTGACAGTATTAATGAATGAATGAATGAATGAATGAATGAATGAATGAATGAATCTGGAAATTTCTCATGGGTCGACAAGCCTATATTCAAATTCAGGACCAACAAAATGAACTCTATACAATCGGATGCTAGGATACACCACAGGGTGCAGTGTTGTTTCCCCTCCTCTTAAATGTTGTAATGGAAGACCTTCCCGCAAAATAGCTCCATTCCTGGTATCCGATGTGCCCTATACGCGGATGATATTTCTACCTGGACAACGGAAGGCAATCTTGAACACAGGGAAACATGCCTACAACAGGCAGCGGAGATGCTGGACGATTATGCTGCAACGTGCCCCCATCAAATGAGACATTGTCCACATCCGTCGCTTCCCTCGGAAAGACACTTAAATTCATCTCGCACTCCCTTTAGGTGCGATTAGAGAGGCCAAGAAGTTCCGCATCCTCGGCCTCTTTATTCACCAACAACGCTGACCGGACAGAACACTCGCTAAACTCCGCATGTAGGGAGGCCAGGTGGGCCGTATGGTCCGCTGCGTCTCCAATAAGCGTGGGGAGTTAAGAAGATGTCTTGCGGCTGGCACATGTCTTCTTTACGAATATGATGTTCTACTCAACCCCCTACCTTTACATGTGTAAACATGACGAGGACCAACTCGAGGTCATATACTGCAGTTATCCAACGAGCTCTTGACCTTCCCATTGCCACATCCAACGAGCGAACACCTATCGGGAACCCCGTGAAGTCCATGTTTTCAGCCGATACACGCACCTATCACAAACGCCATCCGGTCGCTGCATTCTTGATCGACTACACGTCCAATGCGCCATCACCTTTGAGGAACGGGTTACGAGCGCCAGAACCCTGGAGACGCGCCCTCAGTGTTGGACCCATTCCCCGAAACATGTCCCGCTTTGACTATGATGCCCGTTGCCAGGCGCGTTCGGAAGCACTGGAGCGACATTATGGCCGACAACATGTATACTACGTGGACACTGCCGGTCCCTATCGTGGGAGGTGGTTCACCTCGGTCCACAACACCAAAACAGTGGCAGGACTCACGTTCCACGCCCACAACACAACACACCACACGCGGAGGAAATTGCGATTGCGCTCGCCCTCTCCCTCCCTCAAGTGAAACACATCATTACTGACTCAAGGATATGAGCTGGGTTGGGTATCTCTTCTCGCAACGCATTTTACAAAATTACTGTCGGTTCAGCGACCCTTAAAACTGCAATCTCATCTGGACTCCCAGCCATCAAGGACTCCTGGGTAATGTGTTAGCAGATCAGGTGGCCCGCGCGCTCTCTTCCCGGGCACTGAAACTTGCTCGGGAAGCTTACTCTGAGCCCACCCAACACCTGACCACATTCAAAGAAATAACTGCATACAATAGGGACAACTGCAGCCACTTGCCGGAACCATGTAAGGGTCTCCAGAGAGCGGACGAAATGCTCCTTAAATATTTTACAAACACAAGGCTGTGCCAGGCGCTCTGCAAGCACTTCAATATGGACTTTAAAAAAGGCTGCAGCCTTTGTGGAGCGAACTGCCCGGATGTTTTCCACATGTTCTTGGCCTGCCCATCTAATCTTCACAGTTCCCACTCCTTCATTGCCCACCCTTCTGGGGAGGCCTGAGAGGTTGCACTGCTCAGCTGCCATGACCTACGGTCCCAGCGGACCTTGGTCGCTAGGGCGCGAGCGGCGTTAGACGTCATTGGGGCTCCGGAATAGGAGCTCCCCCTAGATTTGCAAGGACCTGGGCCAATAGGGCCTAGGGCCAAACCCCTCATTGTAAAAAAGAACTAATAAATGTTTGCGACCACCGCCACCCAAGTACTTCCCCACACAAAATTTGCGAATACATGGTGCAATCAGCAGATTACACGAGAAAAAAGAAGTACTTGTAAGACGTATCATATTTTGGGTAAAACACTGAATTACAAATTGCAGCACGTGCGAAATTAGACCAACCAAATCCTTTTAGTCTTTCGGCCTTCTCACGTACTTCCAAAACTCACCGGTTCCAATATGGCTCACTGTCCCACTAATTTTCCAGCGGCATTCTTAAATACTTCTCTGGGGTTGTTAACCAAGGCCTGTTCGCGAAATTGGTTGTGGTTGCGGGCCACTCTCCGTGCCAGAACCTCAGACACTTATTCCTGTTCACAGCACTGCCGCAAAGAGAACAAAATTTTCTTCACCAATTGGACAACTTTGCGTATCCTTTCACAGTCGGCACAGAAGACGCCAAATTTGTAATCGGCACAAGCGAGTACGCGGACCTCCGCTGCATGCAAACGAAAACCTACACAAACTGTAATAAGGATTGATTGACATCATTGATTTCACGCAAGTAAGTAGTCGATGATAAGCTTTCAGGGCTGTTGGCTAGAATTAAATCCAGGATCTTTGAAGATGAAGATTCGTGGGTAACCCGAGTCGGTTCAAGCACTATTTGCCTGAAGTTGAAACTTAAGCAAACATCTATAGAGTTTCTTGCTTCAGAGTTACCAGCTGTTAATGGACCTACGTTTTGCCACTTTATACTCGGGAAGTTAGTCTCCGAAGAGAAGCAGTTGTGCATTGGGGTGTTTCTTAGTGATTTGGATTAGAACATCGTTTAGTAAGTGCAAAGCCGGGATTGCTGTTAGGGGCCCTGTAGCACGTGCCAAGCAGAACGGCTTGAGGTAGAGTGTTGCACTTTAACCATAATATTTCCAGATTTGAAGTAATGCTAACAACGGAACATGCTATTTGGTTGTTAACGGCAATAAGAACATCTCCTCCGCGTGCGCCTTGACGATATTTATGGTACACAGTAAAATTCGGTAATTCATCTAAAACTTCATTATCCCTGATGTCGCTTGTTAACCATGTTTTCGTTAGGATTAATACGTTGCTGCCGGAAGATAAAAAGAGATTCGGCAAGGCCTCTCGCTTTGGCAGGAAACTGCGAGCATTAGTGATTATGGAAAAGGAAAGGTTATATCGATGGTTAGTCCTCGACTGCTAGCGCGTTGTCCGATGGCGAAAGGATTCCTATGCGATTTCTTTAACTGATTGTGTACCTTGGTCGAAAATAAATAGTTTGAATCCCATGTTCAGCGTTTTGTATCGGAGTGAAAATGGTGCACACTTAGTTTTAGGAAAAGCCACAAGGTGCTTCCGTGCATTTCGAACAGGTCGAGAAAAATCTCCAATACTCAAACCAGTGTCTTTAGGCTGAGGGTCTTTGGAGGGTATGATACCTTATGTTTTGAAAGATAACAATTTTATTATTATTGGTATTTGGCGGTCTGTGCTGTGGTGGCCAAGGCGGTGTGCGCGCTCTGTCTTTATAGGTTTGATTACCAGATGGAGGCTGTCAAGGCAGTGCTGAATTATTGTTTTTTTTTCTTCTGATTCCTCGTAAGATTATTAATCGTTTGGGTCAGGAAGCCCATAAAACACTAAGTTATTTCTTGTCGAGCGGTCGCTGCTCGCTGCACACTATCGCTGCTTTTTTGTTCTTTATTTCTTGTTCACAATGATGGATACAGGGGAGTCACAAAGTACAATAATGTTCGGTACAATACCACGAAGAGGCCCAGCGAAAAGTACGGCTAGGCTGTGTGGCATAAACGTTTTGGGTTAGCCAGCTCGATCAAAATTGGTATATATTAAGATTTTTAATTTTAGGTATTATGACTTGTTTTCAAGTTAGTAAGACTTTTAATAAATACTCTCCATGTGAGCGAGCATCCACGTAAGCGTGTCTCACAGTCAGTCTTGTTTTGCGTGCAATGCGGGATCAAAGCAAGAAGATCGTATGGCACGCCCTCGTATGGCGCGCCCTCTTCGTATGGCACGCGCTCTTGATTATGGACAGGCATGAACCATATACCATACTGCGCGATTGACAGGTCCTTTCTTATGGTCCTTTGCAAGGAAATACTGTACCCATCACTCAAGGAAAGTATGTCCAATGGGTTCCAGTCTACAGCTAATGAAGCAGTCCACTGAGCACGGGACAAGAAGCATTTCCTCCTCAACCATGGTTTAACAGGTAATGTACCACTGTGTAAAAGAAACTTTTTTCGTTGACCATCGTACTGGATTCTTTTTAACTACTTTTAAGACATCCTTACCTCACCCTCCCCAGTACAGTGAACGACATACATGCGCTGGCAACACTACATCAAGCAACTCCTTGTATCGGCGCTTTTATGTTACAGCACTTAAGTATTCCGGTGACAATTTCATTTTTAAAATGTTCAAATAAGCGACAACCGTAATCTTCTGTGCTTGATGTTGTGATATCGGCTTCAGCGCGAGAAATTAGGGGTATACGATTACGCAACTTGTCTAGGGTTGAAAAACAAATGCTGTGCGTCATGTCTGTTAGCCACTTCCTTCAGATATAGTGTGACATCTTGTGCATATATGGCATATTCAGGCGCTTTTTTGGGCCATAGAGCAGCTCAGCTCAGTCTCGGTAAGTGTGCAGCTTACATATGCAGCTACATATTTGTTGAATCCAGATTTGCACTAGGGCAAGCACTGCACCGAGACCAACACCACTGGCATCTGGCATCCGTGAGGACTTCGGTAGGTGCCGTCGGGGGGTTAAATGTCGCAATATAAGCGAGGCCGTAGACGCAATTTGTTGTAGGCGTCGTCGCTCGCAGGGGACCAAGCCAAAGCCGCGACATTAATGATGAGTAGTTGAGACAAATGGGCAGTAATGGATGCGAAGTTAATAAACCACCTAAAATAACAGCACAGTTCCTTGGTGGAGGATGGTATGGGAAACGTAGTTACGGCACAAAACTTGGCGGGATTAAAGAAAACACCATCTTTCGACAGAACGTGACCTAAAATTGTGAGTTCACGTGTAGCAAAAGTGCATTTTTTTAGGTTCAGCTGCAGGCAGGCGTTTGCTAGTCATGTAAATATTTGCTGTAGGTGGTGGCATATTAGTGCGTCTCAAGTTTGGGCGAGAAGGTGACGATATTGTTCACAGGTACGTCTCTCACTTGACGCCGCGCAAAACTGTATTCAACATTTGCTCGAAAAGGAGCGGAGCGTTGCGTAGGCTGAAAGGTAGGACGTATAGCGTCAGGAGTCACAAACGTGGCTTTTGCACGATCTGCAGGTGCCGTTGGGACCTGCCAATAACCAAAGTGCAAATGAAGTGAAGATTGCCCCGCGCCTTGAAAGTAGTCCGCAGTGTCATCAAGGCGAGGCAGAAGCTAAACGTCGTTATTTTTTATTAATACTGTTAGTCCTTATGGACCGGTACATGGTGGATGTTAACCTGTTCAGAGCAGCACGGATACGATGTAATAAACACAACATAGGTGCCCAATACAAGCTAACGTCGCACTTGCTTAAACACAATTTGCTCCAAGAAGAGTTGTTTCCCGCGCATTTTAACACAAAATTAAAAAAAGAACAACACAAGAATAGACAGGACTTCAAAAGACAAGAGCATAAGAAGGAAAAAAACAAACAAAAAACAGAAGTGGTCATCGTGTTATCAACGATACCGCACGTCAGATTACCGCGCACATCAGAAAAGAAAGAAAATGAAACAGTGAACACACATTTTACAGATTGTTATGTTGTAATCAAATGTATTTAAACGCATCGTGGAGGAGAATAGACTGTTCGAATTTGTACATATAACTATTTCTACACAGTATGGGAGGGTAATCTGCGAGATTTCATTAATGCGGTGGTAATTTGCGCAACATTGAACAAAACCATCCTCACAAGTATTATTGTGAGGAGTCTTGGTCAAACGTCCTGAAGCCAAATGATTTTCGACTCTTCAAAATGGAGCCACCGTGCAATCATTAAAGACCAAATAGCATTTAAAATGCTTGGCAATGATTTCTTATCACAGGAGACAACTACCTGATAGTGTTTCACGGCCTTATAGTCTTTAACGGCGCCGTGACGGCTTCATTTTTGCGGCTGAGACGAAAATACTTTGACTTAGACTTTTGACCAAGGCTGTACATGGGTTGTGGAGGACTGAATACTCCCCTTTGAAGCATTTGGTCCACCCGTCCTTCAATAACTTCCTGCTCAGTGGCGGCGACACGATATGGGCAATGATGCACAGGGTATGCATATACATCAGTGTCAATGTGGTGCTCGACAGTCGACGTGCGCCCCAAAACAGGCTTGTGCAGTCAAAGAATTAAGAAGCGGACCTCCTCAAGGAGAGGAAGAAGCATGGATTCGTTTAGGAGGAGGAAGAACTGCGTCAGTAGTGCGAACAAACAGCTCAGTCGACAATGGGCGGGTGCAGAAGTATAGGTGGGCAGTGCATCCATCACGAGCTGTGGTTATCCTGCGGCGTCGTAATGCTGAAAACAAAGATCTGCACAGTACCGACGCATTTGCTGCGGCGAAAAGCGAAGGGACTTGAAAACGGGTTCGAGACCCACAATGCGTGGATATTGTGAACAGGCGTAAGTTAGCAGGAGACAGTGGCGGCGCAGAAAAACATGAGATGACGTGAAGACGAGACACACACCGAGAGCAGTCACAGGAGGCGGGCACAATTACGAAAAAGCACACACGAATATCAGTACTGTCGACGGCAAGAGCTTAGGCAGAAACACAGTCATAGCAAAGTCCAGAGTTTGGCACGGGATCTGGCAGTGTAGGGAAACGTGCTATTTGTTCGCTAATGCTCGGTGTCGAGAAGCGTTGTCGGATACAGCGCTTTGCCGCGTTTTGAGGAAAGTGGAGACACACTTTTCTGGCCAGTCGTTACGAAGTGCAAGCGTGTACCTCATCAAGTAGTCAGCAGCATTGTACTACTCGACATGTTATATACGAATGAAGTCGTTTTTTTCATGTTCAAATGCAATCACCTTGGGTTGAGACTCGTTTCACGACGCGGTCATCGACTGTGATCGGACTCAAGTAGCGATTTCTACGCTGCCCGATTCCGTGCCGGAAGCTTAATTTTGCGATGCACGTTTCTGCCAAAGCTCTTGTCTTCGACAGCACCGATACTCGTGCATGCACTTTCGTAATTGCGCTTGCTTCCTGTGACTGTTCTGTCTGTGTTTCTGAAAAAAACAAACTTTTGCGTATGCTACAGGGAAGAAGTTTGAGGTGGCCGCGGCCATCACTCACAATCACTATGTGGGCATCTCATTCAGGAGCCCATTGACGACCGACCCGACTCGTGCATGACCGACAAGGGCCTTCTGGCTCGCCAGGTCAGAGCAGCCAAGCAGGGCTGCCCCCCCCCCCCCTCCCCCTCCAGTACTTCCTGGTGGAGTTGAGGCTCAGGGCGAGGTTAATTGCTTTTCTAAAACCATGCGGAAGGTACCTGAAGACTTCGCATAGTGCGGGCATTATCCTGTACGGCCAAGGTCAAATCCTTTTAAAATTTCCGGCCTCAGCAGTGTTTTGATGTAAAGACGCAAGAGTGTGCGATCGGCCGCAGAACGGCCACACAATATATTGTTACGTGACAGGAGACGTTCACACCACGTAACACTGATACACTCACGCAGATCGCTGCCAGCTGGTCCAGAGCACGCGCCAAGCGCACACACACTTCGTCAGTCTCATCTTCGATGAGTCGGACCGTAGCATGGCCCCCGGGCGCAGAAGCACCGTCGCGGTGCTGCTTAGCGAGTGTCGGGACAATGTAGGTTATAGGGCTTAATGCGCGAGATGTGAACAATATCGGCGTGTATTGTACGTGAAGTGCTCTCGGGGAAGGCAGGTTCAATCTCATAGGTGACGGCTGTTACTTGGCGCAGCACACGATACGGGACCACATAGCGAGAAAGCTTTTCCGAGAGCCCAATACGGTGAGAATGCACCAAGAGCAACACAATTGGGACCCAGGTGAGAAGGAGCTGTCGAAGTGGCGGCTGTTGTAGTGCTCTTGTTGGGATTGCACTTGGTGCATCCTCCCTTCCATCTGACAAGGTAAGCTTGGGAAGCTTGCAAGCGGGAACGGGCGACTTGGCTAGCATGGTCGGCACGGGAAATGACTTCACGGGTGTATTCAGACTGTGGGGGACCAGATGTTCGAAACAAAGTGTCAAGCGGCAGTTGAGGCTCACGAGCGTACAAGACGTAAAGCGGAGAGTAACCGGCAGTGTCGTGACGGGATGAGTTATATGCAAATGTAACATATGGGAGGGCGACGTCCCAGTCACGGTGATCAGAGGAGACGTACATTGCGAGCATGTCAGTAAGAGTGCGATTGAGGCGCTCAGTGAGGCTATCAGCTTATGCTCAGTTGAGCACGCGCGAATAATGTCTTGCACAATTGCTGAAAGGAAGGTGCGGCCACGGTCAGTGAGCAGTTGGCGGGAAGCTCCATAATGAAGAATGAGGTCGTGAAGAAGAAAGTCGGCGACATCAGCGGCAGTACTCGTGGGGAGCGCGCGCGTTATCGCGTACCGGGTGGCATAATCTGTGGCTACTGCAACAATATTGACAGAAGTGGACTCGGAGAAAGGTTCAAGAAGGTTCAAGCTGACACGATAGAATGGCTTCGGAGGGAGGTCGATGAGCTGAAGAAAGCCAGCGGGACCAGACGCAGGCCGCTTTCGACGCTGACACTCATTGAAAGCACCAACATAGCGGCGCACTGAGCGTTAGAGGCCAGGCAGGTCAGAAGAATCGACAACGGATGCTGTCGTACGTGCGAGTAAAGCCTTGATGGCTAGCAGTTGGGAGACCGTGGAGTTCGTGGAGGACGACTCTTCATAAGTGCTTGGGGGCGACTAGGAGAAGCTCAGGAACAATGAGTTGAAGATAAGCGGTGGTATAAAATGCCGTCAATGAGATCAAAGCGGTTCAGTGAAGAGTCGGCTTGGGCGAACATTAGGCGATTAATGACAGAGAGAAGCTCCGCATCCCGATGCTGTTCTCTGCCAATAGTTATAAACGGTGATAGAGAGAACAGGTCACTGACGCAAGCATTAGTGGGAGTATCAGCCTGGGTAACAGAGTAACGAGAAAGGCAGTCGGCATCTTTGTGCAACCGGCCGGACTTGTAGATCACAGTGCAATCATACTCTTGGAGTCTTAGCGCCCAACGCCCAAGGCGACCAATAGGATCTTTCAGAAAAGAAAGCTAGCACAGTGCGTGATGATCTGACAACTGTGAATGAGCTGCCATATAGGTAGGGTAGAAATTTTATAACAGACCAGATGAGAGCCAAGCACTCTCGTTCGGTAATGGAGTAGCTCTTCTCTGGAGGGGATAGGAGGCGGCTGGCATAGGCAATTACACGATGAGTGCCGGATTGGCACTGGGAAAGGATGGACCCGATGCCATGGCCACTGGCATCGGTACGAACTTCCGTAGGAGCTGACACATCAAGGTTTGCCAAGACCGATGTGGTGGTAAGCTTTCTTATAAGTTGGGCAAAGGCTTGGTCTTGGGACGACCTCCAGATAAAACTTACATCCTTTTTAAGATGTCTGAGCGGCTGAGCAATGTCGGCAAAATTTTGAATGAACCTACGAAAGTAGGGACAAAGATCCCCCCCCAAAAAAAACTTGGGACGTCATTGCTCGAACGGGGCACCGGGAAATTCTTTACTGCTCGGATCTTGTCTGGATCGGGACGAACCCCCTTTCATCGACGACATGAGCTGACAACGGGCGAAACGGCATTTTGAAGAATTGAGCTGTAGTCCGGTATGGCAGAAGAGTGAAAGCACTTTAGAAAGGTGTGTAATCTGGGACGAAAACGGGGGTGAAAACACAATTACATCGTCTAAATAGCACAGGCAAGTGGACTATTTGAATCCTTGGAGCAAGGAATCCATCATGCGCTCAAAAATAGCTGGCACGTTACATAAGCCGAAAGGCATAACCTTAAACTTATACAGACCAACTGGAGTGACAAACGCAGTCTTCTTTATTCTGATCATCCACAGCAATTCCAATAGCCAGATTGTAGGTCAATGGACGAGAAGAATTTGGCTCTGTAGAGGCAATCAAGGCATCGTCGATTCTAGGAAGCATATAGACATCTTTCTTAGTGATCTTATTCAGGTGTCGGTAATCCACACAGAAGCGCCACGAGCCATCTTTCGTCTTAACCAGGACAACTGGAGAAGCCCAAGTACTATGAGAGGGCTCAGTAATGTTCTTAAGCATTTTTGCCACTTCCGTCCGGATTACCTGCCGTTCTCTATGGGAGACCCGGTATGGTCAGCGACGGATAGGAGGAGCGTCGCTGGTGTCGATGCTGTGCGTGATAGAGCTTGGACGAGGGCGCTGTTATGGAGGTCGAAGATGTCGGAATAGGACTCATGAAGCGCAAGCAGCTGACGAGATTGGGGAGGAAGCAAAAATCGGAACCCACCATTTTCGTAATCGCGTCAGTCTGAGTAGTATCGTGGGCAGGGTCTGTAGAAGCTGATAATGGTCAGTGTCCAATGGGGCAACTTGGCAGGAGCCAAGAGGTGAAAACGTGGCCATGCATATGCCAGGTGGAAGCCGAATAGCTGAAATTAATCAACGGAAGTGACACAGTGTTCCCTTCGAATGTAGCGACGGTATGGGGCAGTGCAACGTTGCGGCTCAGCAAGAGATCAGAATTAGGCGCAACTAAGTAGTCACCATCGAGGATACATGAAGTAGGACGCAAGGTAACGAATAAGACGGCTAGTGAGGGTAGAGAAACTTGGTCGAGCGAATGCAGTCGGGGAGAAGAATGCAAGGGTTCAGGATTGATGATTGGGAAATCTAGGTGCAGGATGCCTTGCCTTGCGAGCAGTCGGTCATAGCAGAGTGTTCTGATAGCAAATCGAGGCCGAGGATAAGGTCATGGGTACAAGGGTTGAAAACAGTGAACCGCACCGGAAAGTCATGGCCAGCTACACTAACGCGAGCAGTGCAGAGTCCGTCAACACCAACCGTTCCGCCGTCCGCCACACGCACCCGAGACCAAGCGGGCGTGAGAACTTTACGTAAACGGCTACGAAGGTTTGCACTCATGATAGAGATATGCGCTCCAGTGTATACAAGCGCACACATGGGGACATCATCAACACATATGTCTAGTTGATTCAAGTGGGAGGTCGTAGAGGATTTGTGGGCTTGGTTGTGGATGCAGCGCATCACCTCCGGGAGCTGCATCAGCTAATTTTTCAAGTCAGATCGGCCGTATGAGGCTGCAGCTGAGGATCGAGGGGGCTGCAGGGATCGAAAACGACGGGCTCATGGAGATGAGTGGGAAGAACATTGGGGTCCGGAGCTTACGAAATCGTTGGGCGAATCTGATTGGTCAGGCTGTGGTCGGGATGGAAAACGACGGGGCATATCTGGACGGTATTCATATAGGAAAACTCGGTGCGAGAAGTCGGGGACCATCTATTGCGGCAATGCCGGGAAATGTGGCGTACACAGGCACAATTGAAACATAAGGGCGATCGTCAGGCGTCCGCTATTTTTCTAGATTTCGATAGCGACGAAAGTACGGGGCTCCGGGACGGAAAATATTCTTGCTTGGAGGCCGGACACGGGAATTTCCTATGGAACAGACAGCAGGCGAGAGGTCAAAGTTTGCAGGTTTCTGTCGTGCGACGGCCTGACTAAGGGAGACACCTGGCAAATAGTGGCCGGGGACGGTGGGTTGATGTGGTGCAGGTGCACAGGTCTCCATTTCGCGGCGAACGATCCGGGTGACGGTGTCAGTGATGTTAGGAGGCGAAGGCGAAGGCTCGCTAGTTGGTGGCTGCTGCATAGCAAACGATGATTTGGCGACCGTATTCGAAAGTCGTTGAAACTGTGGAAAAATGCGCCGGCTCTTTACTTGCTCGAAGAGACGGCACTCCTTGAGGAGAGCAGCCACGGTATCACAGCCTTTGCAGAAGAGCAAATGGAAAGCGTCGTCCGCAATCCCTTTTAGTATGGGGCCCACCTTTTGAGATCCCGACATGGCGGTACGTCAACCTGGTGACATAAGGCGAGCACGTCTTGAATGTAGGTGACGTAGCTTTCACTGGAGGACTGCGAACGCGACTCAAGGTATGTTTTGGCGGCGAGCTTCAAAGCATCTGGTGGTCCGAAGAGAGCGCGAAGCTATTCTTTGAATATGTCCCAACTTGCTAATTCGTCCTCGTGGATGTTGTACTATTGTCTTACTGTTCCAGACAAATAGAAAATTACGTTTGCCAGCATTGCGGTTGGGTCCCACCTATTATTGGTGCTGACACTTTCGCACATCGATAGCCATATCTCAACATTATCCCCTGAGGGACCGGAATGGGTGTCGGGGCCACGGGAATGAGCCATGACTATGAATGTAGGGACAGTGGTAGTTCGCGAGTCAGGGTTGAGTCACGGTGGCAGTGCCAGCGTGGCGTCCGCTCCGAAGCTCCATGGTGAAATAAGCCAGGAAGCGGAGGATGGTAAAGTCCTCACCTCCACCAAGATGTTACGTGGCAGGAGGCGTTCACACCACGTAAACACTGATACTCACACAGAACTGGACACAAGCACAAGGCGTATCGGATGTCAAAAAACAGAGACTGCTGCCAAGGATTCGGGCTTCTAGCACGCGCCAAGCACACACACACTTCGTCAGTCTCATCTTCGATGAGTCGACCCGTAGCAACATTTTAAGCCCTGCAAGGGTGAGTAGATCTGTTCGCGATGCAAGCTTCGTCTTCTCGCCTTATCCTAACCAAACCTCTGGTATGCTCAGCATTCATCATCCCGCATGTCCGTGATGTATACATGAATTGCCTTTAAATAATCTCATATTGAGGGTAACACCAGATTTCTCTCGAAGAAATATTCTAGGACATTCTAGCGCGTTGTAAGTTAAGCGTTACTGAAGCTCGTTAAAATTTCGAGCGAACTCGCAGAGTGCGAGAATAGACCTCTCCCTGTTTGCAAATAATGTGACGTCAGGGAGGCACGTGACGATGGAGGCGCGCCGGGCTTGGTGTGGGCAAAAGCGCTCCTTTCAGCCGGGCCTCCCAGCTGCAAGGAGCGGCGGGAAGCTGCCCGCTGCTGTGCAATGTTTGCTTCAAATCTTGCGATAGCCATATTCGCATCCGGCACAATATGCGGCACTCCTTAGTACACACACCTATCAGCAATTTTTACCTTGAAAAAGATGACAGTCTCGGCAAGCATGCATACATTTATTTTTGTTCAATAAACTTGCACGGCCGCTTCCGAACGACCTGAAGTCCTACCAAACGCTTGAAACTCATAGGACGTAAGCATGTTGGAAAGCGTGTCAATGCAAGCATATTACAAGCATCATTTTCTTTTTTTTTTTAATCTTCGCAAAATCGACTGTGAGCCTCACGAAGCGTAGGATGCAAAAACAGCAGCGCACGCGCGAGCTTCGTGCTTGGCTGGATGATTTCCATCCCAAGTAGTAGTAGTAAGTGGTTTTATTATAGAATAAAATAAAAATAATAAAGGAAGGAAAAAGATGTTCTGGCTGCTCCAGTATCTGCTTTCGAAATGAGCTCAAGCGCCTGAACTGGGGCGGCGGAAATAAAGGGTCAGCAAGGAGATCGGTAGGAGAAATCAAAAAGGTGAGCGACAGAGAGAAAGGAAAGTTATCCCAAGTACAGACATTTTTAGTTTTTGTTCTGTTCGGCCAGACAAAGAAAAAATATTTCCGCTAGTCGTGTAGTACTGTCGCCAAAACTGTTTACAAGGAAGCTAGCAATAACACGCGAATGAGTTCCGTGGTATGGAAAGCAACAAAGCGCGATTTGTACCCCAAAATAATATTCATGCAAGGCGCACAAATATTCATAAGGGCGCTTAAATGATTTCAGTAAAAACAGTTTTCGCTTGGGACACGATCGTTTTTGAACGCGCTATATAACGATTCCATCAAGGGATGCTGTTGTACTTGTGCAATCATGCCGCTGGCATCACCTTGGGAGCCATTTGGTGAGAGAGCTAGCTCCTTCAAAATGGCCTACTGAACTGGAATAAATTCAATGCCGAGCAAGAATCTCTAAAAGCGCTGCAATTGATCGCATGCCGCCCGGGCCTTTTAGAGCGCGATTGGCCAGCATTCAGCACGATTCATTCGTAAGGGCAATAAAGCAAACGAATAAGTACTTGCTCTTTTTCCCAGAATTACGCGAACACATCTGTATACCAGAAAAATGTTCTTACGGTCGAGAATAATGTCGAGGCCTGCCGGCGCACGACGTTTGTCGCTTGGCTCTTTGCGCAGCTGAAAAACACATTTGGACCGCGTATAGAACGGCAGAAACATGTAGTTGGTCATCTGCGATCGAATATCGCATCACAACTACGCGGGATATTGACGGCGTTGCGAAAAACACAGCAAGTTGTCACCAGACGAGATCAAATCCTCCGCACCATGCCACCAGCAGCGGAATGCTTTGCCCACCAAGGGGCGGGCGCCCCCTTCGCCCCTTCTCCGAAACGTCATTCGTGACGTAGGCCGGGAGAGGTCTGTTGTCAAGGCGCGGGCAACGCCTTCTTCAAAGAAAAAGAGGGGAGGGAGAAGGACTGTTAGGGGCACTTAAGCACTGTTTTTAAGGATATGACGCGACAACGTTAAGAGCTCCAGTCCTCGGCTTCATTTGCAGATGCACGTTCGCGTACTCGTACTTTGCCGCTTTATCACCAATTACTTAATTTGTGCCACTCTTATCCCACAAATTCAGTTTAGCGAACTTAAGCTGCCTCATTATGTGAAACGCTACACGACAGACATAATGTCACCAGATTAACCACGCCTTACTCGGAAGGCTAATGCAGTCTTGAAATTAGGAGGCGCCTGCTTCTGGGAAAGAGAACCATGGCTAGCCTCGACCGCCTATAGTAAAGAGCAGAGATATCACAATGCCAACCACGACCCGGATAGTTTGGGCTATGATTTTTCCAGTTGTGATGTATGGATGGGAGAGTTATACCACGGGGAAGAAAGCGAGGCCCACTTCTTCAGTTTTGGAGGCCGAGGCGAAGTAGCGAGGAAAGCCTGTGCTTCTTTTCTCTCGATCTATCTATTTCGTTTCCCTCTATTCTGTCTATCCCTTTTGAATTTTCGACCGCTGCGCCGACATCACCCGGCGACCATTAAATCGCGCGTCACCGGCGTCATTTGAACGGTGTGTGCGCGCGTTTCGGGAGCTCCGCCAGTCGCTTTGCCGCGCAGCCGCCAGCCTTTGGTGAGCAGACTTTGCAGCTCCGGTCGCTTAGCCATGTTGTTATTTGACGTGCTCGTAATTTATTCATCTCAGTGCAACGGCAGATACTGAAGTGCTTGGTGTACCCTTGAAGTTCGAAATCTGTCCCTACCCTATCTCGAGATGCGCTGGCCAGCGCGTTTTAGGATTCCTATGAGTCACTGAAGGGCAGCGCTTAGCTTTGGACGGCACGCCACTGCTTATGCGTCGTTTCTTCTTCAAATGATCGGATACAACTCGGATCGACACGCAGAAAAGCCTTTGGAGATAGTGGACGAGCACATCAATGCGAGTGCACATAGTGACCTTTCGCTCGTGCGTGATGTATGTATGTATTTTCAGTAATACGGAAAGTTGAGCTAGTTGGTACATGATAGCAAATTACGAGCGCTGCGACGGAGAACAACGAGATAGTAATGACAAGGACAGGCGCTACTATCAACTGAACGTTTATTCGAAGAACACAGATTAAATACTCGCAGAAGACAACCAAAGGCACATGCGCTTCACAGATTTTTCCTAGCTATCCAGATATACAATCTCACATTCTTGGATGCTTACAGATGGTGAGCTCACGCACGTGTCACTGTTTTTATGGATGTGATATGACTCTGACAGTTCTCTAGTCATTTGATCTTTGTGTCTAAACTTAATTTTGGTTTTGTTAAAAAGCGGTAGGCATTTCTTCCTACTAGGCACATTTGACACACTGGGTTTATTCAGATGACAGTCCCTGTAATGGAGGGCCAAATTGGATGAGGGGGCACTATTCAAAGAAGTGTTATGCTGGCGCAGGCGCGTATTAATACATTTGCCGGTTTGCCCTATATAATTTTTCCCACATTTAAAAGGTACTTCATACACAACCCCTTCTTCACATGCGACAAAACGCGAATCATGGTCCACTTGGCACACACCTTTTCTTGTTCTACTTTTTTGTTTCTGATCTCTAGCCCTTCTGTCAACAACCGCACAAATTTTGCCCAGCTTATTAGGAACCGAAAATAACACTTTCACTCCATATCTACTGCCGATTTGCTTAAGCCTGTGGGATAACCGATGGATATACGGGATCACTGCATACTTCTTTCTATCGCTATTGATATGGACTTGTGTATCTTCTCTACCAAAAGCCTTAATCTTCTTTATGATTTTATTGCTAGCTAGAATTATCACATCCATCGGGAAGCCCGCTAACCTTAACCTTTGGACCTGTTGTTTGAAACTACTATCTATGGCGTGAACACATGATTTTGTAACAGCAGAACTTAAACAAGACACTGCAATGCCACATTTTACTATCTTCGAATGACCTGAATGGTAACTAAGCAAGGGCTTCTCTGACCACTGGCTTCTCCAATCGCAGTTTGTGCCTTCAAGGCTCGGTTAGCTTCGTGGCATGCTAGACGTGCTCTTTGCCCCGTTGAGGTCCAGGTATTGTGTGGTGGTTTGCTCCCGTCCACTGGGCAGAATCGCAGGATCTGCAGGATTGTGGCTTCGGAGTGGTGGCGACAGCATCGTTACTACAAGGACTGCCTCTGGGTGGCGTGTGGGAAGAACAGGCTCCGTGTGCGGAACTTCCGTGCGTGGTGCGAACAAGCGATGAAGCACACTGACTTCCTTTGGTACTCCGCCCGTCCCTGGTTACCCTCCAAAGGAACGTCTCCGGACTCTGAAGGGAAGCTCTTGGTTTTGGGCGATCATCATCATCATCATCATCATCATCATCATCAGCCTGATTATACCCACTGCAGGGCGAAGGCCTCTCCCATATCTCTCCACTTAACCCGGTTCTGTGCTAGCTGCATCCACTTGACCCCTGCGAACTTCTTAATCTCATCCGCCCACCTAACTTTCTGCCGCCCCCTGCTACGCTTTCCTTCCCTTGGAATCCAGTTTGTTACCCTCAGCGACCATCGGTTATCCGCTCTTCGCACTACATGTCCTGCCCATGTCCATTTCTTCTTCTTAATTTCCACTAGAATGTCGTTAACTTGAGTTATTTCTCTGACCCACTCTGCACGCTTTCTATCTCTTAATGTTACCCCTACCATTTTTCGTTCCATAGCCCTTGGGCGATCAGCCGGTGCCAAAGAAGTTTCAGGAAATCCTCAAGTTGGGTCCGAAATTCGGTGTGCAGCCTTCGTTGGGAAAAGAAGAAAAACTTTCTCTTGGTAGGACTATTGCGCGTCAAGCCCGGAAAGAAGATCAACCCAGGTGCGTTGTAGAATGTGTTGATGCCCTCAAGAAGTGTGACGGAGTGCCTATCAGAAGGTGGGGCTATGTTCCATTGATCGAATTCCTGACGTCCGCAAAAATGCGTGTGGTTGTTTCGGATAAGGAAGGTTATTTTGTTACGCTCCCAGAGAATCTTTTCCGTGAGAAGGCTATGGATTCGATCACCAAGAATTTTAAGCCTGTGCGCACCAGTGCCGTGAAACAAAAAACTGTGGCGTTAAGGCTATTAGGAGAAATGAAGTTAGACAGATTGCACACCTCCATTAAAAAGACGAAGGGAAATTTTTTAGAAGTATTTTTTTCTGCTAAAACACATAAAATTGACATTCCCTTTCGTTCCATTGTTACTGAACGGGGAACCTGGCAATATGTTGTCTCAAGTTTTTTGCAAAGTAATTTATGTTCGCTTTCCGTAATAGATCCATTTCTCGTTCCTAATTCAATGGCAGTTGTAGAATTTTTGAAATGCAGTAATCCTGGTGTGTGTGGCATGTTCAGTATTGATGTGCAGGATTTATTCTATTCATTATCGCATAGTAGGCTCCTCCAATGTGTTAAAAAATGTATAGAAGAGGAAAATGATGAGGGGGCATTCATTTCAAAGTGCGGTGTATCGGTTGGCTCCTTTTTAGAGCTTCTGTCTTTTTATCTTAAATCCACATTTGTTGAATGGGAGGGCAGACTATTTATACAAAAATCTGGGGTGTGCATTGGCTCAAAAGTGGCTCCAGTTCTTAGCAACATATTTCTTTCTTACGTGGACAGATCCATTAATGACAAATTAGGTAACTATGTAAAAAAAGTCTTCCGATATGTAGACGATTATCTGGTTTTTGTTGAAGCTCAGGACTTCAATAGTCAAGTGGAAATGGTTTTAAAAATATTTGTAGACTTTGGGTATGGATTGGAATTTACGTTTGAATTACCGGAGGGAAATCAGCTTCAATTTTTGGATATAAGATTGAAAAAAAAAAGTTGGATCATGTTTGTTGGTCTTTTTTACAGCGGTCAGAGAAGCCCTTGCTTAGTTACCATTCAGGTCATTCGAAGATAGTAAAATGTGGCATTGCAGTGTCTTGTTTAAGTTCTGCTGTTACAAAATCATGTGTTCACGCCATAGATAGTAGTTTCAAACAACAGGTCCAAAGGTTAAGGTTAGCGGGCTTCCCGATGGATGTGATAATTCTAGCTAGCAATAAAATCATAAAGAAGATTAAGGCTTTTGGTAGAGAAGATACACAAGTCCATATCAATAGCGATAGAAAGAAGTATGCAGTGATCACGTATATCCATCGGTTATCCCACAGGCTTAAGCAAATCGGCAGTAGATATGGAGTGAAAGTGTTATTTTCGGTTCCTAATAAGCTGGGCAAAATTTGTGCGGTTGTTGACAGAAGGGCTAGAGATCAGAAACAAAAAAGTAGAACAAGAAAAGGTGTGTGCCAAGTGGACCATGATTCGCGTTTTGTCGCATGTGAAGAAGGGGTTGTGTATGAAGTACCTTTTAAATGTGGGAAAAATTATATAGGGCAAACCGGCAAATGTATTAATACGCGCCTGCGCCAGCATAACACTTCTTTGAATAGTGCCCCCTCATCCAATTTGGCCCTTCATTACAGGGACTGTGATTTGAATAAACCTAGTGGGTCAAATGTGCCTAGTAGGAAGAAATGCCTACCGCTTTTTAACAAAACCAAAATTAAGTTTAGACACAAAGATCAAATGACTAGAGAACTGTCAGAGTCATATCACATCCATAAAAACAGTGACACGTGCGTGAGCTCACCATCTGTAAGCATCCAAGAATGTGAGATTGTATATCTGGATAGCTAGGAAAAATCTGTGAAGCGCATGTGCCTTTGGTTGTCTTCTGCGAGTATTTAATCTGTGTTCTTCGAATAAACGTTCAGTTGATAGTAGCGCCTGTCCTTGTCATTACTCTCTCGTTGTTGTTCTCCGTCGCAGCGCTCGTAATTTGCAAATATGTATTTTATGTATGCGGCGTTTTCACGAATGTCGCACCATTTTTAGAACAGAGATTCAGTTCAAGTGCAAATTTTGAATAAATGATGTGCAAAAGTTCAGTCGTGTAATTACGGTCTTTATTATCGCTTCTGTGAACGCTAGCTGTCCACGAGCGAGGTCGCATGCATTGCGCGCGTACGCTAGAGAGCTCTCTCAAGCTCCCTTTAATGCACTTTTTGCCTAATGTACCATTGCTGCTGCGAGACCTCCCCCATCGACCCTTCTCCTCGTGCCGAGAATGGTTCGGTCCATAGTTGGGCGTCCAAACGGTCGGGTCCCAGACGGCCATAGACGTCCGACGGACGTCCTTTTTCGGACATCCGACGGAAGTCCGGTTGTGTTCGATATACGTACAGCGGACGTCCGTCGGACTATCGTTCGTGGATCCGGATCGCGTCCCACGGACGTCCGACGGGCACCCGGAGGCGGACATTCGGACGTTTCCCGGAACATGCTTGCAGGGCCCGCTATTGGTGTAAAAACTTGCCAATAACATTCGTGTAAAGCTCAGCAAGCATGTGCCATGGAAATTTCAGTCACATACTAGTGCTCAATGCCTTTGTCGTGAGAGTAAAGCAGACAATAGAATATGCAACAGGTTCAAGTTTCCTGTTGTCTGCTTTACTTTCACACACAAAGCACTGAACAGTAGTGTGCAATTAAAACTTCCATCAAAGAGGCACATATGCTAGCTGAGCTTTACACAAATGCACCATTCCTGAAAACATGCTAAGTGCATAGGCATACCAGCATGCGAGGTTGTAAAAAAAGCATTTTTTTGGCTTTATTGCAAAAACTGCATGCATAAATAGTCTACACTAAACAAATATCGATGTTAAGGAATGGCATGGTAAAATGCAGGCCAACTGGAGTATTAAGAATCTGCTTGAATAATTTTTTTTAATTATCCTTGGCCATGACAGCTCTTCCCTTGGGGAGGTGGTGGAGGAAAAGGTATTTATTGAAACCTAATATTTCGGAATTAGCGAGGAGATGATCGAGTTCTCTGTGGGCGGCCTCCGCAAGCCGGGATTCCAGGAGCAGTTACTATCCTGTGCATTTGCTCGATCAGCTGTTGCTGGTCTTTCAGGCCTAAGATGGAAAGAGCAGGCTGGGCTCCTCCTGCAATAGAAGGGGAAATGAAATTCAAGTTATCTGTGCTGAACTTTGATTACACATCTCCAAGGGCAACTGCCAGTTTCTCTCAATTGCTTTTTCCAGGTGGCACTGTACGCATGCATCTCCATTCAGAACTGTCACATACTATATAGAAAGGTCATATAACTGCACCAAAACCCATGCAGAATAACAAAAGATACAAACGTCGTTTGACCAGAACCTGGCATTCAGTATTTTAATGTTTTTATGTCTTTTTGAACATGCCACTCTGACCAAACATGGCATGTTATGCTTGCTGCTATGCGCCCTCAGCAATGCCCAAGACATGGAGTGCACATGCAGAGAAACTAAGCATAAAGGATGCTGTATATGAACATAAAGCACAGCCAGAGCATTGCAGTATTACACAGGTACGCATTGGCGGCAGAAACCTGCATTTTGAGCGGTTTAACAGGCAGATTTCTAAAGTCATTGTTCCTGCTCTGAAAAAAAGTGATCAATAATAACATCATTTAAAATTGTTACCTTTTTGTTCTATAAACTGCACATTTCGCTGGTTTCCATGTGCCCTCTACCGAAGACATTCCCTGGACGTGTCGGGGGTATATCGACATCAACATCTAGGCTACAAGCGTCTAGAAAGCGTCTCCTTAGAGCAGCTGCGACGAAGTAACTTATCTGATAACATGCAAGCTGCTGCAGCAGAATAAAGATAGACATTTGACATGTGGCTAAAGCCCAATGTGGAAGCATAGCCCGCCGCAGTGATTGCGCAGTGTTCATGCTTCTACAAGAGTTAAAAGTAAAGTTAAAAGTAAAGTAATTTGTTTACCCACAGCGCTATATGTGACATTACAATAGCAAGGCTTATAGTCACACAAAACACAAAAAGCTGACAACCACAAGCTCCTGATGTATTACCGGCAGCATGCAGCATGGATGTTAGTTACTGAAATATGGCTGCACAATTCTGGCAACCAGCTGTGCATGTATGTCATGGATTTCTCAACTACGCACAACAAATTACAAAAAAAATAATGGTATTTATAAATGCAGCCAGCTGTTCACAAGAAACACTGTAGCTTATTTATGGGGAAGGTAGTGGGCGCCAAAGAAACTGCCCCTGTAAAGGCGCCTAATTTGCCCCTATGTAATATCGGGGACAAGTGTGTGGACTACACAAACTGCAAACAAAGCACATAACTTTCACATCGACCAGGAAACTCTGACCATACTTGTCGATGTGAAAGTTGAACATTAGTTCTTTCATGTGTGCAAGAGAAATAAGGTCACAATTCGTTTACATCGCGATTCTAGTCCAAAATCTACACATACTGTCCAGAGACTTTCACCCCCGCAGTATAAGCCACCACTTGGGTAAGAGATTAGTAAAAGAAGTGTATAAAAGACATTAGTGCTGTTGGACAGCCATAGCTATAAAAATGGTATTGACATTGGAGTACTGCCTTAAGGCGGGGCCTAGGGCATTACAAAAGCAAGAGTTAGTGTCCGCTGGTCCTCATTTGAAAGAACAAAAAGAGGGGAGGGGGGGGGAAGAAATCTACCTCAACTACATGTTTTGAGTGACACCAAGCCGCAGTTAGTATTAAAGATATCACACAGTTTTGTGGAAGATTTGGGAGCGCTTTGCTGCTTTCTTACAGGATTGGACAAAAGAGCTCACCATCTTCAGAAAGGCACGTTATATAGAAATGAAAATAGTGCATTTACTGCATCTGGCCACAACAACTTGCACACGGAGAGGAAGATGAACTGAAAATTTTATACATGAATGTAGGTGCAGCAGTGGCGAAGCGGTAGAACATCCGCCTCGCATGCAAGAGGACCGGGGTTCAAATCCCGGTGCCGCGCAATTCTCCACCGGATAAAAAAAAAAAAATCCGCGTGTCGATGGTTGCATACACAGGTTTGGGGTGCGACCTGATTTCGGTGAACACCTCCGGCAACGCACTCCCTCACCAGAACAGGAGTTGGCCACCCTGGTGCAGTAATTGGCCACAACCTCCTATGATAAGCTCCATAAAACCCCGGCCCTCAGTCACCAGCGGCTGCGCAACAACTGACCACGGCGGCGGTCAGACCTGTGACGCAGCAGGGGGTGCTAAGAAAGCCTGGCTCCGCTGGACAGGCCGCCATTGGAAACTGACCCTGGCAATTCGTTTAATGCTAGAACCCTAGCTAGTGAAGCTAGTTTAGCAGTGCTGTTAGAGGAACTAGAGGGCATGAAATGGGATGTCATAGGGCTTAGTGAGGTTAGGAGGCCGAATGAGGCATATACTGTACTGAAGGATGAGCATGTACTGTGTTATAGAGGTTTACCAGAGAGGCGACAACTTGGAGTAGGTTTCCTGGTCAATAAGTATATAGCAGGTAATATAGATGAATTCTATAGTATTAATGAGAGGGTGGCAGGCATCGTAATTAGGCTTAATAAGAGGTATAAACTGAAGGTTGTACAGGCCTATGCACCCACATGTAGTTATGATGACCAGGCAGTTGAAAGCTTCTATGAAGATGTAGAATCGGCAATGCGAAAAGTAAAGACGCAGTATACTGTACTAATGGGCGACTTCAATGCCAAGGTAGGGAAAAAACAGGCAGGAGACGAGGCAGTAGGTGACTATGGCATTGGTTCTAGGAATAGCGGGGGGGAGTTACTAGTTGAGTTTGCAGAGCGCAATAACTTACGAATCATGAATACCTTCTTCAGCAAACGGAAGAACCGGAAATGGACATGGAAAAGTCCTAACGGAGAGACTAAAAATGAAATCGACTTCATAATGTGTTCAACCCCCGCCATTGTGCAGGATGTAGAGGTAATCGGGAAAGTGCGATGCAGTGACCACAGGACGGTGAGGTCCCGAATTAGGCTAAATCTGAAGAAGGAACGCAACAGATTAGTAAGAAAGAAACCCATCAACGAATTAGCGGTGAGGGGGAGGGCAGAAGAGTTCAGGATCTCGGTACAGAATAGGTTTTCAGCTCTAACTGAGGATGACGACATTACCCTAGAGGCAAGGAACAATAATTTCAGAGATATCATTACTGAGTGCGCGGTAGAAGTAGGCGGTAGGATAGTTAGAGAGGATACCGGTAAGCTGTCTAAGGAGACGAAAGATTTGATTAAGAAACGCCAGAGTATGAAAGCTTCCAATCCAACAGACCAGATCGAATTGGCCGAGATATCAAAGCTAATCAATAAGCGCAAGGTGGCCGATATAAGGAAGTATAACATGGAGAAAATTGAGCATGCTGTAAAGAACGGGGGAAGCCTTAAAGCGGTAAAGAAGAAATTGGGCATAGGCAAAAACCAGATGTATGCGCTAAGGGACAAGGCGGGCAACGTCATCACTAATATGGACAAGATAGTCAAAGTAGCCGAGGAGTTCTATACAGATCTCTACAGTAGCCAAAGTAGTCAGGACCGTAATGAGATTGGCGGTAGGGAAAAACAGTCAGACGTTCCACCAGTGACAAAGGACGAGGTCAAGAAAGCACTAGAAACTATGAAAAGGGAGAAATCAGCTGGGTAGGATCAGATAACTACAGATTTGCTAAAGGACGGGGGGATATCGTACTAGAAAAACTGGCCACCCTGTATACGCAGTGCCTGGTGTCATCGACGGTACCGGAACCATGGAAAAATGCAAACATTATCCTCATTCACAAGAAAGGGGACTCTAAAGACCTTAAAAATTACAGACCAATCAGCTTATTGTCTGTTACGTATAAGGTATTTACTAAGGTAATCGCTAATAGAATCAGGACAACCTTAGACAGCAATCAAGCGAAGGATCAAGCAGGGTTTCGGAAACGGTTCTCTACTATCGATCATATCCATACCATCAATCAGGTGATAGAAAAATGCTCGGAATATAACCAGCCCTTATACATAGCATTCATTGATTACGAAAAAGCATTTGACTCAGTTGAAATCTTGGCTGTGATGCAGGCATTGCGAAATCAGGGGGTAGACGAGCCGTACGTGAAAGTGCTGGAAGATATATATAGTGGCTGCACAGCAACCATAGTTCTGCATAAAGAAAGTAACAAAATTCCCATAAAGAGAGGTGTTAGGCAAGGAGACACAATCTCCCCAGTACTATTCACAGCTTGTTTAGAGGAAGTATTCAGACTTGGAATGGGAGCAGTTAGGGATAAGGGTAGATGGAGAATACCTCAGTAATCTGCAGTTTGCTGATGACATTGCCTTGCTAAGCAACTCGGGGGATGAACTGCAAATAATGATTGATGACCTAGACAGTAAAAGTAGAAAGGTAGGCTTGAAAATCAATATGCAGAAGACTAAGGTAATGTTCAACAGCCTCGGAAAGGAACAGCAGTTTACATTAGGTAGCGAAATACTGGAAGTAGTAGGCGAATATGTCTACTTCGGACAGGTAGTAACCGCAGATCCTGACCATGAAAAGGAAATAACAAGAAGAATAAGATTGGGATGGAGCACATTTGGCAAGCACTCGCAAATTATGACTAGCAGCTTACCGGTATCGCTCAAAAGGAAAGTATACAACAGTTGCATCTTGCCTGTACTCACCTATGGGGCTGAAACGTGGAGGCTAACCAAGAGAGTTCTACTTAAGTTAAGGACAACCCAGAGGGCTATGGAACGAAAAATGGTAGGGGTAACATTAAGAGATAGAAAGCGTGCAGAGTGGGTCAGAGAAATAACTCAAGTTACCGACATTCTAGTGGAAATTAAGAAGAAGAAATGGACATGGGCAGGACATGTAGTGCGAAGAGAGGATAACCGATGGTCGCTGAGGGTAACAAACTGGATTCCAAGGGAAGGAAAGCGTAGCAGAGGGCGGCAGAAAGTTAGGTGGGCGGATGAGATTAAGAAGTTCGCAGGGGTCAAGTGGATGCAGCTAGCACAGAACCGGGTTAAGTGGAGAAATATGGGAGAGGCCTTCGCCCTGCAGTGGGTATAATCAGGCTGATGATGATGATGATTTACAACAGGTGAAACAATGACCATGATCTATGCCGAAGGCGAAAGAGATCAAAATTTAGCTCAGAACGAGTTCTCCAGGCCGCGGGGCCGTTTCATTAACTTCGGGACTCCGCCCACATTTCTCATCCCCAATGACAACGAACTCACACATGACTGGCTAACAAACATTTTGGCATGTCTTTCCACTTTCATAAGTTCTTCACCCTCTCCCTAATACAAGCAATGCAAAAGGGACAACAAATTCATTTCACAACAAGCAGAATTTAGAGAATGGACCTCGAAATGATTGGCTCACTAGGTCACATGCCAAACTCTCTCCCCTAGGAAAAAAAAAATTAGAACCCATCAAAACGGTGTCCCACGTGCGCAACCATTGCCCAAAGCTTGCATCCTTGGCGGCTCCTTTTACAGGGCAATTATTGCAATTATTGGCGTCCGAGTCAGCACCATTGCGGACCACATCAGAAGAGCCAACCCACATCCTCCCGCTCCGCATCATACCGTCACTGTTACACACTTGCCCTTTTTCAACGCCGCCATCTCCCACCATTGTTGACATCCAGGGTTGGAATACTCAACGAGACCCCACTCAGCGCGCCTGCACTGAATAATTGTCACTTTTATGGGCTCCCCAACAAGGAAGCGGGCCTTACACCCTTCAACCTGACAGTGTTTTTTCTTTGAACGATAAGCAGTTCTTCCAAAAGAGGTGCTCGTTTCAAAGCTGTGCTGCCTCCGGGTGATGGGTCCAGTCAGCGTACTAAGGACCCCTTAGTACGCTTAGTACTAAGGACCCCTTAGTTGTATACTGTTCATAAAGCTCCTTAAATAAAAATGAGCCCCCTACATGACACAGCAACGAGAACAAACTGCCTGTCCCCGCGTCTTCGAGTGCGACAGCAAAGTCCTCGGAAGAGGGGACTTCTTTCCCTCTCTGCCTACGTTTCCGTTAAGCACTGTAGCTGCTGTAGCTGCCTCTCTGTGCGCGTCTCTCCGCCTCCTGTCCGAGGGCAAGTGGGAGACGGCCGCAGCTGGGCATTGAACAGGTGACCCAAAAAGAGCAGACTAATAATGGTGCCTAGCATACCCACCGATCCCTTACAGAAATCATTAAAGAAATGAAAGCAACACATCAGATAACGCTACAATGTTTCTAAGTGCAAAGTCGACAACTCCAAGTCATATAAATATATGTACATCTCTGCACATTAACTCGACAGAAACAGTGCAGAGTAAACTAATAATTCAGTGTCTAGCAACACTATTAAAAGGGGATAAAGGCCATGGGGGGCTGCGATTATTAGTACCGTTTTGCCTTTAAACTACAATAACATACTTGTTGCAAGCTTAAAATCAAAGATTCACACCTGTCCCACCCACAGAAATGGAACACACATCTGACTCAAGTCTGCAGAGAAAGAGCAAGCTAGACTATTGAAGATGCACCCTTGGTTATTTTTCTGGCATTTCTGAGGGTGAAAAATCTGACTTGTCAGTAGCATGTATATGAATAAGAATCCTATGACAGTAAATGCATCAGATTTTCTGGAGTGGCTTCTCTTTGCTGACCACATATGAGGTGAGCTATAATTTATCCAACTTGGCCTAGGTTTATTCTATGAATAACAAAGCTATAGCAGGTACACAGTCGTCCACTCAGGCTGAACATGCGAGTGCGTGGCATGCACTTTTTGAGATGCCACTGCATCCATCGCAGCTGCACACCGTAGCGAAGAGGCAGACAGCGTGAAGTACCAGCCTCTAGTCCCTCTACCACCACTGGGGTCCCAAACTAGGGACCCCTTGTTTTTGTCAGGACAGGCCCCCTCAGGGTCAGCTAGTGAGTAACCTCCTGTATTTGTATCTGATGGCAATGTTTTCCACCACCACCCACAATACGCAGCTGCGCATCATAGCAGATGTGAAGCAACAGTTCCTGGTCCTTCTATGCATAAGCCACTTTGCCTTGATGCATGCCTGCGCACCATAGTAAAGAGGCAGACGACATGACGCAGCAGCTCATGGTACCTTTACACATGAGCCCCCCCACTGTACTTCAATACGCACCATAGCAAATATACAGACTACGCCACACAGCAGCTCCTGGTCCCTCTATGCATAAGCCATTTTGCCTCAATACGCACCTGCGTACCTGAGCGAAGAGGCAGACATGAAGCTGCAGCTCCTGGGCCCTCCATGCACAAGCCACTTAGCATCAATGCACAGCTGTGCACTGTAGTAAAGAGGCGAAGAACGTTAAGCAGCAGCTCCTGGTCCCTCTATACATCAGCCATTTTGCCTCGATGTGCATCTGCACACCGTAACAAACAGCCAGATGTGACAAAGAAGCTCCTGGTTTCTCTACACATAAACCACTTTGCCTCAATGCACGTCTGCACACCGGAGCAAAGAGGCAGATGACGTGAAGCTGGAGCAGCTAGTCCCTCTACGCACAAGCCACTTAGCCTTGATGCATGGCTGTGACGGATGCATTGCTATTTTGCAAACTGCATGCCACACATTCCCATTCAAGCTAAGAGTGGACGACTGTGTAAACGTAAAATACTGGTTATTTACTTCAACGGACAATGACAAAAAGTAACAAGGTGGACAATGTAAAAAGAATTTGCTGCATAAAGTTTGTTGAAACCAGTTCTACATCCTACATGTAAACAAGCTAAAACCTTAATGTCGAAGGGATGTCCTGTGTGTTTAAAATCATCACGCTCAAACAACTTCAACACTGACAATCATGATTCAATATTAATAATATAGATAATGATACAATACTCACTTTTAGCCATACCAAAGAAATGAGAATGCAAAGGGATGTTGCTGTTTTTCCCCCGGGGATGACAGTTTTCCATGTTCAAAGTGCTGCTTCCTGTTGGCTTACGAAATCGGCTACAGCAAATGGCATCTGAAAAATTTTTGGAAGCCTCATGCTAGTCTTCAACGAGAAAAGCATTGCCATACAGAAGGAGAACACAAATACTTTTACAACACACTAAAAGTACCAACTGCGGTGCTGTTTTTAGGATGACTAGGTAGAGGTTTTGCTGTAGCAAGCCAAATGTTAGCCTTCAATAAGAAAAGCATTCCCATACAGAAACAGAACACAAAAACTTTTACAACACATTAAAAGCATCAATTGCACAAATGCTTGTAAGATGACCAGGTACAGGTTTCTGCTATAGCCCACATCATGTGACCAGCGGTTATCAGAAGCCTTGTATGTGAGCATGATGCCCTAGATTCAATTTATGGCTATCACTGTATTAACAAGCATGGGTTTAAAGCTACTTTAATATGATAATCTAAAAGCATGGTAAGAGCTTTCGGTGCGAGACATAAGCTCAGTATCATGCACTATAAGGTGCTGCATGGCTCTAGTGTAGCTTTGGCATTATTTCGCTGTCAATAATGCAATGAAGTTCTGAGGAGCCTTTGAATATCTGTAAGGACAAAGCAACAACAATTTTGTTTTCATCTCACTTTTGCTCAACTCGTTTGTTTTATTTTTGAGCCCGCGGCTTGCATGGCCTCCCAGTATGCCTGTTTTGCATAAAAGAAGGCGTTGCAGGCACCAGAGCTCACAGCCCTAATGTATCGCGGCGGCGGTATGTCAAATTCCTGCCAGAACCGCGCAGAACAACAGGTCAAGAAAAAGACAAGTGCTGACTTTTTTTTTTCTCTCATCTCCTTGTCCGGTTCTGCGCGGTTCGGTCCCACATGCATAACCAACATGCGCAAGGTGCTGTCCTGGTTTCTCAAAGCTGAAGGAGAGTACTAAACCTTTAGTTATTTAGTAGCTACAGCCGTTCCTTCTAGAAACTGTAGTTGACGTAAAGCTCGAGAGAGAAAGATCAGCGGCTGTCCATTGAAAAAAAAAAAAAAAAAAAAAAGAAGAAAGAAAGAAAAAGAAGAAAAAAAAAAAAAAACTCGCGACGTTTTCACAAGTGTAGACATGTCGCACGATAGGCTCGAGGAGTGCAAAAGTTTTCTCGTATAGTTTTTACAACTCAGCACGTTGCGCATGGTTAACAAATTAACTCCTTTAAAGCTCGGGCAGGCACTCCTTTATCAGAGACAGAGAAGTTGCGCGGCTTACTGGCGCAGCGTCCAGTAATGCCGAGAAAGATGGCCCTCAGACTTGAGGCTGCACTTTAGTTAGTCGGCGCGGAGCCATCCTGTCAGTATCGCCTAAAACACTCGACCGTTCGGCTGCCCAAAAGCTCACCACTATCGGTGCATCGAAAAGTTCCACTAAAGAAACAAAAGTTCGGTGAAATACTTACTTTGGAATCGGCGGGTGAACAAAGTGTGCCAGCCGCACCAAGCCACAGCAAAAAACAATGCTAGCAGTGCATTACAGCCGTAGGTATTTGTAACTGCGCAGAAAATGCAGAACACGGAAACGTGAAGCCATCTTCCATGACTAAACTTCAACTTGTCAGGTGGATTGGATTGGCTCATTTCAGATTTTTTTGAGGATAGGTTCGGTTTCGTTCTTTTTGAGCTTGCTGCTTGCTGCTGTTGTTGTTCTCCTCTAATGTGATGGCACATACCCACACAGGGGGATCGGCCAAGAATTGGGGTGCAGAGATATTAGATTTTGAGATGTATAACTACATCGGAAAAAAAAATAATAATAAATGCTAGGGAATAGAAAAGGAAATGTAGATATGATAAACCAAAATATATAATAGTAAATACTAACGCACGCAGTAAGAGAATAGTAAGATTTATATGTACAGAATAAAACTTCAAAGCATATTAGCCAGGTAGACGTTTTGTTTCTGTTAAGAAGTTTTGAATGGCGTTGAAAACATACCTGTGGCTGTACCCAAGCATGGTGGCACCGAACGATAATAAAATTTGGCTGCTCAAATTAAGACCCAGCTGTTGTAACGGCTTCTCTAAGTACCGTTTTCTCATCATGGTAAAACGGCGGCAAAATATCAAGAAATGGTCTATTGTTTCCGGTTCCCCGCAGAATGCGCAGACAGGAGAAAGCGCCAAACCAGACCTGTGCATATAGAAATTTAGGGGCGGAATACGACAGCGTAGCCTTGTTAGAGAGACCTCAGTCTGCCTTGATTGACATGATTTCCTATTCCACGAATACTTGAGGTGCAGGTAGTCATCCGAGGATAAAATAGATCCAGACTGCGTGCTTAATAAGGCACGCCGCCGAAATCTTGCTGCTGTTATGTACGCTGTTGCCGGGAGGATGGGCAATACAGGGCCGTTCATAGAATCTTTGGCTAGTCTGTCTGCAATCTCATTGGCTGTCACATTGCTGTGTCCTGGTACCCACACTATATGTATGAGCCTCAAATGTGAGGGGAGCAATGAAAGAAAGGTGTTTAAAATTTGCGAATCCATATTCGAAGAAAGCGACAAGCACAAAGAATAAGAGTCTGTAATTACAGCCACTGTTGAGTATGTTGTGTCTAGTTTGCGCAGAGCAAGCACCACCGCCAGCAACTCCGCCTGGAAAATTGGAGTAAAATCCGGAAGACGGACTGAAAAAGCCCAGTCTAAAAGCGGACAGTATATTCCAACGCCGGCTTTTTCATTAAATTGAGAAGCATCCGTTGCTATTGTTATGCTAACGGGAAGACTTTGTAAATGATCTTCTAATAATCCATTTAAAATGTGAGGTGCTAAGTGTTTCGCATTATTTGGGAAAATGTCATCAAAGATAATTTGAACCGACGATGCACTTACTTTTGTTGGAAAGATGTTAGAAAGGACTACGTGCAAAGGTTGTAACAGATTTTGCACTAGAATTACCTGCGGGGTATGAAACCGAGGCCATACGACTCCAAAAAAGGAGTCTGGCTCGCAACAAAAAATTGATATGGAGCGGTGGAATTGTGATTCATATATTTTCAGATACGTCTGGACAGTCAAGAATTGTAATCTAGTTATTAACGGTGGTATTCGGGCTTCAAGGTATAATACATTATTAGCCACGAATTTGGGGAGCCCAAGGCATAATCTAAGCGCTTCCCGCTCTAAAAGAACAAGCGGACGAATTTTGTAAGCAGGTGAACCAGAAAATAACACAGATCCAAATTCTATAATTGGGCGGACATACATAACATAAATCATTAATAGTGCGTCTCGCCGCATCCCAGACCTTGGACTGCTTAACCTGCGCAACATACCCACAGCACGTGCCCCCTTCGCTGCAACATGTTCAATGTGATCCCTCCATGCCAGATGGTCATCGTAAATCACCCCTAGATATTTCAAAGACTTAACTTGAGGAATCATTTCCTGCTTAAATGTTAGAGCAAGAGTTACCGGATCCTGAATTTGGAAAACAAGGAACGCGCACTTTTTAACATTTAATTTAAATTTTAAGTCATCTAACCAATTTTGAAGGAAGCTTAGGTACGATTGCAGGCGCCTGTTGAGGGATTGAATGTCAGGTGCAGCCGTAAAGAATGCGATGTCATCCGCATAGACATACGTGCGGATCTCCTGATGAGTGGGAATTGAACTCATTAAAATGTTAAAGAGCACGGGCGAGAGAACTGCCCCTTGAGGGACACCTCTGGTTTGTTGATATTTGCTAGAATGTACTCCATTCAATGAACAGTAAAATTGTCTGTTTTGTAGGAATGTAGATATCCAATCAATTAAGTATTGTGGAAAGCATAGCGATTCTAATCTGTGCAATAAAATTCGGGGCTCTACACTATCATAAGCCTTCTCTATATCTAGAGTCACCAATGCAGCATGCATTTTTTTGCGCCGCGCAAGAAGAATTCGACTCTCAAGGTCGGTATGTGCATTCCATATTGAAAATTTTGCTCGAAATCCGATTTGACAGGGACTAAGAATATGTTTTTGTTCGACAAACTCGGTAACACGTTTGAGTACGACCCTTTCAATTAATTTTACCAAGTTTGATGTTAAAGGTATTGGTCTGATATTTTCCAAAGTATAGCCACCGCCATTGTGTTTCCGTAAAGGAATCACTTTGGCTAGTTTCCAGTCACCAGGTATCCAAGAATGAATAATTGAATAATTTACCAATTCTAACAAGGAATTTGGAGACACTTCAAAGAGGATTTTTAACATTTTTGACGTTACTCCGTCAGGGCCAGGCGCAGCAGTTGGCAACGTCATTATAATCGAAGAAAGCTGAGAAAAAGTAATTTTAGGAACATCCTTAACCGTATATACTGGGCCTACTAACGTAGGGTATTTGGGAAGTGTTGACAAAAAACGCTTTTCTAAACCTTTAGCGATGTTTTCTACTGTTCTAAGAGCTTCTTGAGGAGTCGAAACACATGAGGGTAAATTTTCTGAGACAGGAATCTTTTTCCGCGATTTTAAAAACCTGAAAAGTGCACGTCTGTTATTAGATTGTGAAAGGTAATTGAAATACTCATTATCATAATTATCTTTCGCTTGTGCGACTGTGCGTTTAAATGCAGCTGCAAAAAATTTATAATCATGCCAATTTTTGGGGCACTGGTTGTGAAGGAGCTTCTTCCATGCAGCCTTTCTTCTTCTATAATCGCGCGAACAATCTGCATTCCACCATTTTGGTGATGCATTGCCTTTAGATGTACGTACTAAAAATTCACACTTCTTACGACAGGATGCAATAGCCTGGCATAATGTTTGCGATTTTAACTCTTCCGTAGACTCAACCACAGACTCAAGAGACGAAATCAAAAATGAGTGAAACTGGTTATAATTTACGTATGATCTCAACTGAGATGTCGGCAGAGTTAAGCGGCAGTTAACCTCAAAAACAATAGGTATATGGTCGCTAGAGGTGCCACCATCAATTGTCGACCAATTTAGTATAGAAACACTAGTGTTTGAAAAAGTTAAATCTATCACAGATTGACTGTGAGCACGTACAAAAGTTGGTAAGCCAGAATTCATGCAGTGAAGGTTATTGTCTGAAAGCCAATCCCACAGACGCTTGCCGCAGGGATCCGTCTTGTAACCCCACGATACATGGTGCGAATTAAAATCTCCAGCCAAAATAACCGAATTTTGACAATTAACTAGTAGGTGGTCTAGAGATCTGGTGTCGTGAACACCATGAGGGAAATAAATATTCGCTAATGTAAACGGACTGAACCCTGGAATTTCAAAATCTAGAGCCAATAATTCTGAATCTAAACTAGAATATTGAAAGGAAATCTTAGCCCTATGACAAAATTTTGAAGAAACTAGAATTAGTAACCCACCACCTCTTGACTGGCGATCTTGTCGAAATGATAGATAATTTTGTAAGTGAAAATGTTTTTCAGTTGTAAGCCAAGTTTCTTGTAAAACAATTATTTCTGGATTATGTTTTAAAGAAAGATAAACTAAATCTGTAGTAGCTGAAAGAAGAGATCTACAATTCCACTGAAGAACTTTTAACTTTCCTATGTTTATGTAATCCGGGCAGCAGCAACAGCCTGCCCCAAAATGTTTTCCTTTGGTTTAGATCCTAGCTGTTGCTTTTTTGATTTTGCTTGTGGGCGAGGTGATGACGGGTTTGACAACGGGGATCCACTACGTTTTAGAATTCGCGTATCTGTCTCATCCATATCTGCATCGTGAGCCTCGTCTGACTTGTTGGAATTAAGCATAGGTAATGCGGAAAGAGACTCATTTTGCGAACAAGACATTGCAGCTAATGAGTGCTGCACTGATAGTGAATGTCCAGGTGCCGTAGAAGAAACCATAGCAGGTTGCACAGTCTGAGTATTATTAGCTGCTAGAACATTGGATATGCATTCTGTGACTATTGTCACAATCCTATCCACCATTTTGGTCATGGTTGCTTCCATAGCAGTTATTATGGTTTTAGACATCGTGGAATCTAATGGAGCTCCTGAACGGGCCGACACACTTGCATACCCATGAGCTCTGTCTTTAATTTCCTGAATTGCCTCACGCCTCGAGCAACGTTTACGGTCAATAATCTCCAGAATTTTCATTTCATGCGCTCTAGAGGGACATTCCAAAGAATTTGCTGAGTGAAGTTCGCCGCAAAGACATTTGAGAATTTGATCAGAGCATAAGTGTGTTTTATGTGCTTCACCGCATTTGCAACACCGCAAAGTGGATTTGCAACCGCCTGCAGTATGGCCATAACGCCAACAGTTGTTGCACTGCAGAGGCTTTGATGGTAGGTGATCAACTCTGAATATTAAAGGCCACGCTTTAATCTCCGATGGACAGACTGTGCCTGCAAATGTAGCAATAACCGATTCTGTCGGCACACGAACATTATTTACCTCCCGGCTACAGCGATAGACCGCAACAACGCCTGCCGCGGAAAGAAGGTCAAGGGTTTCTTGTGGACTTAATGAGGAATCTACACCTCGGACTAGACCTCTTGTGCAAGCCAGGTGTGAAGGGATAAAACTGCTTACCTGATGAGAGGCGAAAAAGGAGCATTTTAGCAGGTCCTTTATGCATGATAGTTCTTGCGAACGGCAAAGAATCCCGCCGCGACCAAATTGGCGCACCTCGGCTATTCCTTCGTAGAAGGAAGTGATTTCCTGAAGGGCAGCTCGAACAGCTCCTGGGTTGTTCATTTTAATGGTGCCCCCATCCTTAGGTACGAGTGCCACAGGGATGTTACGGACACCGGAGCTCTGAAAAGCTTCCAAGGGCAGATCATCGGTCAGGAGGGAAGCCGACCAAGGGGAGCGCCCTTGGCCGAGGGACTGCGTCGACATTACTTTAAATTGACAATGTCACCGCGTGCGTTAGTCAACAGAGAACAAAAGAAGCACAGGAGAAAGACAAAACCGGGACTAGCAACCCAATACTTAGCCGATCGTCAAGGAGCAAAGGGCGTCGCTGCACACGCACGACAGTCTTCCTTCTTGCTGCTTGCTGCGTCTGTTCAGCCATTGATTAAAATTTCACCGAAGCATCATGATAGAAAAATGTTTAATGGTCATTTAACTTTTAATCAAAAATTTTTGATAGAAAAATTCAACGATGAAACACGCGGAAAATAAAAAAAAACTGTTTAATGGAAACGCTTTCTATCGCATCGATTCGCTCTGGCATCATATAATGCAGACTTGACGGCATTACTGATTTATACGCAGTTCAGACGAGCACGACGACTACAAACTATATCATAGCTGTGTAAAAGCAAATCCAGTGGCGGACGTACGGCGGCTGTCCGCTGGGCGAACGGATTCGACCATCCGCTTTCGTACGTACGCCGGAATTCCGGCGGACGTCCGAAATCGGCCGCCGAGTTGCGGCCGAGTTCGGCTGTCCGTCGGACGTCAGTGGCCGTCTGGGGTTTAACTGAAGGAGTAATTGGCGCTATACTCCGTTTCATACATCAAGTGCAACACTACCAAAGCTACAGCTTTTGTTTGCGCTCCTCGCATCCGCGATGAAAAATAGTGCCTGCTTTTGACGAGAGAAAATAATAGTTGCTTTGTCTGCAAGCTTAATACATTTTACATTTGCCATCAACTTCATAAAAAAAGCACCTTTTTTAGGAAGAAAGGGTCGGATTCGGTGAATTTGTATGTTTTTTATGTCGTTTTTGTTCGTGCCGCGTTTTCGCTGCCTCGCAACCTTGCCAGCTGTGCCACTAGATGGCGCTGGCTGTGTCCTCCGCGCTGCGCATCTCTTTTTGAGAAAATGGTTCGTTGGTGTGCATTTTTTTCTATAAGATCCGCTCTGCGAAGATGTCTAGGCATGCGAAGTAAGTTATTGCAAACGTGTATGCTCGGAATAGAGCCCGTTTCCGCAGGAACCACTCGGCTACAGAACGAGCGCGCAGTGATACGCCTCGTGTTTTTTTTCTTACGGACTACTTGCGCAGCTTTCGCTGCGTTGCACCTGATGCATGAAACGGAGTATAGTGCTGTAATTCGTGGCCGTTGGGAGGCATCGGGAGTTTCCGCCCCATTGTTGCATTGTGAAGAATGCTGATTGCCGAAGCCTTGACTCGTTTGAATTATGTTGCTGGCGGAGACTCTTGAGAGGTTCTTGGATTGATAGAATATCAAATCGGTCGATACTGGCGACCATAGACTCTGACAGCTCATTGGAAAGTCAAATTTTAAAGTTAAAGCTCAAAACTTTGGTCATCTCATGTCAAGAGAGCAGTCACTGTAGAAAACCTTGATGCTGGGGAAGATTGAGGGACACAGGAGAAGGCGTAGGAAGCGAAAGCGATGGTTTGATGGCATCCTGGACGCACTGCAGATGAATATGTGTGATATTAGAAAAGCTGTGGCCACCGGGCAGCTTTCCGCGATATGGTATTTAGGGTAACTAAGGATTGGGCCCGACTGAACTGAACTGACGAAGGCACTTGTGTGTTTAAGAATGCGAGACTCCTGGAGATTTCGATTCCCCTCAGCCTTTCGCGTGATTTGAAAAGCCGGATTTGACAGCTCCTCCAAAATCAGCCATGTCACGGGATTGTGTGACGTCGTACAACTCTACCATAAATCAGAGTCCGGCCATGTAACAGGCCAACTACCACCTGCCAGAGCCATGCCCGAGACGTTTCGCACACAACGCCGACCTAAGATTTTCTGGAGAACGGCGATTTTATATAACACTGAAGCGTTTAAAATATATTTAAATGATATGGAGTCATATTCCCTAGAGGACCCGTTAGCCAAAGAGCTCCCTGGCCGTTCCCTCCCGCATGGCCCACGTGATCAGCCTAAGGTGATCACCGGAAGAGCAAACTCATAAGAGGAGGGTGTGCATGAGAGGAGCGCGTAGAATATGGGGCATTCCCACTGATAATTAATCGCAAAGCCCGACTTTAATTAATGGTAGAGTGTAGGGCCATCTAGTGGGATGGAAAGAAGGTGAAGTAAGAGATATTGGCGATGAAAGAAGTGTCTTGAGTAGCTGCTAGTACTTGCTCTAAATCTGACCGAGCTTGAACGATGTGGGTATGTCACACAGAAGCAGCCGAGACATTTTAAAGTGGCAATAGTCAACAGTCGGTAATTACGGGCTCTCATAAGTTCGATGCGTCTTTCATACTTCTCCACAAAGTACATTCCAGAAGCTGTATTTAGTTTCACTCAGTCTAATCACGTGATTGGTTACACGGCGGGTTTTCACGTTGTCCTCTATCGCCGCATCGCCTTCCAGCGAGGCCAGGATACTTCGGTCCGCGTCCCGACGCCGTCTCTTGGCCAGGCGCTCCCATGAGCACTCCTTTCTCGGCTCCAGCGTCTCCGCCTCTCGCTTGGCCTTGCGCCGTTCGTTCTTCCTGTTCTAGGCGGCCAGCCGCCAGGCCGCAACCTCGGGGTCGGACGAGTTGAGATTCTCCAGTCACCAGCGCCGCTTGGCAGCGGCCCGACTCTCCTCTATGGCAAACGGCTATACACTGCGGCAGTATCTATTCTAATACACTCCAGCTGTATCACGTATCACCCTTCAGCCCTCCCACTCGGCCCCTCACGCATGCGCACAGCTAGCGAAGCGAAGTGGTCGGAGCGGCGATGTGCGCGCCAGCTGCGTGCTGTGACGTCACTCAGCACAGAACTGCCCCTGTTGGAGGTAAGCGAAACGGTGGCGAATGTAGCTCTCGCTACAAAAGTTTATTTACATATGTACAATTCATAGGTCATCCAATAAATGAATATTCACACTAGACGGTAAGACGTGAAGCGGTATTAGGAAAAATATACATGGGCAGATGATGACATAAGTATAGTACAGGAGTAGCTGGAGAAAGCACAGAGAAGTTTTATTTCCACCAAGCAATTTCCACAAACATACAAAATAAATTTTCCTAAAATGATAAGGACACACAGATGTGCTAATCGTCTAGAACATTAGCGTTTAGTACAATTCCGTAAAACCCTAACACGTTAAACAATTCATTACAATTCTGCAAAATAATACAGTTATCATACAACACAAAATATAACTCGAAAAATCACATTTCAATATAATGGTGCCGGCATGGCCAGCCCGGCCGGCCGGATAACAATATACCGCGTGTGCCAGCGCCGCAGAAACTGTGCCTCCGAATCTGCATCTAACTGTTCCGAAAGGTATTTCAATATAAGGAGGCGCAGTATCTGCAGCGCTGGGTACATTGCCCTCACAGGAGCGCGGCGTGCCTCCGCCAGGCAGCGTCGCTACCATAAAACAAACAATGCTGCCATGAAGAGCAGGTTGCCAAACGCGTCGCGCTGGCACCTAGCATTTGGGACCGCGCGCACGTTAAAAGCTCTGTCTACCAAATGCCGCATTGTCCGTGCTACCATGCACTGCAATAAAATATGCTGCAAAGTTTCCGTAGCGCCACAGTTGGCGCGCTGCTTATTTGACACAATTCACCTAGCACCGAGGTGGTGCCGGTTGGGAGGGCGCCCCATCGTCTTTCACATTCAAATTCACGTACCTCGCTCGGTACTCTAGCGCGAGTCCTAGAGTACCACTTTGAAATCGAGGTTTTCCTATTTTCGTCTGGCGTGAGCCGGCTACAAGCCATGAGATCGCTGAAACGTGCTGCAAGAGTGCTTTAACCTTGACGTCTAGGAAGCCTCTGTCGAGCGTAGAATTCATTGCCGCAAACACCCTACAAAAGGGTGATGGACGCCCAGCTTGTGGACCTAGCTGGCGATCAGGGGTAAACGCTCGCCGCGCTGTCCAGTATAACAAGGAGCGCCCTAGGTACGCTTCAGAGTGGAGTAGTTCGTTCACCAGTTTCAACGCCAAAATGCGTGCTGTTGTTGAAACGCAGGGGAGGCCCTGTCCAATTCGAGGTGTAAAAGGTGGCGGGCAACCCGCGGAGTAGCACCATCCCAAACAAAGATGCCTGCGAGTGACGCCAAACGGCTCACCGTGCGCGATGACATTATCGTCACTCGGGCAACATTGAAGATTGAAGGCATACGCGCCCATTCGAGTTCTCACCGTGGCCACTCTGGCGGTCAGCGATAGGTTGTATATACGTCCTTGCCTCGGCTAAAATGCGCGGTGCTGGGGACAGTGCTTCATTCCAAACACTTAGAGAGACTCCCCTTGGCTCTAAAAGGACGCCGAGAACTCGCACGACCTCCACAAAAGGAAAGCGTACAGGCAGCAGGCCTAGAAAGGAGCCATAAGCGAGGGCTTTCTGCAGTATTAAGTGCGGCTCCAGAGATGCCTGCGGAGGTGTCAAAGTTACGCTGAAAAATTGAAACTCTTACTGTATCTCAGAAAAACAAAGAAATGTCGGGACGGGAAACCCTCGGATATTGGGGACGACGCGGTATATAGGATTGGGTCACGAGACAACACGAAAAGGGCTGATGATATAGGCCACCCTTGGCGCAATTCTCGAATCACCTAGATCGCTTTAACAAAGACACCATTTATAAATAACTGGCTTTGCATCCCGCTGTAGAGCGCACTTAAGAGTTCAATAAATTACCCTGGCAGACCAAATAAGAATTTTCGACACTGTAGCCTGGTCCAATGCAATAAACGCTCCGTTCACTTGCTTTTCGCAAGCGTATTCAAAACATCCCTTGCGAGGGCGAGGGAGGCAAAAATTTATCGCCCTGGTATCGCGCTTGATTGGTATGGACTCACCAACTCATGCAGGGTGTCGCAATCGCCTGGCGCAAGTATACATAACCTTTCAAAGATGAACCAACTCGCCCAAACAAGAGTATTACTTAAACAAGAGCTGTAGCTTTGGTAGTGTTGCACTTGATGTATGAAACGGAGTATAGCGCCGCTGCAGTCAGAGCCTTACTCTTGCTTAGGGAGCCTACATAAGGCCGCGGCTCCCGGATTAGGGTGGTGCCATCCTTTGTGGGGGCACTTGCCTCCGCCCGCTAAAGATCAGTGTTGCCAGATGAGCTAGCGGCGCCATTTTGGTCCCCAACTGAACCGGCGCGGCCGGGCGCTCCGCATGAAGGAGAGCGTTGGCGCCCGCACATTGCGGCGGTCTGATTTTTTCTTCGCTGCTATCTGCATGGAATATTTGCGCACTGCGGTAAATATTTAGTGATGCATTTATACAGCTCATTCAGTAGAAAAGCAGTCCGCATAATACAAATAGTAGTAGTGGTTGTAGTCTGAAACATGTGCTGGAAATAATCTGGGGCCGCGTAAAAAATCGTACCATGGTAATTTGTGGCTCTAGTGATTGATGATTGATTGATGTATGATAGACGATGATGAGTTAATAAATTGTAATTATTTAAAAAAAACGGGGTTCAAAGGTGTCAAAATGCTCAGAATGTAAAGCCAATGCTTGATGTTAATTATGAAAATTTAGGGTGCGGAATTGATCAATTACTCAATTGCAATATTTCAAAGGAAATGAAAAATGGGCAAACTGGGCTTCAAAGGTGTAAAAATGCTCAGAATGTAAAGCCAATGCTTGATTATGCTAAATAAGAAAATTTAGAACATGCAAGTAATGAATTCAATAATTGAATTAACAAAAAATGAGACACAGAAAAAGGTGGTTAAAAGGTGTGAAAATGCTCAAAATGAAAACCCAATGCTTGATGGGACTAATTACAAAAGTGTAGACTTTGTAATTGAACAATTATGTAATGGAACTAATTAGAAAAATGAAAACTTGGAAAAGGGGGTTAAAAGTGTGGAAGTGCTCCGAAAGAAACGCCAATGCTTGATGAGACTAATATAAGAAAAAATAATTAGATTTAACGAATTTAATAATTTGTCATTAATGATTGATATATTCTCAAAATGAAGATTAGTAAATGCGGTTTAAAAGCTGTCAAAACGCACCGAATGAAAATCGGATGCTTGTTGATGCTGGTTAATAAATGTATACTGTGTAACTGATCAATTAATTGAAATACCTTGAAAAATAAAACTTGGAAAAAGGAGGTTCAAAGGAGTCAAATTGCTCAGAATGGAGAGCCAATGTTTGCTGATGCTAAGTATCGATGTAGAAAAGATAAAAACGAAAAATGCACTCAAGGATTTAATTAGTTACAATTCACTTTTTGGGCGGATATAGACAAAGGCCGCCAATGAGCATACTGCATTCATACTTAATATGAGATACCTCGCGATATTACTTGATGTAGTCAAAAGTACAAAAGTTAATCACAATTCACTAATTAATGGCTAATAACTAAGACCCGAAATTAGTGTACTGGAATATACCACGTAAAAGCTATCCTATGATATATGACTTGAAGTAACTTAAAGCTCAAGCTTTAATCACAACTATTTAACAGTTCTTAATTAAAGCCAGTAATTAGTGTACTGCCAACATCCTCGCTATAAGCTGTCCAATGATATATAATTTCATGCTATAGCCTGAAGTTCAATATTTATTCAAAGTTAATTAAATAACGACAATTAACAAATACCGACAATTAGTGCATTGCAATCGTGCCACATATGAGCTATCCTGTGATATATGACTTGACATTGTAGCCTTAAGTTCAATTATTATTCATAATTACCTAATTATCTATACTATATATATTGTCACGCGCCTTCGTAGAACGTCGACGGAAGATGAAGAAGAGCGGTCGGGTAGATCGGTGAAGAAGAAGAACGAGCAAGGGCAGAGGAACGTTTGCACGCTTCGCCGCATTCCTCTTTGTACCGATCGTTTGCCTTGCTAAATATTTAAACATCACTTGTTCTACAATTGTAGTGCCATTCTCCCGTGAGTGTTACCACTTTTCATTTTATATTTCACTTATTCCCCGTTTTGTTTCCTTTGCTCTACCCCTCAAATCATTTTTTTTTTGCAAGTATATTAAAAAAAAATTCTTTGCTACCCAATTCTTGGCCGATCCCCCTCTGTGGGTATGTGCCATAAGTTATTTGGACAACAACAACAACAACTACCGATCCCTGTAAATAAACCCCCCGTGCGTACAAAGCACGTAACATCTTGGTGAGAGGTGCTTGGGTAGCGACCACGGAGCGTTTTATCTACCGAAGAAGCCGTAGACTTGCTGGCCTGCCACCAATGCCATCAGACATGGCTGAAGATGGCAGTACCGAGCAGCCAGGACCATCCACGGCGAACAACTGGGCCCATTATCGAGAGCCGCGTACTTTTTCCGGAAAACCTGAAGAGGACGTTGATGAGTGGCTGAAGCACTACGAAATAGTGAGTAAATACAATCACTGGACCACCGCTACTAAGCTGGATAATGTGGTGTTCTTCCTTGCCGCCACTGCCTTTGTCTCGTTCGATAATAACGAGGATTCATTAAGTACATGGGCTATATTTACAAGCGAAATCAAGAAAAATTTTGGAGATGAACCTGCAAAGAAGAAGCGCTCTGAACAAACTTTGTTTCACCGGGCGCAAGTACCCGGAGAAACTTGTACTGCATATATCGAAGCCATCTTAAAGCTATGCAGACTCGTCAACCCCACTATGCTTGAAGAAGACAAAGTCGGTCACCTCCTGAATGGAATAGCGGAAGACGTTTATAATTTTCTTATTAGCAAAGAGAACCTGAGCACCACCGCTGATGTTATAAAGCATTGTAGAACATTTGAGGCTCTCAAGCTGCGACGAATTACACTTAAATTCGGAAGACTGGCCAATGTCACCTCTGTAGCCAGTGTTGAAGCCTGTCCTTCAGTTTCCATGGCTGATATGATACAAGAGATTGTACGCGAGAAATTGTCAAGATCTAGGGACGCCATCTGTAGTGAAGAATATGTGCGGCAGAGTTGTGCACCGCAGGCAAATGTTGCCGCCCTGTCCACTCCGTGGGTTCAACCTAGCGGCGCTTCGTATATGGACGATCAGCGCAGCTGTACTCAACGTTATGACCACCAGCCGATGGAATGATGCTTCTCTTAGCATCGACCACCAAAAGCAAATAGACCTGATTTTACTAGATTTCTCTAAAGCATTCGATCGTGTATCGCATAACAAATTAATTCTAAAGTTAGAATCCACACTAGGCAAAGGAACAATCATTAACTGGATCAAAAGCTATTTATCTGACCGGTTACAATTTGTAGAGCTTAACAGTGAAAAGTCCACAATAACTGAAGTCACGTCAGGTGTACCCCAGGGCAGCGTTCTAGCTCCTATTTTATTTCTAATCTTCATAAATGATTTACCTGCTAGCGTTCGTGTTAATATGAGGCTTTTTGCTGATGATTGTATATTATACCATGAAATAAATTCGCCAATTGATCATGTAGCACTTAATGATGCACTAAAATCAGTACGTGAATGGTGCGCTAAATGGCAGATGAGCATTAATACTGAAAAATCAGCCGTGTTACGAATTACCAGGAAACATAGTGTGTCCGAATTTTCATACACACTAAACAACATTCCGCTTCCCACAGTTACACAGCATAAATACCTAGGCCTAATTATATCAAATAATCTTAAATGGGACACTCACGTGAACTTCATTACATCATCAGCACTAAAACGACTTTTTTTTCTTAAGAGGCGCCTCCGAGACGCCCCATCAGACATTAAATTACTTTCGTATAATACTTTTGTCAGACCCGTACTTGAATACGCAAATGTAGCCTGGTTTCCGTTTACAGATAAACTAATAAAAAAACTAGAGGGCGTCCAGAGGAAAGCTGCTAGATTCATCTATAACAAGTACAGACAAACGGACTCACCCACAAAACTAATAAACAAAGCTGGAATACTCACGTTACAAAACCGCGCCAGGCTTGCACGGCAGAAACTGCTTTACCAACTCATTCATAAAATGATAAACATAGATACTTCGAGGTATATTGCAAAACCAGACACAAGAGCAACACGACATAGACATTCACAAACACTGGAAGAATATCGCTTTAACACAGACTGTTTTAAACATACATTTTTCCCGACAGCAATTAGAGAATGGAACAACCTACCATCATGTATAACACGTTCATCTTTAGAAACTTTTTTGCAGTCTTATGAAGCCCACCTACTCGTTTTACAATGTCAGTTATAATCATAGTTCAAATTCATTCAGTGCTCTATGTTAATGTCAAGTGTGCTTCGTTGTGGTGTGTTTTTCAGGCATTTTTTTAGTTACTCTCATATTATTTGTAATCCGTTATTATCAAATACTTGCTATTAACTGTACTACTGTTTCAAACCGTTGTAACGCTGTATATTTTTGTACTTTTGTTGTGTATTTCCAAATTTGTGTGCCCTTCCTGCAATAATCCCGATTGGGATTGGCAGTATTTCCAAATAAATAAAAAATAAAAAAGAGGCCCGCCTACTCTGAAAATGTGGTTTGTCAGCAGCGGGAGCCTCGCTACAACCAACGTCGCGACTTTGTTAGTGAGGACTCTTATGCTGATCGCTGGCGCCCTCAACCTGTGTGCTACAGGTGTGGCATTGCGGGGCATATCGCTAGATACTGCCGCCGTCGTTTTCCAACTGTCCAAGATTACCGACCACACGCGAACATTCACGGACGGCTGCACACCGAACAACAGCGATCCCCGACTATGCCTACTGGGGACTCACACCATTCGACATATTCGCGGAATTCATCTCCTGCATCTGATCGTAGTGTGACGCCGCCACCCCATCGCCCGCGCAGGTCACCTTCCCCTCGACGTCGTTCTACCCCTCCGCCTCCGGGAAACTAGGGGGCGCGGCCGATGGAGGTGAGGCCGCCGGCGAGTCGATGACGTCCATACCTCTGCCCGTGTTTATGTTAAAGAACAAATTGGAAATGTTTGTTGATGGTGTGAAAACAATGGCTCTCGTGGACACTGGTGCTACAGTATCTGTTATGAGTTTGAGTTTTAAGAACCGTTTAGGTAGAAAAGTAATGTTCAGTGGTGACCGTGCAGTGTTATTCCGTGGTGTCGGTGGTGAACCTTTAGTTCCTCTTGGTGTGTGTGCTTCGGATGTTGTTATTGGCGGCCTCAAGTTTAGAGTAGAATTTGCAGTACTACCTCGGTCTACGCATGATGTGATTCTTGGGATTGATTTTCTGCAAGAGTGTGGTGCAACTTTAGACTGTGGTACGGGAGAGATTGCTTTGTATCCTTCACTACTTTCGGTTCTTGTGGATGACTCGACACCTGAATTTGGAGCATTTGCTGTGGAAGAAGACACAATTGTGCCAGCGTTATCTGCAGCATTCGTGCGGGTTTTCTCTATTCGAAACCAGTGCGAATCTTTTGAGGCTATAGTAAAACCTACGAGATTCACCTGCTCTAAGAAGAGTATCCTTGTGCCTCGTGGCGTCATTCCCGTGACTAAAGGCCGCACTGAGCTATGGACAGTGAACCACTCCGAAGAGCCAACTGTGTTGCCTCGGGGCCTAAAACTCGCCCGTTTCGAGGAAGGCATATCCGGTTCCGTCGCGGCGTTGAACAGCTCTGTCACTGAGCAGCAGGTGCGACCAGGCATGGAGACCCAAGTTACGGCTATGATTAGTAAGTCTCTTTCTACAACTGAGCGTCGTATTCTAGTGGAACTACTACTGAAACACGTGACAGTGTTCGACTTTGCCAAGAATGACTCAATGCCACTGCCTACCAGTCGTATTCATCACACGATCAATACTGGGTCCGCCCCTCCAATACGTCAGAAGCCCTATCGAGTCTCAGCAACTGAACGTAAGGTAATAGATGAGCAAGTTCAAGACATGCTAAAGCGCGGCATTATTCGAGAGTCCTGTAGTCCTTGGGCAGCTCCAGTTATCCTTGTTAAAAAGAAAGATGGCACATGGAGGTTTTGTCTTGATTACCGCCGTTTAAATTCAGTCATGAAGAAAGATGTCTACCCGCTTCCACGTATAAATGACGCAATTGACTGTCTGCACTCAGCTTCATACTTTTCTTCTATTGACTTGAGATCCGGTTACTGGCAAATCCCCATGCACATTGCAGATAAAGAAAAAACAGCATTCGTAACACTAGACGGACTTTACGAATTTAACGTTATGCCTTTTGGATTATGTAATGCACCTGCCACATTCGAGCGGTTCATGGATACAATTCTACGTGGACTAAAGTGGCAAATTTGTTTGTTATTTGGACGACGTAGTGATTTTTGACAAAACATTTAGTGAGCACAACAGCCGTCTGGATATCGTACTTAATTGCATGGAACGAGCTGGTCTTGTACTGAATGCAAAGAAATGTCATTTTGGCGATCGTGAAACAATTGTCCTCGGTCACTTAGTTGACAAAGAAGGTGTTCGACCAGATCCCAAGAAAATTGAAGCCGTCAAAAGTTTTGCCGTGCCCAAATCAGTAAAAGAGCTGCAGAGCTTTTTGGGCTATGCTCGTACTTTCGACGCTTTATACCAAGGTTTGCAGACATCGCTTACCCACTTACGGGTCTACTGCATAAAGACACACCATTCAATTGGACCAGCGAATGTGACTCAGCTTTCCGTCATCTGATGTTTCTTTTGACCTCGGGCCCAATCCTCCGCCACTTCTGCCCATCAGCTCCAATTGAAGTACACACTGACGCAAGTGGTATCGGTATCGGCGCTGTACTTATACAACCCCATGGACGCGATCAGCACGTGATAGCGTATGCCAGCCGCTCGTTGAGTAAATGTGAAATAAATTACACGGTTACGGAGCAAGAATGTCTAGCCGTTGTTTTCGCTGTACAGCGCTTTCGTTCCTATCTGTACGGGAATGCTTTCACGATTGTGACCGACCACCATTCCCTTTGCTGGCTCGTGAGTCTTCGTGACCCCTGTGGGCGGCTCGCTCGATGGGCTTTACGCCTACAAGAGTTTAATTTTACTGTGGTGCATAAAAGCGGCCATAAACACTCAGATGCTGACTGTCTTCCGCGTTTGCCGCTTCAAACGACTGATAATGACTCAGACAATTTCGATGAATATTTGGCTCCAATTTCACAAACCTTCCCCGATCTCCGAGTTTTCCGAACCGAGCAACGCAAAGACATAACATTAACTTCACTGTTTGATTCCGCCAACGATCCTATGAAGAACACATTTAGCATTCGCGAAGGAGTGCTTTACAAGAAAAATTTCGCCTCTGGGGGAGCACGTATGCTTCTTGTCGTTCCGGAAAGCCTACGTATCACAGTTCTAGAAATGACTCATGATGACGCCACGTCTGGTCACCTGGGAGTGGCCCGAACACTCCACCGCACACAGCAGCGATTTTACTGGCCGAAGATGCGTTCAACGATCAAGCGATATGTAGCCAGCTGCGTGCAATGTCAGCGCTTTAAGCTGTCGACTTCAAGCCCACATGGAAAACTGCAGCCAGTCACACCTCCAACAGCCTCGTTTGAGCAAGTTGGCATTGACCTTCTTGGACCTTTTCCACGGTCCTCTAAAGGAAACCGATGGATTCTTGTGTGCGTTGATTATTTAACCCGCTACTGTGAGACCGCCGCGATACCATCCGCTACTGCGTCTGAAGTATCAAATTTCTTACTTCGACTCGTCATTCTTCGGCACGGCCCTCCTGCAGTCATCATTAGTGACCGTGGACGCCAATTCACAGCGGACATTGTCGCAGAACTTCTTCGCCTCAGCGCCTGAAGTTTTCGCCACTCCACGCCATATCATCCCCAAACGAACGGTGTGGTAGAACGAACTAATAGGACGCTTACCACCATGTTGGCTATGTACGTCGCTGCAGACCATAAGGACTGGGATGGCGTTCTACCGTTCATTGCGCATTCATATAACACAGCGCAACATGAGATAACAGGCTACAGTCCCTTCTACCTTCTCTATGCTCGCACACCTCGCTGTGCCCTCGACACCATACTGCCATTTTTCATTCATGACGAACCTTCTCTTGCTACCACACTCTGCAGAGCTGAAGAAGCCCGCCAGCTGGCCAGAGTTCGAATTTTATCTTCACAAGAACGTTCTAAGAACCGCTACGACGCCCGACACCAACAAGTTTCCTATGCTCCTGGTGACTATGTGTTATTGTGGACACCTCTCCGTAAGCGTGGTCTTTGTCAAAAACTGCTGTCACACTACACCGGACCGTTTGTTGTGTTAGAACGCATCAATGACCTGAATTACGTCATAGCACGCATAACGGCGAATGGTCGACGGTCACGGCAGTCGCAGGTGGTGCATGTAGCCCGCCTCAAGCGATTTCATTCCAGAGGATCTCTGTAACTCACCCGACGGGCTTCGTCTGCGAGCAGGGAAATGTCACGCGCCTTCGTAGAACGTCGACGGAAGATGAAGAAGAGCGGTCGGGTAGATCGGTGAAGAAGAAGAACGAGCAAGGGCAGAGAAACGTTTGTACGCTTCGCCGCATTCCTCTTTGTACCGATCCCTGTAAATAAACCCCCCGTGCGTACAAAGCACGTAACAATATCTTCCAGCACTTTCACGTACGGCTCGTGTACCCCATGATTTCGCAATGCCTGCCTCACCGCCGAGGTTTCAACTGAGTCAAATGCTTTTTCGTAATCAATGAATGCTGTGTATAAGGGTTGGTTATATTCCGAGCATTTTTCTATCACCTGGCTGATGGTATGGATATGATCGATAGTAGAGTACCATTTCCGAAAACCTGCTTGATCCTTTGCTTCTCCCATATTTCTCCAATTAACCCGATTCTGTGCTAGCTGCATCCACTTGACTTCTGCGAACTCCTTAACCTCATCCGCCCACCTAACTTTCTGCCGCCCCCTGCTACGCTTTCCTACCCTTGGAATCCACTTTGTTTCCCTAAGCGACCATCGGTTATCCTCTCTTCGCACTACATGTCCTGCCCATGCGCATTTCTTCTTCTTCATTTCCACTAGAATGTCAGTAACTTGACTTATTTCTCTGACTCACTCTGCACGCTTCCTATCTCTTAATATTACCCCTGCCATTTTTCGTTCCATAGCCCTCTGGGTTGTCCTCAACTTAAGTAGAACCCTCTTGGTTAGCCTCCACGTTTCAGCCCCATAGGTTCAGTACAGGTAAGATGCAACTGTTGTATACTTTCCTCTTGAGCGATACCGGTAAGCTGCTAGTCATAATCTGTTAGTGCTTGCCAAATGCGCTCCATCCCAATCTTATTCTTCTTGTTATTTCCTTTTCATGGTCCACATCTGCGGTTACTACCTGTCCTAAGTAGACATATTCGCCTACTACTTCCAGTATTTCGCTACCTAATGTAAACTGCTGTTCCTTTCCGAGGCTGTTGAACATTACCTTAGTCTTCTGCATATTGATTTTTAAGCCTACCTTTCTACCTTTCCTATCTAGGTCATCAATCATTTTTTGCAGTTCATCCCCCGAGTTGCTTAGCAAGGCAATGTCATCAGTAAATCGCAGATTACTGAGGTATTCTCCATCTACCCTTATCCCTAACTGCTCCCATTCCAAGTCTCTGAATACTTCCTCTAAACAAGCTGTGAATAGTACTGGGGAGATTGTGTCTCCTTGCCTAACGCCTTTCTTTATGGAAATTTTGTTACTTTCTTTATGCAGAACTATGGTTGCTGTGCAGCCACTATACATATCTTCCAGCACTTTCACGTACGGCTCGTCTACCCCCTGATTTCGCAATGTCTGCATCACCGCCGAGGTTTCAACTGAGTCAAATGCTTTTTCGTAATCAATGAATGCTATGTATAAGGGCTGGTTATATTCCGAGCATTTTTCTATCACCTGATTGATGGTATGGATATGATCGATAGTAGAGTACCGTTTCCGAAACCCTGCTTGATCCTTTGCTTGATTGCAGTCTAAGGTTGTCCTGATTCTATTAGCGATTACCTTAGTAAATACCTTATACGTAACAGACAGTAAGCTGATTGGTCTGTAATTGTTAAGGTCCTTAGAGTCCCCTTTCTTGTGAATGAGGATAATGTTTGCATTCTTCCATGGTTCCGGTACCGTCGATGACACCAGGCACTGCGTATACAGGGTGGCCAGTTTTTCTAGCACAATATCCCCCCGTCCTTCAGTAAATCTGTAGTTATCTGATCCTCACCAGCTGATTTCCCCCTTTTCATAGTTTCTAGTGCTTTCTTGACCTCGTCCTTCGTCACTGGTGGAACGTCTGACTGTTTTTCCCTACCGCAAATCTCATTACGGTCCTGACTACTTTGGCTACTGTAGAGATCTGTATAGAACTCCTCGGCTACTTTGACTATCTTGTCCATATTAGTGATGACGTTGCCCGTCTTGTCCCTTATCGCATACATCTGGTTTTTGCCTATGCCCAATTTCTTCTTTTCCGCTTTAAGGCTTCCACCATTTTTTACAGCATGCTCAATTTTGTCCATGTTATACTTCCTTATATCGGCCACCTTGCGCTTATTGATTAGCTTTGATATCTCGGCCAATTCGATCTGGTCTGTTGGATTGGCAGCTTACATACTCTGGCGTTTCTTAATCAAATCTTTTGTCTCCTTAGACAGCTTACCGGTATCCTCTCTAACTATCCTACCGCCTACTTTTACCGCGCACTCAGTAATGATATCTCTGAAATTAGTGTTCCTTGCCTCTAGGGTAATGTCGCCATCCTCAGTTAGAGCTGAATACCTATTCTGTAGCGAGATCCTGAACTCTTCTGCCCTCCCCCCTCACCGCTAATTCGTTGATGGGTTTCTTTCTTACTAATCTGTTGCGTTCCTTCTTCAGATTTAGGCTAATTCGGGACCTCACCATTCTGTGGTCACTGCATCGCACTTTCCCGATTACCTCTACATCCTGTACAATGGCGGGGGTTGAACACATTATGAAGTCGATTTCATTTTTAGTCTCTCCGTTAGGACTTTTCCATGTCCATTTCCTGTTCTTCCGTTTGCTGAAGAAGGTATTCATGATTCTTAGGTTATTGCGCTCTGGAAACTCAACTTGTAACTCCCCCCTGCTATTCCTAGAGCCAATGCCATAGTCACCTACTGCCTGGCCTCCTGCCTGCTTTTTCCCTACCTTGGCATTGAAGTCGCCCTTTAGTACAGTATACTGCGTCTTTACGTTTCGCATTGCCGATTCTAAATCTCCGTAGAAGCTTTCAACTGCCTGGTCATCATAACTACATGTGGGTGCATAGGCCTGTACAACCTTCACTTTATACCTCTTATTATGCCTAATTACAATGCCTGACACCCTCTCATTAATACTTTAGAATTAATCTATATTACCCGCCATATACTTATTGACAAGGAAACCTACTCCTAGTTCTCGCCTCTCCGGTATCTCACATGATTAGTTCCATAAACCCCCGCCCTCAGTCACCAGCGGCTGCGGAACAATTGACCACGGCGGCGGTCAGGCCTGTGACGCAGCAGGGGGTGCTAAGAAATCCTGGCTCCGCTGGACAGGCCGCCATTGGAAATTGACCCTGGCAACGTTTAACGCTAGAACCCTAGCTAGTGAACCTAGTTTAGCAGTGCTGTTAGAGGATCTAGAGGGTATGAAATGGATTGTCATATAGGGCTTAGTGAGGTTAGGAGGCCGAATGGGGCATATACTGTACTGAAGGATGGGCATGTACTGTGCTATCGAGGTTTACCGGAGAGGCGAGAACTAGGAGTACGTGAAATTGCTGAAAGATATATATACTGGTTGTACAGCAACCATAGTTCTGCATAGAGAAAGTAACAAAATTTTCATATAGAAAGGTGTTAGGCAAGGAGACACAATCTCCCCAGTACTATTTACAGCTTGCTTAGAGGAAGTATTCAGAAACCGGCAATTAGTGTAGTGCAAACATGCTCTGATAAGCTATCTAATGATATATGACTTGATGCTATAGTCAGAAGTTAAATTTTTAATCACAGTATATAACAAATGGCAAGTAATTAACAATTGCAAATAGTCAAGCGCAATTATAGTCGACGGAAGGCATTCTACAATATATTACTTGATATTGCAGCATAAAGTTCATTTCTATTCACAATTAACCAATTAACTATTGTACCTACAATGATTTTATTGCTATTATACTCGACATAAGCTTTCAATTTATATAGCAGTTGAAGTATTGTAGTTAGAATAAAACACAACTACACAGTGGCCGTGGACACTTTATCTATACCCCGCCGGGGTGGAGCAGTGGTTACGGCGCTCGACTACTGTTCCCAAGGACGCGGGATCGAAGTCCGGCCTCGGCGGCAGCTTTTTCGATGGAGTCGAAAAGCAAGGCGACCGTACTGTGCGATGTCAGTGGACGTTAAAGAACCCCAGGTGGTCGAAATTTCCGGAGTCCTCCACTACAGCGTCTCTCATAGCCTGAGTTGCTTTGGGACGTTAAACTCCACAAACCAACCAACTTTAGGTACACAATGCTCATCAACCAAGTAATGATACACATTGAAACAATGCGTCGGCTATCGATATTTTCTACTAAGGAACGTTTTTTTTTGTTTAATTACCAAGCTGTGATCCCCACAAAAATCCACGTAATGTTCATTATCAGTTAATTCGGCCAATTTCTCCTCTTAGCTCACCTTGGTTCTGCATATACAAAGCGTGCCACTCCTAAACTGGGAACCAAAATGGCGGCCCACTAAGCTTGACGGCCGTTCTTGGCCAAAATCGGGAACCCTGGCAGGAGATGTCACCACCCTTAGACGGGCGCCGCGGTGAAACATGTGGGCTCCCTACTCTTACTCCTTGCCAGGTGCGTCGCCTGCTACACGCGGCGCGGAAGCGTGGAGCGGCCAGCACACACGTAGTTTTTGCGTGCTGTCGTTGCGCTGTACATGGCTGCAGTATAATTATAACTACATTACGACATATTTAGCTTCTGAGCGACGCATTACCTTGGAGAACGCGTTTGTGTTGTGCGAAATTAACTTGTTAATGCTATGGAACAAGTGTGAACGCCGTCGGATTCCTCAAAAGCCCTGTTTCTAGCTTTACGCGTAATGGGCTTTTGAGGGCACAGATAATGTCATGCAAACAAATTAGTCAAGTTTTCAGCGCATAGGAGTACTCTAACCTTAGAATGTAACGCGGTGGGTGTCACTACTGCGCTGCGCAGATAGCCTCCATTACGGGCAAAAATCTGCTAGCCTGGGCAGCTGTTCATGCAGTGCATGATGTCTGGCTACTCTCGTCAAACGATATAGTGGACAAATATTACGAATAAACGGCCTCCGTCGTTGCCTAATCAGAAGCGCTTTTCTTAATGTCTCACTTTCGAGGTTGTCACGAAATCGGCGCACATTTTCATCAAGCCGGCACGGCGCGAGGCCCGCGCGGCGTCGCGTGGAAAGCTCGAGAAAAACCTCCTTCCCCGCGCGAGAGAGCGCGTAGCCTTGTACGAGTCGCCGTCGCCCTCTTTCTCATCACCCGGCGATGACGCGGACTCATCAGTCTGGAATACGCCAGAAAAATCGAGAATCTTCTATGGGACCTAGCCAATGACGACGCGCGGCTCGACGGGAGGAGGAGAGAGCGCTATAACCAGCGAAGCTAAGTGTGTGTGCGCGCTAACTTTGACGCGTGCTAACAGACAAACGCGGCGCGCCCTATTTAAAGAGACCGCGCCGCTTGTGTAGTCAGGCAGTCAGTCAGTCAGTCAGTCAGTCAGTGTTTGCGACGTGTTCGCCAGTGCTTCGGCTGGACTCCCGGGTATCACCCGCTGCTGGCAAGCCCACGGACCTGCAAGGGAGCGGCGCTCGTCTTGTATGGCGGCCACATCGTGACTCTTGAGGCGTCGGACTGCAACAGTGCCCGGTGAACAATTTGGTGTTTGTTTATGTAACTCTCTCGTGTTTCATCTGTGCTGTAAAACCTCTGTGTTATTTGAATACCTTTGCAGTTTCATGCTTAGCGTTTGTTTTTATGTGAACCTCTCATCTGTGCAATTTTAGTGTTTGTGTGTTCCTCTGTATCGTCTCTTGCTGTGTATAAAGTCTGCTTTGTTTGTTGCTTCTGGCTCCGACCCTTACTGTGGCTTGAACCGGCGACCGCTGGGCACCAAACGACCACCCTCTTCTGTCACTACAAGGTAGTTGAATTCCTTCTGAGCTTGTCACGCAGGTCGAGGGCCTCTTCTTTGCGACCGGAACAGCTATACCCACTCACTCTAAGGGTGTCTGGGAGTGTGCGCACCGTTAAGGGCGCATAATTAATAATCGCCTAAGTATTAACGGGTGACAGCAGTGGGCTAGTTGGTTCTGCATGGTAATTGAACAACGGAGGGTACGGGAGACAATACGAGACACACACGGGCTCTGACTGTCAACTATAGCGTTCATAGTCAGCGCCCGTGTATGTCGTTCTTCGTTTCCTTGTGTCCTGTCCCTTGCACTGTTCCATCACCGACCTACACCTATTGGAACCGATTAACCAGATATGGGATGGCCTCCATTTCCTCCAGACTGGAAGACCTCTCTGGTCGCGTTCATACCAAATCCGGGTAAAACCGTGAGTACGAACAACCTGCGGCGCATATCACTGGCCTTGTGCTTAGGAAAACTTATGGAGAATATTTTCCATCGCCTCTCTCTGTACATGGATGGTATGGGCAGCTTCGCTGACTGTGTTTGGGTTCCAAATAAGTCGGCTCAGGTGGTGGTGGTGGTGAGATCCTCCTCCAACTACATGCTACATGCTCAGTCAGACCCACAGCTATTTGCCGTAACGACAAGGCCATTGTAGCTCTCCACCTAAAGGGTGCATTTAACAATGCCCGTCATAAAAGCATACTCTCTAACTCGACCTCAACCGAACTGTGGATGGAAAGCCTTCGCCTACGTTCGAGACTTCCTCTCGCAGCGGCAAGCACTCATCGATATTGAGGATGAAGAACATGGGCCCTATATCATGGGGTCCAGGGGTGTGATCCAAGCTTGAGCGGTCCTCTCGCCGCTTCTCTTCAACATTGCAATGATGAATCACTCACAGCAGTTAGCCCGGGTAGAACGAGTAAGGCATGTCCTCTATGCAGACGACATAACAATTAGGACCACAGAAGGAAGTCTTGAAATGGAGGACCGCTTGCGACGGGTTGATATTATAGTGGATGCGTATGCTACCACTTATGAACTCCAGTGCGCTCTGGCGAAATCAGAGCTCCTGCAAGTCAGTGCAAACATCAGATAAGACTGCACTGTACATCGCAGGTGATTCAATCAGAGAGGTGCCGGAGCTCCCGATGCTGGGCCTCCTTATCCATAAGAGACTCAGACCGGATTCCACTATTGCCAAACTCAAATGATTAGCGAGCACGTCGGGTGTATGATGCACCCAGTCTCTCACAAATGCAGAGGGTTGCGGGGAAGGGACGCGCTTCGGCTCTCCCATGCCTTTGTAACTTCGTGGATCCTCAACGCCGTGCCGTACCTTCTACTACCAAGCAAGACGAATAGCGCATAGACGCCAACATACGTAAAGTCACGAAGCGAGCGCTGGACCTTCCTGTGACTACCTCAAATGCCAAACTTTTGACGTTGGGGTGCTTAATTCTACTCAAAGTTACGAGAGGCCCCCTTTCTAAACCAATATACGCGGTTCGCCCAGACGGCCTCCGCGCGCCGTCTGCTAGTCCGCCTATACATTCATTACGAGTACACACCGGAGGAACGACTTCGCCTGAGCTGTGGAAACACAGATTCTGGGCACCTCCACTTTCGAGGAGGAGGAGGAGGAAGATGAGGAGGAAAGGCAGGGAGGTTAACTGGTAGAAGAAACCGGTTTGCTACCCTGCACTGGGCGAAAGGGGTGAGTGGCTATAAAAGTTGTGGGCAAGAGAGGGATGGGTGAAGTCAGTACAGTCACATCATGGACATGTCACATCACACCACGTCACAGTCATATCACGTAACATTACAGAAAAATCATAGCTTTTCGGCCAGGCCTATGCTTTTCATAAAGTGGATGGAGCATTGCCTGAGAGGCTTTCACCGCAGACGATCGCCCTCGCTTGTGTGGCAACAAGGTGGCAAACAAGAGGTATACTAGAGTTTTGAATTGGGCTTGTTAGTGGCAATACATACTAATAATCTACAGCGCGAATAGACACGGACGAACAAACAAAACAGGACAGGCGCTAACTACCAACAGATTTATTGAAAGCGAGGAGCAGCTTATAAACGCAAACCATAATCCACGTGACATCACGAGAACAAGAGGAACAAAATTATCCATCAAGAAGGGTCATCTATCCTTACCTAAAACGGTTCAACATCGCTTTACAGCTAAACTTATCCTGAGCCGACGCACACAGTGATAATAGAATTTAATAAATGGGACACCACGTTACCAACGATAACGATAAGGGCCTTTAGATGACGTTTTTTGATAATTTTGTTCTTCTTGTTCTCGGGATGTCACGTGGGTTATGGTTTGCGTTTATAAACTGCTTCTCACTTTCAATAAATATGTTGGTAGTTAGCGCCTATTCCGTTGTTTGTTCATCGGTGTCTATTCGCGCTGTCGATTATGAGGAGGTATACTTCGATCGTTGATATAACAGGACCGTCATCCCAGAACCTTTACACGGCCGCCGTAGTACACCAGGGACACAGGTTGACGGGGCTCTCAATTCCGCGCACACGGAGAAGGCAACCATTGCGCTCGTCGTTGCAGATGCCAAGTTTAGGGCAATAATTAGATTCTCGTCCCACCTGCATGAGTTACTTGGCAGACGAGGTATCACACTTGGCCTACCATCGTTGAAAACGAGCAGTCGCTGATACCAACCCCAGTCCAAAAAACGCATCATCTGTGTTCCTGGCCATCAGGGTCTGAGAGGTAATAAGTTGACGCGGCCGCCCAAGCACGCTCAGCCACGAGTCTGAGAAGTAATGAGTCCGCCGATGCGGCTGCAGAAGTATTTCTCCGCCGGACAACTCCCCCCAGCTCTCTTCTGGCTCAGAGCATATAACGAAATTCTTAGCGAATATTGAGAACGTCGGTGTTGATCCCGGCTCCCGCAAGGTACCGAGAAAGGCTGACGAACAAATACGGAGGAGATTGCAGACCAATACCCTAACGTGTCCCGCAATCACCACTTTGATCCTAAATTCGACGGGCAGTGTCCACACCGTGGGGAAGTTTGCGATAACTTTCACACATGTGGGCATGTGAGAAGCGTCCCTCTTTTCCTCTTTCTCCTTTCTCCACCAGAGAGGTATGTGTGGCGGCCATATCCAACTGTTCCGGCCTGGAGTCTCAAAGGGTTCTAGTCCAGCGGGCGCGAGTGGCAGCTCCGTCCTGTGGCGCCCCAGGCTAAATATTCCTTTCGTGTAAAGGGCCATTTCCAGCTTTTAAACTCTCTAAAGTGAATACGTTTGTGAATAGGTTTTTCGCCGTGACCCTTAACATTATGGTTGCCGATGCTGCTGAAGATGGCGCGGCCTCGCTCAATGATCAATGAAGTCTCCTGGCAGGACACAACCACGAAGTACTTTCAACAGATAGGAATGTTCGACACTGTCGAACGAGTTTGCCTGGTCCAGTGCATTAAACACTCCGGTCACGTGCTTGGCGCAGGCGTATTCAAATGCATTTTTTGTGAGGGTGAAGGAATCAAAGGCCCATGGTACTGTGCTTGATTGGTATGGGCTCACGAACGCATGCAGAGAATGTCGCAATCGCCTGACTAATAGGGTAGCTACTAACTGTTATGATGGCAACTTACCCTCCTTATGCATGAATCGGCCGGTGCTGAAGGAGGCAGGTGTTCTCCCGGATTGGATAACACCACTGATAACCACAAGGAGCGCGCCCCCGGGGAAATCGAAGAAATTGCCTTAAAAACCTGTTACCAAACCATCAAGTCCGGGTGCAGTAGCCTGGCTCATTGCCTTCTGCGCATCTCGAATTTCTGTCAAATTCGCCGGTGCCCATAGTGCTACACCGGCCTCTTCATGGCAATTGAGGAAGAGTGCCGCAAAAGGCCGCGACGGTTCTTTTGACGTATAATCGTCCGTACAATAGGCTGAGAACTCTCGTCAGATAACTGTAGGGTTCAAAGACTGACTCTGCCCGCCGAAGACCATGCCCGCTGTCAAAATCACTTCCTCAGTGCGCGGCGGGAGGGTTCTTTTTTGGCTCAAAGAGCGCGGGTAGCTTAGGTCGGCAGGGCCCTCAAGTAGCAGGCGCGATCCCCTTAGCGACGAGCGTGCGCTATCCTCTAGGATTTTGTACCGGCCGCGGAGCATTCCTAGATATTCGAGCATGGCGAACGTGAGGTTGCCAGCGATGACAATGCGCATGCGGCGCCATACTTCACTGAGTGCGCCTGTGGTTCGAGCGCGCCGTGCTCTGCCGGCATTTATCAGTGTCTCTCTTCATGACTTTCAGTTGGTCCCACATTTCCGGAGAGACGTTGCGCACCGGAGAAATAGAGGCTTTTATTTTTTAATTGGTTCACAGGAAGGGAAAGGCGCAGTATCTGTCAGACTTGCTCTGTGGACACCAGATCCGCGCCGTAAAGAAAGGGATGAAGGTGGGAGTGAAAGTGGAAAGAGAGAAAAGGGAGCCGGTAGTGGAGGACTTCGGAGCTCTTCGCGAATGCCTGCAAGGCACTGATTGTTGAGTGAGACCGAGACAACCATTGTGAGAGTTCAGGTGGTACGATAAGGAGCGACGCGCAGCGTCACAGGGAGGGAATGATGATCGCTTAGTCACTGGGGGAGAGGCAATACTGTGCATGCCACGAAGCGACGTGCCATGGCAGGAGGCAAATAAGCCCTATCTATTCTACTGGTGCTCTGAGCTCCAACGTGAGTGGCAATAAAAAGGTACCCATGCAAGAGCACCCAGGCATCTTGCAGCCTTAAGCCACAAACAATTTTTGCGAGCTCTTTTGCATGATAGGTTGAAGATCCTTCACCTGGCCCTCGAACATCGCGCATGGTGTCTAGCGTGCAATTTAAATTGGCCACGAGGACGTATGACACATCTTCGAGCAAGTGCGGCCCCATCGGCCGAAAGAACTGGTTAGTCAATGCGTGAGTAACCGGCGCGTAGACATTAACAAATCTGGTCCTTCGACCATCGAGAAAAGTGTCTACTATCACCACTCGGCCATTCACCCCGAAGGTGCAATGCGCGCTGGTTCTGAAGGCTGGTTTGAGAAAGACAACTCCCACACCGTAACTGCGCTAGTCCGTCAGGGAAAAGAATGCATCTATATTGAACCGAGTGCAAAAGGCGATAACAGCCGAAGGAAGCCTAAAACTGCGCTCTTGCAGAAACAAAACATCAATATGGTCTGAATGCGCAAGATAGAGACCTTCCCTTTGCTTGTCGGGGTTGATAACATTGTACATTAAAAGAACAAAATCGAAACTCAGCTATGATAAAGAAATAGACGGGAAACCATATAGCTAACTGAACCAAACGAGTAACAAACATTCTGGGGCTTAGCTTTAGTTAAGCCTGGAAATTGCGAAAGCAATGTCCGCTTGGCTACTCAAAGTGTTTCGCTTGTGGTGGTGCACATTGCTAATCTCCTGTGTACCCACGAAATGAAAGGCATATTTTTTAGACGTCTTCAAACTTTATTATTCATTCACAGATTCTTCTTCCTGCAGCCCAATGAACCGCAGCAAGACCTGCAAGCTCTTGCAACCTGTATGACGTCAATCGCTTGCCGCCGTTCGCAGGTAGTCGACCGGCCGTGGAGCGTAGCTGCGGCGCGCTGAAGAGCCGACTTGGTCCCACGTCTCTCGCTCTGGCATGACGTCAGTAGTCACGTGACCGACCACCGCCGCCGCTCGACCGTGGAGCGTAGCTACGGCGCGCCGAAGAGCCGACTTGCTACCCCGTCTCTCGCTCTGGTATGACGTCAGTAGTCACGTGACCGACCGTCGCCGTCACTCGACCGTGAAGCGTAGCTACAGCGCGCTGAAGAGCTGCCTTGCTACCCTGTCTCTCGCTCTGGTATGACGTCAGTTGTCACATGACCGACCACCGACCATGAAGGGTAGGCTCAGGTACGGCGAAAAGGTGAAACCCGGCGTAGTATTGCTTTCGCAATGAAACAGCAAAGTGACGGACTCATGACAACATACGGCGAGCACAGTCCATGTGCGACGTGATGCGGTGGTACCATGGCAGCGGACGGAGGATGGTAGAATCCTCCATCTATGGGACGTTAAAGCTGGCGGTTGCGCGTCGCTAGGACGACGATGCCAACATGTGCCAAAGGCTGGGCTGCGAAGGTGTCTGGTCGATGCTCGTGGCTGCGGAAAAAAATCCTATGGTCACATGGGACCACTAAAGCACGATGAGGCGAATTTGTTGCGAAGTGGTCCAAAGCCTTCCACTACGGCACATTTTGCTCTTTTCACTGCCACCCTTCTTTTCTTTACAACTCGGTTAAAGTGTCCGCGGAGACTTGTAACAGATACTGTGCCTTTTATTTGCTGACAACCAATTTGGAACGCCGCTGAAGCCTGCTGTACTGCGTCCATGTCTTTATGCTCTGGGGTGCGGCGTTCGAGGAAGGGGCAAATGAAAGGCGCCGCATGGACGCCTCGATCGAACGCCCGGCGGGGTCTGCTTCGTATATGCGTGATGTGATGTGATAACTTTATTCTTCCGCCAGATAAGGAGCCCCCCCCCCCCCCCCAGCCCCCGCCCCCGGCACGCAGGCCTATGGGTCGGGATCCGGGACCTCCGCGATCAGAAGCAGGCAAATAGGTCTTGGTTCTTCACGGCTTCTTCCACCAGGCGGATGGCTTAACTGTTGCTGTGGAGCAGGGCTTTCCAGGCTTCTCTACAATTTATATTTGCTTTAGCCCCTGGGGAGCAAGCACATTCTCTGATTATATGGTCGAGGGTTCCTCTCTACCCACAGTGCTTGCATTTATCGTTTTTTTCTGTCGTTCATCTAGACATAATATGCCCTGACCGGGTTTGCAAAGTTCCCAGCTTGCAGGAGCCGCCATGCGACTACCTCGCTATTGTTTACACTTTTATCTGGTGGTAGCACCAGTCTGCTGCTCAATAGCGCTAAAAAGCGGTCGCTTGCGTCGGAACGGAAACAAATTTTCTAATCAGCGATAGCAAAACGGTCATTTGCAATAATTGGATAGGGTAGGGTCTCACCGGAAGCGGCAAGGATTCTGACCTGTAGACGACTAAACAGAAAAATTAGCCAAATTTGGACCCCTGCACACATGTCCGTTCCTGACAATGAAGCGACCCACGAGTTAGCCTGAGCGCTCTACTTCCGGATAACTGTGGAGCCGCCCGACTGCCGGAACATGGATGAGCTTCTGCAAAATTATACGGAGATTCGTATATATATGCGTAGATCACCTGGTGACGTCATCACTAGTCTTGACGTTATGACCGGATGTGACATCATTATCACTTCCAATTATTAGACATGTCCGATATCATGATGTCATGGCTGATTACGTCATCATGTGATGACGTCGTAGCCAGTCGTCATTACTCATGACTATTTAGTCATGAATAATGACTAATTAAGACTAGTTATTGACTAGTTATTCATTAGTTGGTACTGGTTAGTGACTATTTGGCCATTAGTACCTGCTAGTGACTAGTTAAGCGAAGACGAGCGTAACGATGAGCCAAGCGGTGTGCCGTCATACCAAATGGCGGAGGCGGCTCCGCGCCGAGCACCCGGCGTCTGCCAGCTACGCTGGTTGCTAGGCAACGGCTCAAGGTCATTATGTGCCTCGGAACACCGCCACGGCGAAATCACAAGTTCGTGGCCAGTGTAGCTTTCGCTACAAAATACAGTCACACGCGCACCAACACAGTCCCAACCTGTACACCGTCCAGCGATTGTTAACCCGCCCTGTCGTTGTGGCTGTAGGAAGAAGGAAAAGAAAATGCACGGGCCTGCTACTGGCTCTGTAGCTGAGCCACCTCCGCTGCCTTGGTTGATTTATAGGAAGGGAAAGGCACGGTAACTGCCTCACTCCACCACCAAAGCGGTGTCGGTGCAACGGCGGCCTACAACAGACAAATATTCGGTGGCAGGCTAGCCCCCGCCGCAAGCAGCGGTGACCGACCTGTCCCAGCCCCATCAGGGGAGTATCTCCCCGCCCTGACGAGGTGAGGTCGACGTGCCGAAGCAGTGATGATGATCCATCACCGGCGTCTCGGAGGAGACGCCGGGACCACCGATGCCCAGAGGAAGATGACTGGGCCCGCTATGGCCCAGTCGTATTGTTAGGGGCGTCATGGTGGCTACTCAGGAGGATATGTCCATCTCGGCCTCTGACCTGTTGTCCTCTATCCTCGGCTTCTTGGGAGTCGATGCTACGCTCGCAACTCCATCTGACGAGTGGTGCCGCTTTGATTCGTCTTCAAAAGCTTTCGTCATGAGAGCCTTGCGCGTGGTCGAGCCTGATCGTAGCGAAGCACTGGTACTGGTTGCAACGTGCATTGCGGCTGGGATAGACCCGGGTAACAGCTTTGATGAGCGCTTGGTGTCATCAGGCCACTCCTAATCCTTCACTGGTGTGTGCAGTATCGTATCTGAGGAGAGGGACTCCTCCGCAATTGGGGGTGACTCAGGCGGCATTCGCTGTTCCACAGCCGGGACCGTGTCGAACAGAGGTGCTTCAATGAAGGGCACCTTGGGGTGGCAGACAACCGTTCAATGTATCTAACGAACTTGACTCCTGGTCTTCTGAGATGCTGGTTTCACAGGGTCCCTGGTCCTCCTGCCTTAGGGTGGTGGTTGAGCTGCTCTCATACTCAAGTTCCGTCCATGCTGCAACTCGCCTACCACATTTTTGACCCACTTCCTTGTCACACCAAGGAAGGCTTAGCTTTAGATCTTTCCAAAGCTTTTGATCGCATCGAACATCAGGCGATTATGACTGCCCTATCCACATTGAATGTAGGTGCGCGAATGTACACTTATATTCGAGCATTCCTCACTGACCGCATGGCTGAGATGCACTTCGGCCCCCTTTCTTCCTCGGCCTACACGCTTCAAAGTGTCGGCACACCGCAAGGGTCCGTCCTCTCCCCCTTTTTCTTTAACGTCACCCTAATCCCCCTCGCTCGAAAACTGTCAGACCTCCCGCATCTGATACCGCTGTCACGCGGGCATTTCGAAGGCCCTCGAACCGATTGCCTATCGACTCCAAGGCTTTCGAAAGCTGCCACACGGGCGTTTTAAATGACCATTGAGTCGATAGTCTATCGAGTCAGCGGAGCAGCTCAGAACTCTATCGAGATCTCGAAGGCCCTCGAACGTCCGCAAGGTTGCTAGCGTTCACCCGAGGAGCGTCACGCACACGTGCACAGCGCGTTTACGATACAAAAACATGAACAAGTGTTATTCTTCTATATATCTTTAATTTGCGTGGTGAAATATTAAAGTTCTTAATAATTTTAAAATAGCATCGCTCTTTTTTAAGGAGCATTATTTATGTGCTATCACTGTAAACTGTGCTGCCGAGAAAAGCAAACGTAATGAAAAGCACAGCCGTATGAAGGTCAACGCGTAAAAAAAAACAAGGTTGTCCTTGAATAACAACCAAACACCTGCAGTTACTAAAAAAGGCAACAGTTATATTTTATTTTGCATTTATAGAGAAATTTTAGTTCTCTAAGGAAAACCGAAAACAATGATAGTGGCGCCACAAAAGTTTGGCGCCATACACCAGAACTGTTTCAACAGCCTTCGGGTTTTGCCGTGTAGCAGCGACACAACTCCATCGAGTTCGTTCGGGATTGAAAATCTCGAAGGCTATCGACTCAATCGCCTTTGAAAATGACCGTGTGACTGGGGTATGAAACACACCCTCTATGCCAATGGCATTACACTGTGGACCACTCACGGCAGTGATGGCGGTATAGAAGACACCTTACAGGAAGCCACCCAGACCGAAAATTACGCAAGGAGCATCGGACTGTCTTGCTCCCCAGATAAGTCCCAACTGCTGCTCATCCGCCCCAAGAGCCGCCTATCCCCCCACTCCGCTATTACTATTGAACTGAATGGGAGCCCAGTACCGGGGGTTAAAACCCTCCGCGTATTGGGCCTACACATCCAGAGCAACGCTAAAAACACCACCACCCTAAAGAAACTCAGGCAGGTTACAGGTGCGATATCGCACCTCATCCGCAGAGTTTCGGGCCACCACAGGGGCATGAAGGAGCGCGACCTTTGTCGCATCATCTATGCCTTCGTCCTCAGTCGTGTGCTTTACACTACGTCTTACCTACAACTGTCCAAACATGACAAAAACGCTTTGGATGCCTTGATCCGCAAGGCATACAAGGTCGCACTTCACCTTCCCCTCAACACACCCACAGAAAGATTGCTAGGCATGGGTCTACACAACACGATTAGGGAGCTCGTGGAGGCCCACTGACAGGCCCAATACATCAGACTCACACAAACGTCCACTGGACAGTATATCCAAGACTCCCTTGGAATCAGGATACCAGATAATGACCCAGCCCTTCTCTCCATCCCTTGACACATCCACCAAGGACTACTTATCAAGCAACTCCGGAAAAATATGCATCCATCCTACTATGATCAACACCGCAGAACCCGTGCAAAGGTGCTCCACCGATATTATGGCGGTGAGTCGGACGCCGTATGGGTGGACGCTGCATGCAGTGGTGATGAAGCGACCGCCGCCGTGGTGGATTCCTCCTCATTCCCTCTCATCACATTACATCTCCCCCAGACACCTCCCCAGAAGCTGCAGAGGAACCTGCCATTGCATTAGCCATAACTCGCACGGAAGCCCAGCAAATTTTAGCAGATTCAAAAACAGCAATTCTAAATTTTGAACTAGGCCGAGTCCATGTCCCTGTTTTTAGCATACTGGACTCGCCCGATGCAACCCCGCCCCGCCATGTGCAGCTGATATGGGTGCCTGCGCACTCCGGGAATCACGGAAACAAAGCAGCCAACCTTTTAGCTCGAGGTTCTTTAAACCGAGCTCAGGTGGCCTCTTATCTGGGATTTACGAAGGAGCGCATGCACTCGTTCAGCGAGCTGACGCAGGCCTACAGAGCCTCGCGCCAGATCTACCCACCACCCGACCCCTCCCTAGACAATAAGCAAGCAACACTATGGCGCAGACTTCAAACACACACTCTTCCTTCACTCCTTACCCTTTCCCACTACCATTCCTCCGTCCACACTCCTGCTTGTACCCTTTGCCCAGAACCCTTTGCCTCTTCCCTCCACATCATCTCCCTCTGCCCGGCGGACCCTCCCCCGTGGGGCCTAGAGCACTTGAAGACCTGGGGGACTGGGAGAACCTGCTGCATTCGGAGGACCCGGCCATGCAGACCATCGCCATCGGCCGGGCTGCCAGTGTTATGATCCTGAGGAACATAAACACTTGAATTTCAGTGGGGTGGTGCGGGGACCCAGAGGCCTGCTCGCCCTGAATTCCTACGTGTAATGAAGGTTTTCTCTCTCTCTCCACAGGGTTGTGGTGCTTGGGCTAGCAGGTCCCTGCAGCGGTGTATTCTCGCCACTTAATGGACTTGGCGGAAGACGCATAACACCGCGGCACGACGCAGTCATACATGGCATGCTCCCCGTTGCAGCGTTTTCACGCCGCTCTGCAGGCTTCAATAGCGTGGCCGTACCCGGAACAGCGCCCGCACCTGGTCGCCCCGCAAGCGGCCCCCATGTCTCCGCACCGCGAGCAGACCCGCTTCATGCTACCGTACTGCAGCATAGCACGGAGATAAAGTTCGGAGGCGCCCTCGTCACCTCCGCTTCATCAATCGGCAACCGTTACGGACGTGCCTGCGCCCCTTGAAAACAAGCTTCGTGACAACCCGAACTTTCCTATGTGGAGTCAGCTGCAGCCAAGGCGTCGTCGGTGACGCATGAAGGCAACCTGAAAACCGCAACGAACAGCACTGGCGCAGCGAGCAGCACCAGCGTTACATGATGACTGCCGACAGGGAAAGTGCTTGCGGCAACAAGTTTCATCACTTAATTGTGCCATTGATGACACTGCGGCCAGGAACTTGGTTCCGCCTAGGTACTGTAGATACTGCAGTTCCCCGGCACCGACATCTCCCCGATGCCGTCGATGAGATCATCTGCCGGAGCTGGCTCCGACAACTGTAATGTGAAGTATCGAGCCTTTGTAGGCCTAGTGCCCGGTGGAGGTAGGTCCATGGTCCCACACCCAGAGAACCAGGCAAGGAATCTGACTCAGGACAGCAGGCAGCAGTAATCCGGACCTCAGGAAGAGCCTCCGCCAGGTGGAGGGGGCCCGGCGCCAGGCAGCAGGCCAGGCCGCCTAGCAAAGACAAATATTGTGATGAGAGGTACAGTAATCAGCTCAGCAGAGGGAATTTATTGTCTTCCACACACATATGTACTTGTATATACACACACACGCACTGTAGTACATACATGGGAGGACAACGAAAAGTGCTTTACTAGTAACAATCATATATTAATAGCGATTCCGTGTTCGTCAATACCTACAGAACACAAGCTCAAAAGGAATTACAATGAGAAACTTAATGAGAGATGATTAAATCTTATATGGCAATACACTTCCTCATGATTCGAGGTACGTAACAAAGGGGGGGGGGGGGGTTAGTATGGCAAAGTTGGCATTTGGCATAGCAAGCCTGCCGTTCCGAACGACGAAGAAACGGTTGTGCCAGCGCTGCAGAAACCGCGCCTCTCCATCTCTGTCCAGTTGATCAGAGAGATAATTCCACAACAGAAGACGCAGTCGCTGCAGCGCTGGGTACATGGCTCTGGCTGGTTGTCTATGAACTTCAGCAAGGCAACGCCTCTTCCACAGCACAAAATATACACAGGCGACTACTAGCCGCGCAAAACATCCCCGTGGTGGTCTGGCGCCAGAGCCACCGTGCACGGAGAACATCCTTCTCACTAAGCGCCACATGACTAGCTCGACTGGGCATTCAAAGAACGCGTGCCTCATGTTTTCTGTGCGGCCGCAGTTTGGGCATTGGTCATTCGGCACGACATGCCACATGGCGAGGCGTTCTCGCTTGGGTAACACGCCCCATCGCCGGCGCCACTCGAAATCGCGGAATTCGGAAGGCCCACTGCTCACCGCCCACCGACGCTACTTGCTGACGGCCGTGCGGAGCTGGTCGTCGCGATTTAGACGCGAGGAGGCAACCATCTCGCTGACTTGCATTGCGGGCACCTCAAAAATATTGCGGTCGGGCAGGTCGCTGTCGACCGCTGTCTTAAAGCCTGCTACCGTTTGGCAGAACCTGTGAGGCCTTCGGCCTGTGGGCCCAGGTGTCGGTCTGCAGTAAAGGCCCGGCGAGCTGTGCTCATCCAGTACTGTAACAGGGAGCGCCCCGGGTACAGCGGATCACTGAGCAGCGTGGCGACCAGTTTCGACGCGAGCACTCGGCCCACCGTGTTGACGCATGGCAGCCCAATGCCTTCCCTTTCTTGCGGTAGGTGAAGGAAACGGCACGCGACAAAAGCTATTCCGCCATCCCAGACAAACACCTCAGCCAGGGAGGCGAGGCGACCTGCCGTTCGACGCGGAATCATCGCAACGCGCGAAACGTAGAGCGCGTAGGCGTACGCCTTAGTCTTTACGACTGCGACTTTTGTCTGTACGGAAAGTGCAAAGTGGGCTGCCTCCGACATCGCACTTGTGGCAAGCGCTACCACATCCTGCCACGTCCGCGGTGATACGGCGCTCTCTTCGAAAAAGACGCCCAGCACACGGACCGCGCGTCAACAAATGGAACACAAACTGGGAGAGGGTCCGCGAAAGAGCCAAATCGCAGCGCGCGGCTTTTACTGGCGTTCAACTGTGCTCCAGACAAATTAGAATATGTGTCAAAAACAGCAAGAAAGGCGACGAAGCTGCGGCCATCGCGTAAGAAAAGGGATAGATCGTCCGCGTAAGCTGATACCACGACCGTTTCCCGCCCCGTCACCGGAAAGCCCCGGATGTGCCGATCATAGGCAACTCTCCTTAAGAGCGGATCCGATGACAGGACAAAAAGTGCAGACAACAAGGGGCAACCCTGGCGAACTCCCCTTGTTACGGCGAAAGGAGGGGCTACTGACCCGTTCAGAACAAGTGCACTACTTAGGTTGCTGTACAAAGCTCGTATCCTGTGGATAAATACCGGAGGCAGACCGAAGCAGCGGAGGACAGCAAACAAGTAGCTGTGCTCGATTCTGTCAAATGCCTTCGACTGATCTAAGGAGAGAAAGACTCCGTCTACTGCATTCTCTTTTGCATAAGCGAACACGTCTCGTGTCAGCGTGAGTGACGCAAAGACGGAACGACCCGGAACTGCACATGATTGATACTCGCTGACAAGAAATGGTAGGACGGGGCGCAGTCAGGCGTTTGACCAAAAGGGAGGCAACCAACTTCTAATCTGTGTTAAGTAGCATAATCGGGCGCCACGCCTCCGGTTCCGATAACGTCGCATCATGCTTCGGCACTAGTACGATCCGGCTTGAAGAAAAGGATGCAGGCTTTTTACCCTCTTCGAGGAAAATGTTCACAAGGCGCGTCAGATACCTTCCAATGACATCAAAGAAAGTGCAATAGAACCCCGTAACCAATCCATCTGGTCCGGGTGCCGAAGCCTGGTGGATGCCTCGCAACACGCTTACAATTTCCTCACCCGTTGCTGGGGCGCACAGCGTCTCAATCATGTCATCCGGTGGGTGTGGTAATGTTTCGCAGAAGTCTGTCGTCGCTCTCTCAAAAACGTCGAGCTCGCAGAGGCCTTCCGATTCGAAGATCGCTTTGAAGTAGCCTCGAAAAGCGCGTTCGATATCTGCAGGCTCCATGGACGTTGTCCCGTCTTGCATGCGCACTTCCTCAATGCGGGCAGGTCTGTTATTTTTGTGCCGACAGCTGCACGCGTACATTAAGTCGTCCGTATCGTAAGCATGCAGACTGCAGGTCCGCAGCGATGCGCGAGGCTCGCGATCCCTCTTCTAGAATCTGATGATACCGCATGCGAAGACTTTCCAGATACGCATCGCGAACGTCAACTCGTCAGCGTTTCCAACGATTCTCATGCGGCGCAGCACGTCGTTCAATGCTGCAGTGTTGCGCGCCCGCCTTTGCTTACCTGCGCGAACCAAAATATCGCGCCATTAAAGCTTCAACGAATCCCACATCTCAGGACTGAAATCTACAATCTTACCAACTGAGCTGATCAAGTCTCGGCGGATGTCGTGGACACTGACGAGATCGTGGAGGACGGAAACATCCATGCGCCAAGTCCCAGACGAGTCCGTACGGCCCGACGCACTCCTCAACGACACAACCACCGGGAGGTGGTCGCTGAGGTGCCCGACACCAACAGGTGGAGTAACCACTTCGCAGGATACTAAGACATCAGCAAGCGTGGGAGGCAGATACACGCGGTCAATGCGATTCCCGCTCAGGCCTCGTGCCCTTGTGGCCACGAAAGCGTCGCCGTGTAGAGCGACCCACGCGTCGGATAGCTGGAGCTGTCGTACAAGCTTCCCCAACTCCTTTGCATTATAGCAGGACGTACCCTGCCTTGGTCCGCGGATATCGCGTGTTCAGTCTAGTACGCAATTCCTACTACGCAACACCTAGGAGCACGTGAGGCATAGGCTCCAAAACCTGCCACGCAACTGAACGGAAGAACTTATTCGTTGAAACGCGTGTAACTGGAGCGTACACATTCACGAACCTCATCTTCCGCCCGTTAAGAAAAACGTCTACGACGAGGACGTGGCCATCAACACCAAAGGTGCAATGCACTCCTGTCCGACTTGCCGGCGCGAGAAAAGCACTCCAACGCCGCAAAACCGCGAGTTCGTCAACGTAAAGAAAGCGTCCACATTGAAACGCGAACGAAAATAAGTAACGCCAGCAGGAGATCGGAAATTACACTCTTGTATAAAACATCAAGGTTGTGCAAGCGCGCTAGTTCCAATACTCCCCGTTGCTTTTCGGGGTTTCTAATCCCTTGAACGTTATACGAAGCAAAGCGAAACTGCACCATCATGAAAAAGAGGAAAATAAGCACAACAAAGTAACACAATATAACAACTAATCAAGGAGGAATTCTACGAACTCACAGCATTGTTCTGTGGGCATAGTCCGCGGCTGATGCCACACACTAGCGTCGGGCAGGCGCATGGGCAGCAGGTTTAGACGCCCGCTGTTCGAGCTGAGGGCTGGTCGACGGCGGAGAAGTGACGACACGCTGCGCTTTGCGGGCTGCCGCAAGGTCTGTGCTCAGTAGGCGACTGCAGAAACGCAGTCCCGCACAGAAACATACGCACAGCAGGGCCTTCGCAGTCTATCGTTCAGTGCACACGTTGACGAGGCTAAAACGCTGAAATCCCCGCAGAGGCCAGCGGCGACCGGCGGGAGCCACCCAGGGAGCGGTTGCGCTGCCGCTAGGCGCGGGGAAAGAGGATAAGAGCGACCACAGGGGCCAGCGACGCTTGATGCTAGAGCCATGTTAGCTACGTGTCATTATCCGAGACATCCATTAATGTGCCGTCATCGCCCTTTCTCACTCGTTTCATGGGGGCAGTGGTTGCCGCGGTTGGCGACATGCTGCCATCGGATGCCGATAGTTGACGCCTGGAGTCTTCTGTGGAACGCGCCCTTCCGCACGCCCCAGACCTGCACGGGTGGTACGCGCGGCTCCTGGGCGTCCAGTCTCAGCTGCTCGTAAGGGGCACCGCCTCCGCCTCACGGGTGAGGCTGTGGCTGGCCCAGCCTCTCCTTGCATGTGTTGCGACTGGTGCGCGGCGGCCTCCTCTTCAGATTCCATAGAGTGGGTGGGGGAAGTGGCAGGTGACTCGCTGTCATCGCCAGAGGACGGCACCGCGCCGTACACCTCGTCTTCGGAAGACAGGCCCGAGGCCTCATTCAGGCCAGCCGCCGTGGTGGCAGTAGACGCCGTGTCCTCGTTTCCGCTTTCCTGGGGCTCGGGGGACACACGGAGGGCGTCCTTTGCCTAGATGGTGGAGGCCACGTAAACCTGGGCTAGAGGCTCTGGCTCGCCCCGAGACTCCCGAAATATGAAGCCTGCAGGTTTCCCGGACGCGGCTGTCACGGCAACATATGACCTGGGCAACACACATATATCATGTTGAGGCATGAAAAGGAAAGAAAAACAAAGAGCCTCTGCCCGTGCCACTTAGTAGTCAGACGTCGCATGCTGGGCTCCGCAGAGTTTGCACGCCGCTCTGCAAGCGTCGGTGTCGTGGCCGAAGGCGGAACAGCGTCCGCACTTGACCGCCCTACACACAGCACCGGCGTGGCCCTCCTCTCAGCACCGCGAGCAGACACGCTTCATGGCCCGGTACTCGAGCATTACGCGGTGGCCCGCGACGGAGAGGGAGTTGGGCGGCGCACGCAGCATGTCCAACTTCACCAGCCGGCATCCGTTCTCAGCAGTAGAGGGAATTTATTGTCTTTCACACACATAGGTGCTTGTATACACACACACGCACTGTAGTACACACATGGGAGGACAACGAAAGGTGCGATACTAGCAACAATCACATATAGTTATTCCGTGTTCATCAATACCTACAGAACACAAGCTCAAAAGGAATTACAATGAGAAACTTAATGACAGATGATTAAATCTTATATGGCAATACACTTCCTCGTGATTCGAGGTACGTAACAAAGGGGGGAACGGGTGTGGCAGCGCTGCAGAAAGCGCGCCTCGCCTTGTCAGATGGAAGGAAGGATGCACTAGGTGCAATTCTCCTGTGAGAGTACAGACCTCAACCTGCGACCATCATCATCCTACGGCTACCCCAGGCAAGACCTCCCGCACCATAAGGTTTGGGGGTTTTTTGTTTCGGGGAGCGGGCTTTTCCCAGCCAAGGGGCTCATGCAATCCGGCCTGTTCCCACCGGGGCGGGATCGCAGTGCATATGCACCACGTCCGCACCACCCCGGTGGGTCGAAGTCTGACGCGAGCAAGTCTTCTAATATCTCACTTCGAGTTTTCCGTTTTCTTCTTTGAAGATCACCATGGGGTGTCCCCATTCTTCAAAAACTTCTTTCTCCCTAAGTGGCGTCTCTCTCTCTCTAGGTGGAACCATAGCTCTTTTCTGATTTTGGCCTTCACTTCATGGAGGCTCGGAGTCTTGTTCGAGTAGGCCGCTTTGCAGCGGGCCAACCACACCTGATAGTTGACCTCTGCCAGTGTCAAGACAAACTGTTTGCGCCCTTCCTTTGGAAGCGGGTTGAAGTTCAACAGGATAGTTAAGCGGGCGAGTTGGTGATACATCATCCAAAAAAAACAGCGCAAACGCATCCTGAAGAGTGAAGTTGAATGGGCCTTAGCCAGCCTTGCTAAGAACAAAGCTAGCGGAATTGATGGTATTCCAGCTGAGTTGTTTCAAAACCTCAACCACGACGCTGTTAACACACTGCATACATTATGTCAAAAGATTTGGACAACCCTGCAGTGGCCACAGGATTGGAGGAGGTCAGTTTACATAAACGGGGACGACAGGAAGAAACAACGGGAACAGGCGCTGACTCTCAACTAAAATTTAATCTAAAGGGGGGAACGGGTTAAATTTTAGTTGAGAGTCAGCGCCTGTTCCTGTTGTTTCTTCCTGTCGTCCCCGTTTGTTTGCGCTGATTTTTTGGACGGGTTGAAGTAGCGCACGATGGGGTATGGGATCCCGGGGAGGCCGAACATATCTCTCAGACGCTCTAGGAGTGCTGCGGGAATTAGGCAGTCAAGAAAGATGTGCTCCGCTGTCTCTCGGGCCAAGCAGAAGGGACACAGGTCAATTATTCCTGACGTCGCAGGGACGAAGGCACGCCTTCTGATAGGTAAGATGCCTCTTGCGAACCTCCACATCAGGGAGGCTCGGCGTGCATCGAGGAAGTGGGTGGTTATGTACTGCCAACAGGGCCTTTCTGCACATAGCATGTATCTTGATAGGCGGACAGGGAGCGGAGGGGTGATCATATTGATAATATCTTTCAAGTGCATGGTTCGTGGGTCAACGTCAGACGAGTTTTCTTTCAGGTACTCTAAGTCTGTGGCTGCGGTTCGGTAAAATGATAGGGGCGACCCTGCATGCGGGGTGTTGTGGTGTAGGGCCTTCTCAGTGAATGTTCGCAGCCGTGTCGACAGATAGTACGAAGCCATCGTTTTTGTTAGCGGCATGTCGCATTCGACGGCTCTGAATGTCCATTTGATGTGCAGAGCCCTTGCGAGAATATCCAGCTCGGGCAGGCCCAGGCCACCTTGGAATCTGGGCAGGCAGACAATGGCTCGTTTTACCTTATCGGGGGCTCCCTGCCACAAAAAGCGGTATATGTGTTTCTGGAGCTGTTTTTTCTTGTCTGGGGGGATGTCAAGAATGCTGGCCACAAAGCTGATGGTAGAAATCAGCATTGTCTTGATGATGGTGGCCTGCGCAGTCAGGGGACATTTTAGAGCACCAAGGTTGTGGGTTTTGATGCTTAGTTGCTCTTCAGCCCTATTCCAATTTCTAGGCGCTGGCCCAGCCGAATCGAAGAAATATCCGAGGATTCGTGTCTCGCGAGTAACAGAGATCGATTGGATAGTGGTAGGGGAGGGGGTCGCGTTCAAGGCCATAACAGTGGATTTCTTCTTGTGATTGAGGCGAGCCCCACTCGCTTGGCAGTACTCCGTAGTTAATTCAAGTAGTCTCTCCAGTGATGTTGTGTCTGGCACCACCACAGAAACGTCATCCGCGTAGGCGAACACTGGAGTGCAGGGAGGGCCAGCTGGCAAAGGTGTTTTGTGGATGCCGCCATCTCTAACAATCTTTTGCAGAAGGGGTTCAATCGCTATGACATAGAGCAACGGGGAGAGGGGGCAACCTTGACGGACACCCCTTTCCACGGGGAATGGCATTGAGATGCGCCCCTGTACAATGACTGCTGCTTGTGGTGCGGCATAAAGCGCCTTGCCCATATTTACGTATTGTACGGGAATGCGCGCGAGCTCAAGTGTCCTAAACAGGTTCTCGTGACTCAGGCGGTCGAATGCCTTCTCTTGGTCCAGGGAGCAAAGAAAGCCATTGAGGCTGCGCGATTCCATCCATGTCAAAAGGTCTCTCAGAGCCATGCCATGGAGTTCTACCGAACGGCCTGGGACACAGCAAGCCTGTTGCGGGCCTACTATTGACGATAGAGCAGGCGTCAGGCGTAAGGAGAGACATTTGGCAATTGCCTTGTAGTCCGTATTTAGAAGGGTTATTGGCCTCCAAGCTTTAAGGTCACTGCTCCTGGAAGTGTCCTTGCACAGGAGTGTGATGAGGCCTTCGTTCATACTTGGAGTTAGTTCCCCTCGCTCTAGGGCGTCGTTTGCTAAGTTGGTGAAAGCGGTCTTTAGCGACGGCCAAAACTTTATGTAAAAAGCTGGCGGGAGTCCATCCATACCCGGGCTTCTGTTTGGCTTCATCTGTTTTAGGGCTGTGTGTAGTTCTTCAGACGACAGCCATGTGTCGTCTAAGTTAGGTGCGTCAGTTGCTACCTCCAGCTGGAACGATGTGGGGGTGCAGGGCTCAGCAGCATAAAGTTCGATGTAGAAATCGCGTGCTAAACTCAATACCTGCTCAGGGTTCGTAACAATATGGCCGGTAAGTGGATCTTCAACTGCAGAGAGGGTTTCGTTCTTTCTAGCAAGGCGACGGCGTAGCAGATGACGTGAACACCATGCCTCGGTTTCCCATCGTTCAGCGCGTGCTGTTGCGCGAAGTCTGTCCCAGCGCCGATTTAGAAGACGATGCAACTCCTTACGCAGGGTGGCCAACGCCGCGGGGATGCTTGGTCCCTGAGAAAATGGGGCCGATAGCGCGATGATGGCATCCGAGACTATTCGGATTTCTTCTCTCTCTTCCCGCGCCATCTTCTTCCCCCACTCTTGGAGGCAAATCTTGATGGAGGTTTTCATATTATCCCAGCTTTGTGCATCCATGTTAGGGGAGAGGTAACGCTTTATAACTTTGACGACTTCCTGCTGGACACGCTCGTCATCCAGAAGTCGCGTGTTTAATTTCCAGCAACCCTTTTCTCGTGGAGAAATATCAGCCGCACACAAGCGCGTGATAAGCAGCTTGTGATCACTTAGAGCATTGGGGAATACCCACACAGAGTGCAGGGAATCAGCTACGCTAGCAGAGACATAGACGCGGTCAATACGGCTTTCGAGACCACGGCCAGACCAGGTCATGCCGGCGCGACCAGGTTGGAGTGCGCGCCAAGCATCGGTTAAGTCTAACTCCTCCACCAGATCACGCAAGGCCTGTGCGCCATTGTGGTCTCGTCTAAGCCCCCGCGGTGTACCCCGAAGAGAGCGGCGGTCTTCTTTCAAGAAGACACAGTTAAAATCGCCCAATAACACTAATTTGGCTGGGCCAATAAATCTCTCTTCTAGCCCCTCAAAAAATTCTCGCTGCCCAAAACGGCATGGGGCATATACATTAATGATGCGCATGCCATTGTTAAGGTCAATCGAGACAAAGCGTCCTGCGTTGTCCCTATCATGGCGTAGGACTGACAGGCCGGCGTCTCTTAGGAAGATGAGCGCAACTCCCCCTGAACCCTTCCTTCCGAAACTCCAATAGGATTTTGTGCTGAAACGGAGGTCAAAATTTTCAATTTGTTCTTGCCGGTGCCCTCTCCCTCTCTGTCCAGCCGATCAGAGAGATACTTCCACAACATCAAGAATAAGAATCATATGCACTACTGACGAACCCAAGATCTTTTCAGCCTGCCTGAATAATTGCCATGTCAGCAAACGCGGTAAGGCGAACCAAGTTGTGCGAATATATTTTGCCTACAAGCTAACACCCTACTCTTGATAAGCGCCTATGCGGCTATTTTAGCATTTGGTATTGCATTTTGTGTATTTCTGCTAGCAGAATTCAGCATGTAGAGTGCCCAATTAAAACATGAAACAGAGGTCTTGGAAACAATTATAAACGATAAGCTTCGTTTTACGAATAGATGCGGTAGCGTCTTTAACACCGCCTTGTATTCTGCAAATTTTAAGCTACAGAGCCAGTAGCAGGCCCTTGCATTTTCGTTTCCTTCTTCCTACAGCCACAACAACCACAACAACAAGTTTTAGGCACTCAGAGACTGACAGTGTCGCAAAGTTTTAAATGCTTAGTTGCTTTGGTATATGGGGAAGGAAAGCGCAGTATATGCCTCAGTGTGCAGCTATATTTACAATGAATGGCATACAATAGACCTTTCCAACAATTCCTCCGCGCCACCGAGCGGCCCTGCAAAGCACGCTGGGAAAGCAGAGCGTCGCCGCGCTCACGTCCCTCCTACTCTGCCAGCTCTCAGGCAAACTTTTCTGTGCTATCTCGGCGTCCTTGCTGCGCTGCTATTTCCCTTTGTTTTCTTTTATGTTGTGCCCACCTTTGCTTTGTAACGTATTGCACAGTTGGGTGTTGCCTTGTAAATTCTTGGATCATCAGCCGACACGAAAAGTTCGCCGTTCACCCACTGCAGCTCTTCGTGGCGGTACGCGCATGCGCAGTGCGGAGACTCCTCTCCGCGCCGATGCGCGCATTTTTAAGGCAAAAGCCTTTAATGGCTCATGCTGTCGTGGACAAAGTGCGTCCCGCTTTTGCGGCGTTCTGATTGGCCGAGGAGGGATGCGTCCCTGCCATCTGCAATGCCACACGAACGCGCGCCAAGGAACGCCACGCGACAGGAGCGATGGTGTACCGTATAAACTCACACTTCCCGGATTGTGTGTGATAGATACTGCGCCTTTCCTTTCCGATAACCCAATTATAACTGTATGTAGCACTCCAACGAATGCCGACAAGTGGCTAACGATGGGAGGCAAATTATAGGATAGGAAGGGTAGGCTTTCGTCATTCTCTTCTTAAGAGACATCTAAGACGCTATCTATTTTTTTTTTAATGCGAAAGCATTACTTCGCTATGTTCACAGATTTCTGTCCGCAGACCATGTCCGCAGAACATGTCCGCAAAATCGTGTGTGCAGCAGTTGTGAGTAACTAATAAGTGGTAGAGGTTAGTGAGTGGTGTCAATCGATAGAGAGTGACGTAATGTTGCTGCCGAAAAATAATTAGGCCAAAAAGTTAATTAGGCAATTAATTAGAATAACTGGTTCACAGGAAAGGAAAGGCGCAGTATCTGCCACACTTGTTCTGTGGACACCTGAACCGCGCCGTAAGGGAAGGGAGGAAGGTGGGAGCGAAAGTGGAAAGAGGGAAAGGGGTGTCGTAGTGGATATGACGGCAAGGATGAGATGTCACGCAACCGGAAGTAGAGCCGAAAAAAAGGCATAGGAAGGAATTGGCGCGCAATTCGAAAGTCGTCATCATCATCAGCATGACTATACCCACTGCAGGGCGAAGGCCTTTCCCATAGTTCCCCAGTTAACCCGGTTCTGTGCTAACTGCATCCACTTGATCCCTGCGAACTCGCTAACCTCATCCGCCCACCTAACTTTCTGCCGCCCCCTGCTACGCTTTCCTTCCCTTGGAATTCACTTTGTTACCCTACGCGACCATCGGTCATCCTCTCTTCGCACTACATGTCCTGCCCATGCCCATTTCTTCTTCATTTCCACTAGAATGTCGGTAACTTGAGTTATTTTTCTGACCCACTCTGCACGCTTTCTATCTCCTAATGTTACCCCTATCATTTTTCGTTCCATAGCCCTCTAGGTTGTCCTCAACTTAAGAAGAGCTTTGGTTAGCCTCCACGTTTCAGCCCCATAGGTGAGTACAGGTAAGATGCAACTAACTGTTGTATACTTTCCTCTTGAGCGATACCGGCACGCTGCTAGTCATAATCTGTGAGTGCTTGCCAAATGCGCTCCATCCCAATCTTATTCTTCTTGTTATTTCCTTTTCATAGTCCGGGTCTGCGGTTACTACCTGTACTAAGTAGACATATTCGCCTACTACTTCCAGTACTTCGCTACCTAATGTAAACTGGTGTTCCTTCTCGAGTCTGTTGAACATTACCTTAGTCGTCTGCATATTGATTTTCAAGCCTACCTTTCTACTTTTCCTATCTAGGTCATCAATCATTATTTGCAGTTCATCGATGCGCGGTAGAAGTAGGCCGTAGGATAGTTAGAGAGGATACCGGTAAGCTGTCTAAGGAGACGAAAGATTTGATCAAGAAACGCGAGTATGAAAGCTTCCAATCCAACAGACCAGATCGAATTGGCCGAGATATATATCAAAGCTAATCAATAAGCGCAAGGTGGCCGATATAAGGAAGTATAACATTTAGAAAATTGAGCATGCTGCAAAGAACGGGGGAAGCCTTAAAGCGGTAAAGAAGAAATTGGGCATAGGCAAAAACCAGATGTATGCGATAAGGGACAAGGCGGGCAATGTCATAACGAATATGGACAAGATAGTCAAAATAGCCGAGGCGTTTTATACAAATCTCTACAGCAGCCAAAGTGGTCAGGACCGTAATGAGATTGGCGGTAGGGAAAAACAGTCAGACGTTCCACCAGTGACAAAGGATGAGGTCAAGAAAGCATCAGAAACTAAGAAAATGGGGAAATCAGCTGGAGAGGATCAGATAACTACAGATTTGCTGAAGGGCGGGGGGGGGGGGGGGGGTAAAGTGCTAGAAAAAATGGCCACCTTGTATACGCAGTGCCTGGTGTCATCGACGGTACCGGAACCATGGAAGAATGCAAACATCCTCATTCATAAGAAAGGGGACTCTAAGGACGTTAAAAATTACAGACCAATCAGCTTACTGTCTGTTACGTATAAGGTATTTACTAAGGTAATCGCTAAAAAATCAGGACAACCTTAGACTGCAATCAAGCAAAGGATGAAGCAGGGTTTCGGAAACCGTACTCTACTATCGATCATATCCATACCATCAATCAGATGATATAAAAATTCTCGGAATATAACCAGCCCTTATACACAGCATTCATTGATTATGAAAAAGCATTTGACTCAGTTGAAACCTCGGCGGTAATGCAGGCATTGCGAAATCAGGGGGTAGACGAGCCATACGTGAAAGTGCTGGAAGATATATATATAGTGGCTGCACAGAAACCATAGTTCTGCATAAAGAAAGTAATAAAATTCCCATAAAGAAAGGTGTTAGGCTAGGAGACACAATCTCCCCAGTACTGTTCACAGCTTGCTTAGAGGAAGTATTCAGAGATTTGGAATGGGAGCAGTTAGGGATAAGGGTAGATGGAGTATACCTCAGTAATCTGCGATTCGCTGATGACATGGCCTTGCTAAACAACTCGAGGGATGAACTGCAAATAATTTGAAAGTATCAAACAATAAAATGGGCAAAAAAGAAGTCAATTAAGCAACCAGAAGCAACCAACAGCAGCATCCGTGCTTTCGCATTACTCCAATGCAGGTTCTGCAGTACACTTTAAGTTTTATTGCCTGGTCTTGACACATTGCTTTTCACGAGAGCAAAATCAACAAAAATCACACAAATGCTATTTACATACGCTATTTACATGTACCACACTAAAATTAACGCTACACAACAAAGACTCTAGCCTTGAGAATCACTCGGGAGGAGGCTGCTGCAGCTTTCTGGATTGCGAAAAGCCTGTCCATGGGCCTCCACTGTATATGGAGCTCAAGAATGGTGGGTTACCATTGTGATAAAGATGCACGGCCTGCCAGAATTTATTAATGCGAGAGCATTACTTCGCTATGTTCACAGATTTCTGTCCGCAGATCGTGTCCGCAGAGCGTGTGCGCAGCAGTTGTGAGTAATTGAGAAGTGGTAGAGGTTAATGAGTGTTGTCAATCGATATAGGATGTCGTAATGTTGTTATTGAAAAAATAATTAGACCAAAAAATTAAAGAGCAGAGCAAAATCTGCATTGGAGTAATGCGAAAGCATGGATACCGCTGTTGCTTGCTTCTGGCTGCTTAATTCACGTCTTGTTTGCCCATTTTAGTCTTTGGTACTTTCAACAGAATATGCTGTGGAAGTGAGGAATCGATTTCAAGAATTAGATCTAGAAGACACTGAAGAGATGTGGACTGATGTTAGTCATATAATACAAGAAGTTTGCTACTAAGGTATAGTTCCGAAGCAAAAGAAATGCAAGAAAGCAAACTGGTTATCTGAAGAGGCTTTGCAAATAGCTGAGGAAAGAAGCATGACAAAAGTTATGGGGGAAAGAGAAAGATACAAGGTTCTCAATGCGGATTTTCAGAAAATAGCAAGGAGAGATAAGAATGCCTTCCTGAACATACAGTGCCAAGCAGTTGAGGACAGCAGCCAATTAAGGAACACAAGAGCTCTGTATAAGACAATCAAAGATATCAAAGGAAGCTTCTGTGCTAATCTGGGCGTGATAAAGGACAAACGAGGCAAAGACCTCACTGAAGCCTCAGAGATAAGGAAGAGGTGGCAGGAATACACAGAAGAACTTTACAAGAAGGGCCCGGATGTGCGAACCCAACATAAGACGGTTGTGATTACTGATCTCGAGCCGGACATCCTGAAGAGTGAAGTTGAATGGGCCTTAGCCAGCTTTGCTAAAAACAAAGCTAGCGGAATTGATGGCATTCCAGCTGAGTTGCTTCAAAACCTCAACCATGACGCTGTTAACATTCTGCATACATTATGTCAGGAGATTTGGACAACACTGCAGTGGCCACAGGATTGGAGGAGGTCAGTTTACATTCCCATTCCAAAGAAAGGCAGTGCCAAAGATTGTTCCAACTACCGCACGATCCCGCTTATTTCGCATGCTAGCAAGGTGATGTTGAAAATCCTCCAAGGTAGGCTGCAGCAGTATGTGGATTGGGAGCTTCCGGACGTGCAAGCTGGGTTTTGCAAGGGCAGAGGAACTAGAGACCAGATTGCCAACCTTCGCTGGATCACGGAAAAAGCAAGAGAGTTCCAGAAACCCATCTACTTCTGCTTTATTAATTATGCGAAAGCGTTTGACTGCGTGGATCACATCAGATTGTGGCAAGCTCTCCAAGAGATGGGAGTCCCAATTCCCCTCATCTGTCCTCAGGAACCTGTATGAAGGGCAAGAGGCTACAATCAGAACTGGGCATGGTCTTACTGACTGGTTTCCGATTGAGAAAGGAGTGAGACAAGGCTGGATACTGTTGCCCTGCCTATTTAACCTATATGCAGAGTCCATCATGAGGAAGGCCGGTCTGGACTAGTCTTCAGCTGGAGTGAAGATTGCTGGAAAACGTATCAACAACCTTAGATATGCGGATGATACCACTTTAATGGCAGAAAGTGAAGTGGAACTCAAGAGACTTCTGATGCGCATACAAGAAGCAAGTGAGAAGTTTGGGCTTAAACTGAACATTAAAAAGACAAAGATCATGGCGTCTTGCCCTGTCAAGTCCTGGAGCATCAAGGGACAAGAAGTGGAAGCTGTGACAGATTTTCTCTTCTTGGGCTCCAAGATTACCCCGGAAGGAGACTGCAGCCATGAAATTAGGAGACGCCTGTTTCTGGGAAAGAGAGCCATGGTTAGCCTTGACCGCCTAATAAAGAGCAGAGACATTAGTCTGCCAACCAAGATCCGTATAACTCGTGCTATGGTCTTTCCAGTTGTGATGTATGGATGCGATAGTTGGACTGTGAAGAAGGCTGACCGCCGAAGAATTGACGTGTTTGAATTGTGGTGTTGGCGGAGACTCTTTAGAGTTTCTTGGACTGCCAGAAGATCAAATCAGTCGATATTGTCGACCATAAACCCTGACTGCTCATTGGAGGGTCAAGTTCTAAAGTTAAAGCTCAGCTACTTTGGTCATCTGATGAGAAGAGAGGAGTCGCTGGAGAAAGATTTGATGTTAGGAACGGTTGAGGGTCACCGGAGAAGGGGTAGGCAGCGAACGCGATGGTTAAATGGCATCCTCGAGGCGCTGCAGATGACGTTATGTGATGTTAAGAAGATAGAGACAGGAAAGCGTGGCGTGATATGCTCCATAGGGTCACGAAGAGTCGGACACGACTGAACGACCCGAACTTTCCTGTATGGAGTCAGCTGCAGCCAGGGCGTCGTCGGTGACGCATGAAGGCAACCTGAAAACCGCAACGAACAGCACTGGCGCAGCGAGCAGCACCAGCGTTACATGATGACTGCCGACAGGGAGAGTGCTTGCGGCAACAAGTTTCATCACTTAATTGTGCCATTGATGACACTGCGACCAGGAACTTGGTTCCGCCTAGGTACTGTAGATACTGCAGTTCCCCGGCACCGACATCTCCCCGATGCCGTCGATGAGATCGTCTGCCGGAGCTGGCTCCGACAACTGTAATGTGAAGTATCGAGCCTTTGTAGGCCTAGTGCCTGATGGAGGTAGGTCCATGGTCCCACACCCAGAGAACCAGGCAAGGAATCTGACTCAGGACAGCAGGCAGCAGAGATCCGGACCTCAGGAAGAGCCTCCGCCAGGTGGAGGGGGCCCGGCGCCAGGCAGCAGGCCAGGCCGCCTAGCACAGACAAATATTGTGATGAGAGGTACAGTAATCAGCTCAGTAGAGGGAATTTATTGTCTTCCACACACATATGTACTTGTATATACACACACACGCACTGTAGTACATACATGGGAGGACAACGAAAGGTGTGATACTAGTAACAATCACATATTAATAGCGATTCCGTGTTCGTCAATACCTACAGAACACAAGCTCAAAAGGAATTACAATGAGAAACTTAATGACAGATGATTAAATCTTATATGGCAATACACTTCCTCATGATTCGAGGTACGTAACAAAGGGGGGGGGGGGGGGTTAGTATAACAAAGTTGGCATTTGGCATAGCAAGCCTGCCGTTCCGAACGACAAAGAAACGGTTGTGCCAGCGCTGCAGAAACCGCGCCTCTCCATCTCTGTCCAGTTGATCAGAGAAATAATTCCACAATAGAAGACGCAGTCGCTGCAGCGCTGGGTACATGGCTCTGGCTGGTTGTCTATGGACTTCAGCAAGGCAACGCCTCTTCCACAGCACAAAATATACACAGGCGACTACTAGCCGCGCAAAACATCCCCGTGGTGGTCTGGCGCCAGAGCCACCGTGCACGGAGAAGATCCTTCTCACTAAGCGCCACATGACTAGCTCGACTGGGCATTCAAAGAACGCGTGCCCCATGTTTTCCGTGCGGCCGCAGTTTGGGCATTGGTCACTCGGCACGACATGCCACATGGCGAGGCGTTCTCGCTTGGGTAACACGCCCCATCGCCGGCGCCATTCGAAATAGCGGACTTCGGAAGGCCCACTGCTCACCGCCCACCGATGCTACTTGCTGACGGCCGTGCGGAGCTGGTCGTCGCGATTTAGACGCGAGGAGGCAACCATCTCGCTGACTTGCATTGCGGGCACCTCAAAAATATTGAGGTCAGGCAGGTCGCTGTTGACCGCTGTCTTAAAGCCTGCTACCGTTTGGCAGAACCTTTGAGGCCTTCGGCCTGTGGGCCCAGGTGCCAGTCTGCAGTAAACGTCAGGCGAGCTATGCCCAGCCAGTACTGTAACAGGGAGCGCCCCAGGTACAGCGGATCATTGAGCAGTGTGGTGATCAGTTTCGACGCGAGCACTCGGCACACCGTGTTGACGCATGGCAGCTCGATGCCTCCCCTTTCTCGCGGTAGGTGAAGGAAACGGCGCACGACAAGAGCTGTCCAGCCATCCCAGACCAACGCCCCAGCCAGGGAGGCGAGGCGGCCTGCCGTTCGACGCGGAATCACCGCAACGCGCGAAACGTACAGCGCGTAGGCGTACGCCTGTCTTTACGACCCCGACTTTTATCTGTACGGAAAGTGCAAAGTGCGCTGCCTCCGACATCGCACTTGTGGCAAGCGCTACCACATCCTGCCACGTCCCAGACGGCCACTGACGTCCGACGGACAACCCAACTCGGACGCAACTCGGCGGCCGATTTCGGACGTCCGCCGGAATTCCGGCGTACGTACGAAAGCGGATGGTCGAATCCGTTCGCCCAGCGGTCAGCCGCCGTACGTCCGCCACTGGATTTGCTTTTACACAGCTATGATATAGTTTGTAGTCGTCGTGCTCGTCTGAACTGCGTATAAATCAGTAATGCCGTCAAGTCTGCATTATATGATGCCAGAGCGAATCGATGCGATAGAAAGCGTTTCCATTAAACAGTTTTTTTTTATTTTCCGCATGTTTCATCGTTGAATTCTTCCATCAAAAATTTTTGATTAAAAGTTAAATGACCATTAAATATTTTTCTATCATGATGCTTCGGTGAAATTTTAATCAGTGGCTGAATAGACGCAGCAAGCAGCAAGCTCAAAAAGAACGAAACCGAACCTATCCTCAAAAAAATCTGAAATGAGCCAATCCAATCCACCTGACAAGATGAAGTTTAGTCATGGAAGATGGCTTCACGTTTCCGTGTTCTGCATTTTCTGCGCAGTTACAAATACCTGCGGCTGTAATGCACTGCTAGCATTGTTTTTGCTGTGGCTTGGTGCGGCTGGCACACTTTGTTCACCCGCCGATTCCAAAGTAAGTATTTCATCGAACTTTTGTTTCTTTAGTGGAACTTTTCGATGCACCGATAGTGGTGAGCTTTTGGGTAAGGAAACAGCTCTGTACAGCAGCCGAACGGTCGAGTGTTTTAGGCGAGACTGACAGGATGGCTCCGCGCCGACTAACTAAAGTGCAGCCTCAAATCTGAGGGCCATCTTTCTCGGCGTTACTGGACGCTGCGCCAGTAAGCCGCGCAACTTCTCTGTCTCTGATAAAGGAGTGCCTGCCCGAGCTCTAAAGGAGTTAATTTGTTAACCATGCGCAACGTGCTAAGTTGTAAAAACTATACGAGAAAACTTTTGCACTCCTCGAGCCTATCGTGCGACATGCCTACACTTGTGAAGACGTCGCGAGATTTTTTTTTTTAATGGACAGCCGCTGATCTTTCTCTCTCGAGCTTTACGGCAACTACAGTTTCTAGAAGGAACGGCTGTAGCTACTAAATAACTAAAGGTTTAGTACTCTCCTTCAGCTTTGACAAACCAGGACAGCACCTTGCGCATGTTGGTTATGCATGTGGGACCGAACCGCGCAGAACAACCGGACAAGGAGATGAGAGAAAAAAAAAAGTCAGCACTTGTCTTTTTCTTGACCCGTTGTTCTGCGCTGTTCTGGCACGAATTTGACATACCGCCGCCGCGATACAGTTGGGCTGTGAGCTCTGGTGCCTGCAACGCCTTCTTTTATGCAAAACAGGCATACTGGGAGGCCATGCAAGCCGCAGGCTCAAAAAAAAAAACACGAGTTGAGCAAAAGTGAGATGAAGACAAAATTGTTGTTGCTTTGTCCTTACAGATATTCAAAGGCTCCTCAGAACTTCACTGCATTATTGACAGCGAGATAATGCCAAAGCTACACTAGAGCCATGCAGCACCTTATACACTGTAAAAACAAAAACACCTTATTAGGTGTTTTCGCATGTCTATAACTAACACCCATGCACCCTTGAAAAGAAGTGGCTTCAGAGTGCCAGTACACCCTCAAAGATGGTGCTTCGGTTGGTCATAACACCCTTCTATGGGGCCAATGCACTGGGGTGTTTTCATCACCTTTGCACCCTATTGCAGGGTGGAAGCAGTGGCATTGCACCCTTACACCCCTTGATAAAAATCAGTGCGGTAACGTCCATATATTGCATTCCCTAATTAGGAATTACTTTTGCCACTACACGTTCCTTAATGCTTTTCCTATGTGCACATTTGCAATCAAGCCTAATGGTATTCCTTTTAACCACCTGTAATGCCAAATGAGCTTGTAAAGAGATGCTGCATGCCATTATTTTGACATCTCGAATGGCCCATGCCAGTATGATTGTTTTTGCAAATTCACAGAGCATGTTACAAAACAATGTCACTCTCAGAAGGAAAGTGGAAGTCTTTTATTCGGCATAGAAGGGTCAGGGTTCGGGCTAGTGGGTGCTCGGGTGCTGGTGGAGGGGGGGTGGGCAGGGGGGCACTTGTGTTCTGTTGCTTGATTGATGCGCGCTATGGAACCTCATTTATGTAACAATACTGCCACTCTCCACCGCGAGCCTAGCAGACGGGCAAAAACATATATGGTATGTACGTAAATACCTAAAAAAAATGAAAGAAGCAAAACAGTTCCAACAAATGCGGACAACAAAGTATACAATTTTTTTCAAAAACAGAACCGAACAATGAACACAACAGCATGGTGACATTTCTTAAAAAACAACAACAAAACTTTTAGTCGTATGCAACAATAACCGCAGTACACAATATTAATCCTATGCTTTGTCAGTGTCAGCGCGTGCGCTTGCATAAAATTCGGGCTTAAGCGATGAAATAAAGCGTCGTGCAGCGCATCTTGGTTTCGACACGCAGACGCCCAAAAAGAGGTGCTCTATAAAGCAGCACAAATTGTCAGACCCCTTGTCATATGTCAGAGTGAACAGCCAAAATCGACCCATTATTGGAACAATACCCTAAGTAGAGTCGATGACTCGAAGAAGCTTCCGCTGCTGAATGAAGGGGAAATGCTCTTCAGCTTCTTTGATGCTGCTCCCAATATATCCGACGCACGGCGTGGCAGGCTTTTCTTCCTGTTCCTTGATAAAATTGTGAAAGAAGTGCATAACAGAGCAGCTGTATAAATATGCACAGCACCTGGCAAAAAGCAAATTCAACATATTTTCTACTCTATATTTTGAATACGCCAATGCCCCTTTAGTATACAGCAGTGTGCTGGAAAAGGGCCCTATCGGAAACCACTGGTGGTTATCTCAGAATTAACAATGCAGAGTATACTGTTATAGTTGGTTCAGGAGGCACAAAGCCAGCAGTCTGATCAAGTCATAAATGAGAGCACATAAGGTCAACCCATCTTTATTCATGCAGCATGCTGTTGCAGGGTAATTTTAGATTATGCAAGCTATTTTATCAAACAAAAATGGCTACACTCATCAAAAGCACCTGGGTTAGAGAACTTCTATGCTGCCCTGCGAACTTTTCATTTCACATGAACTGGAATGCTTATTATGATAGTTAAAAATGTAAATAAGCAATAAACAGCACTGGAGCCCGGTGTTTACTACTAAAATATTAACAGCTGGCTCAATTGAAGGCTTCACACAAGGCCTACAGCATACCCTGCACTGGCCAAGTAGATACTGCAGAACCAAACAAAAAAAAAAAACGTTTAAAGAGCGTACTTAGTGATGGGGCACTACAAAAAAAAAGTGCATGTAATACATAACACATAATGCATTTAAGAACTTTTGCACGTCTTCTTGTGCTAAGTATGAACCAGCCAAGCCCTAGGTCATCGCAATACTTCCTGAAGTGTTTACATTTAAGGTTTAGTAACAAGGAAAAAGTGTTGTCGCTGTTCTATGTGGCAGTTCTGAAACTTCATCACACATTATTCATTGAAAGTGTGCACTGGAGCTTCGAGTTGAGCGAAAATTACATGTGCAACAGCAGAGCATTACCAAACAACCAAACAGCAGAAGCTCTAAAAAATGTCAACACTGAAGCATGGCATGTTAAAACATTTTCCACGCGTAGCACATTGTATGCATAGACATCCAGAACATCAGTGGTGAGCCTCAAGAGGCGGCAGGAAGCTCAAGTGTTCAAGAAGTTGTAATCGTTATAGCGGCAGGCAGTCTGAGCACTTTGAAATACTAAAGGTTCGAATACTAAAAATATGTTTACTAACTTGAAATGCAAAAATAACTATTTGGATTTATTAAGAATGTTTACTATAAATGAGAATGTCTATGACAGTGCCACATGGTTAATGCATGAAATGTTAGCATCTGTAGTTGAAGGCATTATATTTATACAGCATGAACCTTGAAACACAGCAGTATTTTCTCCCAACCAATGTGGTAAACCTAATCTCAGAATTAAAATTATTACATCATTTCAAACTTGGCTAGCAAATTACAGCATTTTTTTTAAATCACTATTAAACTGCATTACCCACCTTCAGAAGCCTGTAGGATAAGACAATGCGGCAAATGTTTCTTTCGAAGCAGTCTCAGATTTATATATTCCAGACATTAAGAACATGTTAGGTACTATACTCCGTTTCATACATCAAGTGCAACACTACCAAAGCTACAGCTCTTGTTTGCACTCTCCGCATCCGCGATGAAAAATAGTGCCTGCTCTTGACGAGAGAAAATAATAGTTGCTTTGTCTGCAAGCTTAATACATTTTACAGTTGCCATCAACTTCATAAAAAGTACCTTTTTTAGGGAAAAAAGGTCGAATTCGGCTAATTTGTATGTTTTTTTATGTCGTTTTTGTTCGTGCCGCGTTTTGCTGCCCCGCAACCTTGCCAGCTGTGCCACCAGATGGCGCTGGCTGTGCCCTCCGCGCTGCGCATCCCTTTTTGAGAAAATGGTTCTTTGGTGCGCATTTTTTCTACGAGATCCGCTCTGTGAAGATGTCTAAGCATGCGAAGCATGTTATTGCAAACGTGTATGCTCGGAATAGAGCCCGTTTCGTTAGGAACCGCTCGCCTACAGAACGAGCGCGTAGTGATACGCCTCCTGTTTTTTTTTCTTGCGGACTACTTGCGTAGCTTTCGCTGCGTTGCACCTGATGTATGAAACGGAGTATAGCATGCATGAACAGGTTGAGAGACCCCTTGCCAGCATATGCTAAACCCCACCAAGCTGCCTGCAAGAGCCATCTGATAAAGCACTGCTGGTCCACTGCAGCAGAGTGCTTAGTCAAATGGCACACTGCACCAATCTTGACATTACCAGTGCTTCATCAGGTGACTCTTGTATGCAATATGACGTGGTAAGCATGTGATAGCAGGAGTCTCTTAAAAGTGCTTTTGATTGTACTTACAGTGCAAATAATTCTTTCACAGCAAAGAATTCACAGTTGTGATGAAAACTTGTGTAGTATTTCTATTTGAATTATGAATCACTAATACATATTACAAGTTAGACTGTAAACAATTTTAGAAACAAAGAAAATTCGCTAATAATTTTGGTTTCAAGTAGGCTTCCTGAATATTCAAATGACAAAGAGAAAACTTGCAAATGATACAAACAACATCCAGAGATCCCGGCTGGTTCCCAATGTTTGCCAAGAGTTGCAGAATGCATACTGTCTGTACATCTACAATAGAAATAAGCAACACAACAATGGTGTACCTCCTTGCAGGTAAAAAGAGACAGCCGAGTTTTGAGGCGATAATTTATTGTCTAATTTAGGAAGGCAAATAAACAAAATTGAAAACATGTAGAGGCACGCAAACTGAAAGCCAAACATCCTACAGCAAAAATTAGCAAAGCTTGTGAAGATTTGAATCAGGTATCACCTAATTCTCTGCTACTAGTTGAACAGATTCGAAAAGGCTGCTCCATTACAATGGAGAAGAACAATAGGTAATTTAAATTTAACTAATGCGAAAATTGTTACATATGAAGAAATGCACAGGCTAGTTATGGTTTTATTATTCTTTCTGAGGCTCAGCCATGTTTTTAGTATATCTATAAGGTAATGCAAAATGGCAAAATGTAGGCATTTAGCGAAAAACTGCCAATTAGATAGCACATGCAGCAAACAGAAGGAAACAGCTTAATACTTACGCTCCTTTTTCCTTTCACGCATTCCCTCAGAACATACTTCGAGCACCCGGGCAATGTCCTTTTTTCTTGCACGAATGGTGTCCTTCAAAACAAAGACAAGTGTCTTGTTAAGGCCAATTTCAACTGCCTCTTTGCCGTCCTTCTTGATCAGCATGTTGACGTCATGTAAGAACTGCAAGTTTGTGTGCATGGTAGCCATAAAGAATTCATTTTTACTCAATGTTTCAAGTAACTGAATATTAAAAATCATTGTACAAAAGCTAAGGCAATTAATGCCTTTGTACATATCTGAAAAAAAAAAAAAAACTGGCATTAGCAAACAGCAAATACAAATATTTACTAAGGTCAGAAAACTGCAAGAACCATCAGTATTTTGCCACTCATCGCCAAACTGCAAGCAATATTAAGGAAAGTCTAATATAAAAAATAACAAAGCAAAAATTATGATCCTCCTTCCCTCAATACTTGGCACACGGCTGAATGGCAATAAAATATGTAATATATCTCTAAACTAAGGGTCCCCGCTCAGCTTTAAAAAGTAGGCTTCAATTCTTAGAGACAATCTACAGACATGCATCGTTAGCATATGAAAGTCAAATTGTTTTCTGCGCCCTTTAAATCAGTAAACTGCTTTCAACACATACATTACAAATTTTTTAATAACAGTAAGTCACAAATTTGCCTGCAATATGCGCACTGTGATCAGCAAAGAAGGTAAATATATGCGACTAAGGCTATGATAACCGCTTCATATGTACATTTAAGCAAAAGACAAAAAAAAAGTAAACATCTGGTCAGAATCAAACTCTGTAATAGCAACATCCGGTACAATATTTGGCCACAGAATTCAAGCTGTCAACCTCTACTTGAATGCTGAGGCATCAGTATCGAATATCCATTTATTCTAGTCTAAAGACACTACAAAAATCAAGTAAAGCGGTCAAACAGTTATGTTGAAATGTGACCACAAAAATAATGAAAACTGAATGGTTTGAACCACATCAGCTGACTTAGCACGTGTACAAGTGCCTTAATTGAAGTCTTACTGAAAATAAAATACGTACCTAAATGATTCTTCGAGAGCGAAAGTAAACGCCATAACAAAAGCAGCATAATAAAAATGCAAATTCACACTCCATGCAACCGCATAATATGGTCCCCGTAAAATGAAAAATGCTCCCATTAATATTAAAAAAGGCAAATCCAGACGCGGGGAAGTTAACATAGGCTGATGATAGCGGCACATAGTTTACGCAGTTTGGAATAAACTATTATGCAACCAGGCCGGCCGACCAGCGCACTTCGATGCCGAGAGCACGAGCGCAGAGGCGTGCCGCGCTGAACGGCCGCCGAGAATGAACATAGCCTCCTCGAACAAAAAGTTTAAACAGAAGGGCTGCGGGAGGACGCTCCCCGAGCAGCAGGACGGTGCGCGCCTATGCTCCAAGTAAAAAAAAAAAAAGGGGGGGGGGGGGGGGTCGCGCGCTCCGAGTGAAAGAAGATGACGAAGCATGAAAGAGGTTTCAGGAGAGCGAGCGCGAAGTGTAAGAGATAAGGGAGGAGGGGGAGGGGGGAGTCGAGAGTGCTAGGAGAATTAAGGTAGTACGCCAACATGACCTTGCCGCACAAACGGAAGCGGTAGAACAAAACTGAGTCGTTGCGAACTGAGCGCAAGTATCAAACTGTCAAGAAACGAAAATCGTTTCGTGAACCTCCTGCGCGTACGAAATGCAAGGAAACGTAGCACATACATTATTTCTGTTCAAGAAAGTTGAGACTGATGTTTTTGCGCGAAATCTGCGTAACTCGCCGCGACATCTACCACATGTGCGATGTCATTTTGGCAGCCAGGTGAAAACAAGCGCGTGTCTCACGTTTTCATTTCAGCACATTCTGGAGCGTTCCGGCACAAAAAGACACAGAATGCAGCAATCGGGTAGGACACTGTTCCCACAAAGCGCAATATGAGTGAGAATAGGCTTACCTTTACAGACGATTGCGTCAGCCGCAAAGTACGCTGTCCGCCTTCGTATCACCAGCACCGAACCAACCAGTGCGATTTCAGCGCGAGTGCAATGTAGTCGGTGCATATACCTCTTAGTCACGCAGAAAAAAAAAATCGTTCATGCCTTCTTCTTTCGAACATCTCAAACATAAAGCGGTGCAGCAGTCCTTAGGCCTGAGCAAAGCAAAAAGAAGCCCGGACACTTGCCGACACGATAAATGCCCGTTTGCGTTGAACACCACATGTAGAAGGCACTTTACAAGCGTACACACTTCTGTAACACATATGCATGGAAAATGCAACACATTCACGAGGGTACACAATCGAAGAAGCACATTCAGCATTCGCCGAAACGTGGTCGAAACGCACCCCACAATGCTAACGGCCATATTGTGAAATTTGAAAAGAGCGTTCGTAGCTACCGGCGGCCTCCTGGCGGTGAAATTTTGTTTCAGTTTCTGTTTCATTTTTAGAAAGCACTCGTGTGTAATTTTAATTTTAGCGTTACTTTTGGTGGTTTATTTAGGTGTTGGGTTATATTAGCAGCGCCGCTTGTGTATAAAAGGCTACGAAGTTACGCAGCCATATACCCCCAGCATGTTAGGTGATATTGCTTGCCCGTAACACCCTAAGGCCTATTCTCCAACCAAAGCACCCCTTTGGCATGCAAGAGGTGATTTCGAATGGCACGAACACCCTAGACTCAGGGTGTAAGGGTGTTTTGAATCAGACAAATGCCCAAAGAGGTGTTTTTGTTTTTACAGTGTAGTGCATGATACTGAGCTTATGTCTCGCACTGAAAGCTCTTACCATGTTCTTAGATTATCATATTAAAGTAGCTTTAAACCCATGCTTGTTAATACAGTGATAGCCATAAATTGAATCTCGGGCATCATGCTCACATACAAGGCTTCTGATAACCGCTGGTCACATGATGTGGGCTAAAGCAGAAACCTGTACCTTTTCATCTTACAAGCCTTTGTGCAATTGATGCTTTTATTGTGTTGTAAAAGTTTTTGTGTTCTGTTTCTGTTTGGGAATGCTTTCCTTATTGAAGGCTAACATTTGGCTTGCTACAGCAAAACCTCTACCTAGTCATCCTAAAAACAGCACCGCAGTTGGTGTTTTTAGTGTGTTGTGAAAGTATTTGTGTTCTGCTTCTGTATGGCAATGCTTTTCTCGTTGAAGACTAGCATGAGGCTTCCAAAAATTTTTCAGGTGCCATTTGCTGTAGCCGATTTCGTAGGCCAACCGGAAGCAGCACTTTGAACATGGAAAACTGTCATCCACGGGGGAAAAACAGCAACATCCCTTTGCATTCTCATTTCTTTGGTATGGCTAAAAGTGAGTATTGTATCATAATCTATATTATTAATATTGAATCATGATTGTCAGTGTTGAAGTTGTTTGAGCGTGATGATTTTAAACACACAGGACATCCCTTCGACATTAAGGTTTTAGCTTGTTTACATGTAGGATGTAGAACTGGTTTCAACAAACTTTATGCAGCAAATTCTTTTTACATTGTCCACCATGTTACTTTTTGTCATTGTCCATTGAAGTAAATTCTTAGCTTGAATGGGAATGTGTGGCATGCAGTTTGCAAAATAGCAATGCATCCGTCACAGCCATGCATCAAGGCTAAGTGGCTTGTGCGTAGAGGGACCAGCCGCTCCAGCTTCACGTCATCTGCCTCTTTGCTCCGGTGTGCAGACGTGCATTGAGACAAAGTGATTTATGTGTAGAGAAACCAGGAGCTTCTTTGTCACATCTGGCTGTTTGTTACGGTGTGCAGATGCGCATTGAGGCAAAATGGCTGATGTGTAGAGGGACCAGTAGCTACTGCTTAACGTCCTTCGTCTCTTTACTACAGTGCACAGCTGTGCATTGATGCTAAGTGGCTTGTGCATGGAGGGCCCAGGAGCTGCAGCTTCACGTCTGCCTCTTTGCTCAGGTACGCAGGTGCGTATTGAGGCAAAATGGCTTATGCATAGAGGGACCAGGAGCTGCTGTGTGGCGTAGTCTGTATATTTGCTATGGTGCGTATCGAAGTACAATGGGGGGACTCATGTGTAAAGGTACCATGAGCTGCTGCGTCATGTCGTCTGCCTCTTTACTATGGTGCGCAGGCATGCATCAAGGCAAAGTGGCTTATGCATAGAAGGACCAGGAGCTGTTGCTTCACATCTGCTATGATGCGCAGCTGCGTATTGTGGGTGGTGGTGGAAAACATTGCCATCAGATACAAATACAGGAGGTTACTCACTAGCTGACCCTGAGGGGGCCTGTCCTGACAAAAACAAGGGGTCCCTAGTTTTTGACCCCAGTGGTGGTAGAGGGACTAGAGGCTGGTACTTCACGCTGTCTGCCTCTTCGCTACGGTGTGCAGCTGCGATGGATGCAGTGGCATCTCAAAAAGTGCATTCCACGCACTCGTATGTTCAGCCTGAGTGGACGACTGTGTACCTGCTATAGCTTTGTTATTCATAGAATAAACCTAGGCCAAGTTGGATAAATTATAGCTCACCTCATATGTGGTCAGCAAAGAAAAGCCACTCCAGAAAATCTGATGTATTTACTGTCATAGGATTCTTATTCATATACATGCTACTGACAAGTCAGATTCTTCACCCTCAGAAATGCCAGAAAAATAACCAAGGGTGCGTCTGTAATAGTCTAGCTTGCTCTTTCTCTGCAGACTTGAGTCAGATGTGTGTTCCATTGCTGTGGGTGGGACAGGTATAAATCTTTGATTTTAAGCTTGCAACAAGTATGTTATTGTAGTTTAAAGGCAAAACGGTACTAATAATCGCAGCCCCCCGTGGCCTTTATCCCCTTTTAATAGTGTTGCTAGACACTGAATTATTAGTTTACTCTGCATTGTTTCTGTCTAGTTAATGTGCGGAGATGTACATATATTTATATGACTTGGAGTTGTCGACTTTGCACTTAGGAACATTGTAGCGTTATCTGATGTGTTGCTTTCATTTCTTTAATGATTTCTGTAAGGGATCGGTGGGTATGCTAGGCACCATTATTAGTCTGCTCTTTTTGGGTCACCTGTTCAATGCCCAGCTGCGGCCGTCTCCCACTTGCCCTCGGACAGGAGGCAGAGAGACGCGCACAGAGAGGCAGCTACAGCAGCTACAGTGCTTAACGGAAACGTAGGCAGAGAGGGAAAGAAGTCCCCTCTTCCGAGGACTTTGCTGTCGCACTCGAAGACGCGGGGACAGGCAGTTTGTTCTCGTTGCTGTGTCATGTAGGGGCTCATTTTTATTTAAGGAGCTTTACGAACAGTACGTTTAGTACTAAGGACCCCTTAGTACTAAATGTACTAAGGGGTCCTTAGTACTAAGCGTACTAAGGGGTCCTTAGTACGCTGACTGGACCCATCACCCGGAGGCAGCACAGCTTTGAAACGAGCACCTCTTTAGGAAGAACTGCTTATTATTCAAAGAAAAAACACTGTCAGGTTGAAGGGTGTAAGGCCCTCTTCCTTGTTGGGGAGCCCATAAAAGTGACAATTATTCAGTGCAGGCGCGCTGAGTGGGGTCTCGTTGAGGATTCCAACCCTGGATGTCAACAATGGTGGGAGATGGCGGCGTTGAAAAAGGGCAAGTGTGTAACAGTGACGGTATGATGCGGAACGGGAGGATGTGGGTTGGCTCTTCTGATGTGGTCCGCAATGGTGCTGACTCGGACGCCAATAATTGCAATAATTGCCCTGTAAAAGGAGCCGCCAAGGATGCAAGCTTTGGGCAATGGTTGCGCACGTGGGACACCGTTTTGATGGGTTCTAATTTTTTTTCTTTTTTTTTCCTGGGGGAGAGAGCTTGGCATGTGACCTAGTGAGCCAATCATTTCGAGGTCCATTCTCTAAATTCCGTTTGTTGTGAAACGAATTTGTTGTCCCTTTTGCATTGCTTGTATTAGGGAGGGGGTGAAGAACTTATGAAAGTGGAAAGACATGCCAAAATGTTTGTTAGCCAGTCATGTGTGAGTTCGTTGTCATTGGGGAGGAGAAATGTGGGCGGAGTCCCGAAGTTAATGAAACGGCCCCGCGGCCTGGAGAACTCGTTCTGAGCTAGATTTTGATCTCTTTCCTCTTCGGCATAGATCATGGTCATTGTTTCACCTGTTGTAAATACGTACATTCATGTATAAAATTTTCAGTTCATCTTCCTCTCCGTGTGCAAGTTGTTGTGGCCAGATGCAGTAAATTCACTATTTTCATTTCTATATAACGTGCCTTTCTGAAGATAGTGAGCTCTTTTGTCCAATCCTGTAAGAAAGCAGCAAAGCGCTCCCAAATCTTCCACAAAACTGTGTGATATCTTTAATACTAACTGCGGCTTGGTGTCACTCAAAACATGTAGTCGAGGTAGATTCCTTCCCCCCCCCCCCCCCCTCTTTTTGTTCGTTCAAATGAGGACCAGCGGACACTAACTCTTGCTTTTGTAATGCCCTAGGCCCCGCCTTAAGGCAGTACTCCAATGTCAATACCATTTTTATAGCTATGGCTGTCCAACAGCACTAATGTCTTTTATACACTTCTTTTACTAATCTCTTACCCAAGTGGTGGCTTATACTGCGGGGGCGAAAGTCTCTGGACAGTATCTCTAGATTTGGGACTAGAATCGCGATGTAAACGAATTGTGACCTTATTTCTCTTGCACACATGAAAGAACTAACGTTCAACTTTCACATCGACAAGTATGGTCAGAGTTTCCTGGTCGATGTGAAAGTAATGTGCTTTGATTGCAGTTTGTGTAGTCCACACACTTGTCCCCGATATTACATAGAGGCAAATTAGGTGCCTTTACAGGGGCAGTTTCTTTGGCGCCCACTACCTTCCCCATAAAAAAAATCCATGACATACATGCACAGCTGGTTGCCAGAATTATGCAACCATATTTCAGTAACTAACATCCATGCTGCATGCTGCCGGTAATACATCAGGAGCTTGTGGTTGTCAGCTTTTTGTGTTTTGTGCAACTATAAGCCTTGCTATTGTAATGTCACATATAGCGCTGTGGGTAAACAAATAACTTTACTTTTAACTCTTGTAGAAGCATGAACACTGCGCAATCACTGCGGCGGGCTATGCTTCCACATTGGGCTTTAGCCACATGTCAAATGTCTATCTTTATTCTGCTGCAGCAGCTTGCATGTTATCAGATAAGTTACTTCGTCGCAGCTGCTCTAAGGAGACGCTTTCTAGACGCTTGTAGCCTAGATGTTGATGTCGATATACCCCCGACACGCCCAGGGAATGTCTTCGGTAGAGGGTACATGGAAACCAGCAAAATGTGCAGTTTACAGAACGAAAAGGTAACAATTTTAAATGATGTTATTATTGATCACTTCTTTTCAGAGCAGGAACAATGACTTTAGAAATCTGCCGGTTAAACCGCTCAAAATGCAGGTTTCTGCCGCCAATGCGTACCTGTGTAATACTGCAATGCTCTGGCTGTGCTTTATGTTCATATACAGCATCCCTTATGCTTAGTTTCTCTGCATGTGCACTCCATGTCTTGGGCATTGCTGAGGGCGCATAGCAGCAAGCATAACATGCCATGTTTGGTCAGAGTGGCATGTTCAAAAAGACGACATAAAAACATTAAAATACTGAATGCCAGGTTCTGGTCAAACTACGTTTGTATCTTTTGTTATTCTGCATGGGTTTTGCTGCAGTTATGTGACCTTTCTATATAGTATGTGACAGTTCTGAATGGAGGTGCATGCGTACAGTGGCATCTGGAAAATGCAATTCAGAGAAACTGGCAGTTGCCCTTGGAGATGTGTAATCAAAGTTCAGCACAGATAACTTGAATATCATTTTCCCTTCTATTGCAGGAGGAGCCCAGCCTGCTCTTTCCATCTTAGGCCTGAAAGACCAGCAACAGCTGATCGAGCAAATGCACAGGATAGTAACTGCTCCTGGAATCCCGGCCTGCGGAAGCCGCCCACAGAGAACTCTATCATCTCCTCGCTAATTCCGAAATATTAGGTTTCAATAAATACCTTTTCCTCCACCACCTCCCCAAGGGAAGAGCTGTCACGGCCAAGGATAATTAAAAAAATTATTCAAGTAGATTCTTAATACTCCAGTTGGCCTGCATTTTACCATGCCATTCCTTAACATGGATATTTTTTTTTTTAGTGTAGACTATTTATGATTGCAGTTTTTGCAATAAAGCAAAAAAAAAATGTTTTTACAACCTCGCATGCTGGTATGCCTATGCACTTAGCATGTTTTCAGGAATGGTGCATTTGTGTAAAGCAGCTAGCATATGTGCCTCTTTGATGGAAGTTTTAATTGCACACTACTGTTCAGTGCTTTGTGTGTGAAAGTAAAGCAGACAACAGGAAACTTGAACCTGTTGCATATACTATTGTCTGCTTTACTCTCACGACAAAGGCATTGAGCACTAGTATGTGACTGAAATTTCCATGGCACATGCTTGCTGAGCTTTACACGAATGTTATTGGCAAGTTTTTACACCAATAGCGGGCCCTGCAAGCATGTTCCGGGAAACGTCCGAATGTCCGCCTCCGGCTGCCCGTCGGACGTCCGTGGGACGCGATCCGGATCCACGAACGATAGTCCGACGGACGTCCGCTGTACGTATATCGAACATAACCGGATTTCCGTCGGATGTCCGAAGGTCCGAAAACGGACGTCCGTCGGTCGACCGTCGGACGTCTATGGCCGTCTGGGGTCCGCGGTGATACGGCGCTCTCTTCGAAAAAGACGCCCAGCACACGGACCGCGTCAACAAATGGAACACAAACTGGGAGAGGGTCCGCGAAAGAGCCAAATCGCAGCGCGCGGCTTTTACTGGCGTTCAACTGCGCTCCAGACAAATTAGAATATGTGTCAAAAACAGCAAGAAAGGCGACGAAGCTGCGGCCATCGCGTAAGAAAAGGGATAGATCGTCTGCGTAAGCTGATACCACGACCGTTTCCCGCCCCATCACCGGAAAGCTCCGGATGTGCCAATCATAGGCAACTCTCCTTAAGAGCGGATCCGATGACAGGACAAAAAGTGCAGACAAGGGGCAACCCTGGCGAACTCCCCTTGTTACGGCGAAAGGAGGGGCTACTGACCCGTTCAGAACAAGTGCACTACTTAGGTTGCTGTACAAAACTCGTATCCTGTCGACAAATACCGGAGGCGGACCGAAGCAGCGGAGGACAGCTAACAAGTAGCTGTGCTCGATTCTGTCAAATGCCTTTGACTGATCTAAGGAGAGAAAGACTCCGTCTACTGCATTCTCTTTTGCATAAGCGAACACGTCTCGTGTCAGCGTGAGTGACGCAAAGACGGAACGACCCGGAACTGCACATGATTGATACTCGCTGACAAGAAATCGTAGGACGGGGCGCAGTCAGGCGTTTGACCAAAAGGGAGGCAACCAACTTCTAATCTGTGTTAAGTAGCATAATCGGGCGCCACGCCTCCGGGTCCGATAACGTCGCATCATGCTTCAGCACTAGTACGATCCGGCTTGAAGAAAAGGATGCAGGCTTTTTACCCTCTTCGAGGAAAATGTTCACAAGGCGCGTCAGATACCTTCCAATGACATCAAAGAAAGTGCAATAGAACCCCGTAACCAATCCATCTGGTCCGGGTGCCGAAGCCTGGTGGATGCCTCGCAAAACGCTTACAATTTCCTCACCCGTTGCTGGGGCGCACAGCATCTCAATCATGTCATCCGGTGGGTGTGGTAATGTTTCGCAGAAGTCTGTAGTCGCTCTCTCAAAAACGTCGTGCTCGCAGAGGCCTTCCGACTCGAAGATCGCTTTGAAGTAGCCTCGAAAAACGCGTTCGATATCTGCAGGCTCCATGGACGTTGTCCTGTCTTGCATGCGCACTTCCTCAATGCGGGCAGGTCTGTTATTTTTGCCGACAGCTGCACGCGTACATTAAGTCGTCCGTATCGTAAGCATGCAGACTGCAGGTCCGCAGCGATGCGCGAGGCTCGCGATCCCTCTTCTAGAATCTGATGATACCGCATGCGAAGACTTTCCAGATACGCATTGCGAACGTCAACTCGTCAGCGTTTCCAACGATTCTCATGCGGCGCAGCACGTCATTCAATGCTGCAATGTTGCGCGCCCGCCTTTGCTTACCTGCGCGAACCAAAATATCGCGCCATTAAAGCTTCAACGAATCCCACATCTCAGGACTGCAATCTACAAACTTACCAACTGAGCTGATCAAGTCTCGGCGGATGTCGTGGACACTGACGAGATCGTGGAGGACGGAAACATCCATGCGCCAAGTCCCAGACGAGTCCGTATGGCCCGACGCACTCCTCAACGACACAACCACCGGGAGGTGGTCGCTGAGGTGCCCGACACCAACAGGTCGAGTAACCACTTCGCAGGATACTAAGACATCAGCAAGCGTGGGAGGCAGATACACGCGGTCAATGCGACTCCCGCTCAGGCCTCGTGCCCTTGTGGCCACGAAAGCGTCGCCGTGTAGAGCGACCCACGCGTCGGATAGCTGGAGCTGTCGTACAAGCTTCCCCAACTTCTTTGCATTATAGCAGGACGTACCCTGCCTTGGTCCGCGGATGTCGAGTGTTCAGTCTAGTACGCAATTAAAACACCTAGGAGCACGTGAGGCATAGGCTCCAAAACCTGCCACGCAACTGAACGGAAAAACTTATTCGTTGAAGCGCGTGTAACTAGAGCGTACACATTCACGAACCTGATCTTCCGTCCGTTAAGAAAAACGTTTACGACGAGGACGTGGCCATCAACACCAAAGGTGCATTGCGCTCCTGCCCGACATGCCGGCGTGAGGAAAATCACTTCAACGCCGCAAAACCGCGAGTTCGTCAACGTAAAGAAAGCGTCCACATTAAAACGCGAACGAAAAGAAGTAACGTCAATAGGAGAGCGGAAATTACACCCTTGTATAAATAAAACATCAAGGTTGTGCAAGCGCGCTAGGTCCAATACTCCCCGTTGCTTTTCGGGGTTTCTAATCTCTTGAACGTTATTCGAAGCAAAGCGAAACTGCACCATCATGAAAAAGAGGAAAATAAGCACAACCGTAGTAACACAATATAACAACTAATCAAGGAAGAATTCTACGAGCTCACAGCATTGTTCTGTGGCCATAATCCGCGGCTGGTGCCGCACACTAGCGTCGGGCAGGCGCATGGGCAGCAGGTTTAGGTGCCCGCTGTTCGAGCTGAGGGCTGGTCGACGGCGGAGAAGTGACGACACGCTGCGCTTTGCGGGCTGCCGCAAGGTCCGTGCTCCGCAGGCGACTGCAAAAACGCAGTCCCGCACAGAAACATACGCACAGCAGGACCTTCGCAGTCTATCGTTCAGTGCACATGTTGACGAGGCTAAAACGCTGAAATCCCCGCAGAGGCCAGTGGCGACCGGCGGGAGCCGCCCAAGGAGCGGTCGCGCTGCCGCTAGGCGCGGGAAAGAGGAACAGAGCGACCACAGGGCTCAGCGACTCTTGATGTTAGGGCCATGTTGGGTACGTGTCATTATCCGAGACATCCATTAACGTGCCGTCATCGCCCTTTCTTACTCGTTCCATGGGGGCAGTGGTTGCCGCGGATGGCGAGATGCTGCCATCGGATGCCGATAGTTGACGCTTGGAGTCTTCTGTGGAACGCGCCCTTCCGCACGGCCCAGACCTGCACGGGTGGTACGCGCGGCTCCTGGGCGTCCAGTCTCAGCTGCTCGTAAGGGGCGCCGCCTCAGCCTCACGTGTGAGGCTGTGGCTGGCCCAGCCTCTCCTTGCATGTTTTGCGACTGGTGCGCGGTGGCCTCCTCTTCCGATTCCATAGAGTGGGTGGGGGAAGTGGCAGGTGACTCGCTGTCATCGCCAGAGGACGGCACCGCGCCGTACACCTCGTCTTCGGAAGACAGGCCCGAGGCCTCATTCAGGCCAGCCGCCGTGGTGGCAGTAGACGCCGTGTCCTCGTTTCCGCTTTCCTGGGGCTCGGGGGACACACGGAGGGCGTCCTTTGCCTAGATGGTGGAGGCCACGTAAACCTGGGCTAGAGGCTCTGGCTCGCCCCGAGACTCCCGAAATATGAAGCCTGCAGGTTTCCCGGACGCGGCTGTCACGGCAACATATGACCTGGGCAACACACATATATCATGTTGAGGCATGAAAAGGAAAGAAAAACAAAGAGCCTCTGCCCGTGCCACTTAGTAGTCAGACGTCGCATGCTGGGCTCCGCAGAGTTTGCACGCCGCTCTGCAAGCGTCGGTGTCGTGGCCGAAGGCGGAACAGCGTCCGCACTTGACCGCCCTACACACAGCACCGGCGTGGCCCTCCTATCAGCACCGCGAGCAGACCCGCTTCATGCCCCGGCACTCGAGCATTACGCGGTGGCCCGAGACGGAGAGGGAGTTGGGTGGCGCACGCAGCATGTCCAACTTCACACGCCGGCATCCGTTCTCAGCAGTAGAGGGAATTTATTGTCTTTCACACACATAGGTGCTTATATACACACACACGCACTGTAGTACATACATGGGAGGACAACGAAAGGTGCGATACTAGCAACAATCACATATGAATAGTTATTCCGTGTTCATCAATACCTACAGAACACAAGCTCAAAAGAAATTACAATGAAAAACTTAATGACAGATGATTAAATCTTATATGGCAATACACTTCCTCATGATTCGAGGTACGTAACAAAGGGGGGAACGGGTGTGGCAGCGCTGCAGAAAGCGCGCCTCTCCCTCTCTGTCCAGCTGATCAGAGAGATACTTCCACAACATCAAGAATAAGAATCATATGCACTGGTGACGAACCCAAGATCTGTTCAGCCTGCCTGAATAATTGCCATGTCAGCAAACGCGGTAAGGCGAACCAAGTTGTGCGAATATATTTTGCCTACAAGCTAACACCCTACTCTTGATAAGCGCCTATGCGGCTATTTTAGCATTTGGTATTGCATTTTGTGTATTTCTCCTAGTCAGAATTCAGCCTGTAGAGTGCCCACTTAAAACACGAAACAGAGGTCTTGGAAACAATTATAAACGATAAGCTTCGTTTTACGAATAGATGCGGTAGCGTCTTTGACACCGCCTTGTATTCTGCAAATTTTAAGCTACAGAGCCAGTAGCAGGCCCTTGCATTTTCGTTTCCTTCTTCCTACAGCCACAACAACCACAACAAGTTTTAGGCACTCAGAGACTGACAGTGTGGCAAAGTTTTAAATGCTTAGTTGCTTTGGTATATGGGGAAGGAAAGCGCAGTATATGCCTCAGTGTGCAGCTATATTTGCAACGAATGACATACAATAGACCTTTCCAGCAATTCCGCCGCGCCACCGAGCGGCCCTGCAAAGCACGCTGGGAAAGCAGAGCGTCGCCGCGCTCACGTCCCTCCTACTCTGCCAGCTCTCAGGCAAACTTTTCCCTGCCATCTCGGCGTCCTTGCTGCGCTGCTATTCCCCGTTGTTTTCTTTTACGTTGTGCCCACCTTTCCTTTGTAACGTGTTGCACAGTTGGGTGTTGCCTTGTATATTTCTGGATCATCAGCCGACACGAAAAGTTCGACGTTCACCCACTGCAGCTCTTCGTGGCGGTACGCGCATGCGCAGTGCGGACACTCCTCTCCGCGCCGATGCGCGCATTTTTAAGGCGAAAGCCTTTAATGGCTCATGCTGTCGTGGACAAAGTGTGTCCCGCTTTTGCGGCGTTATGATTGGCCGAGGCGAGATGCGTCCCTGCCATCTGCAATGCCACACGAACGCGCGCCAAGGAACCCCACGCGACAGGAGCGATGGTGTACCTTATAAACTCACACTTGCCGGAGTGTGTGTGATAGATACTGCGCCTTTCCTTTCCGATAACCCAATTATAACTGTATGTAGCACTGCAACGAATGCCGACAAGTGGCTAACGATGGGAGGCAAATTAGAGAATAGGAAGGGTAGGATTTCGCCATTTTCTTCCTAAGAGACATCTAAGACGCTCTCTTTTTTTTTTTTTTTTTAATGCGAAAGCATTACTTCGCTATGTTCACAGATTTCTGTCCGCAGACCATGTCCGCAGAATATGTCCGCAAAATCGTGTGTGCAGCAGTTGTGAGTAATTAAGAAGTGGTAGAGGTTAGTGAGTGGTGTCAATCGATAGAGAGTGACGTAATGTTACTGCCGAAAAATAATTAGGCCAATAAATTAAATAGGAAATTAATTAGAATAACTGGTTCACAGGAAAGGCAAGGCGCAGTATCTGCCACACTTGTTCTGTGGACACCTGAACCGCACCGTAAGGGAAGGGAGGAAGGTGGGAGTGAAAGTGGAAAGAGGGAAAGGGGTGTCGTAGTGGATATGACGGCAAGGATGAGATGTCACGCAACCGGAAGTAGAGCCGAAAAAAAAGGCATAGGAAGGAATTGGCGCGCAATTTGAAATTCGTCATCATCATCAGCATGACTATACCCACTGCAGGGCGAAGGCCTTTCCCATAGTTCCCCAGTTAACCCGGTTCTGTGCTAGCTGCATCCACTTGACCCCTGCGAACTCCCTAACCTCATCCGCCCACCTAACTTTCTGCCGCCCCCTGCTACGCTTTCCTTCCCTTGGAATTCACTTTGTTACCCTAAGCGACCATCGGTCATCCTCTCTTCGCGCTACATGTCCTGCCCATGCCCAGTTCTTAATTTCCACTAGAATGTCGGTAACTTGAGTTATTTCTCTGACCCACTCTGCACGCTTTCTATCTCTTAATGTTACCCCTATCATTTTTCGTTCCATAGCCCTCTGGGTTGTCCTCAACTTAAGTAGAACTTTGGTTAGCCTCCACGTTTCAGCCCCATAGGTGAGTACAGGTAAGATGCAACTAACTGTTGTATACTTTCCTCTTGAGCGATACCGGCACGCTGCTAGTCATAATCTGTGAGTGCTTGCCAAATGCGCTCCATCCCAATCTTATTCTTCTTGTTATTTCCTTTTCATAGTCCGGATCTGCGGTTACTACTTGTCCTAAGTAGACATATTCGCCTACTACTTCCAGTACTTCGCTACCTAATGTAAACTGCTGTTCCTTCCCGAGTCTGTTGAACATTACCGTAGTCTTCTGCATATTGATTTTCAAGCCTACCTTTCTACTTTTCCTATCTAGGTCATCAATCATTATTTGCAGTTCATCGATGCGCGGTAGAAGTAGGCCGTAGGATAGTTAGAGAGGATACCGGTAAGCTGTCTAAGGAGACGAAAGATTTGATCAAGAAACGCGAGTATGAAAGCTTCCAATCCAACAGGCCAGATCGAATTGGCCGAGATATATATCAAAGCTAATCAATAAGCGCAAGGTGGCCGATATAAGGAAGTATAACATTTAGAAAATTGAGCATGCTGCAAACAACGGGGGAAGCCTTAAAGCGGTAAAAAAGAAATTGGGCATAGGCAAAAACCAGATGTATGCGATAAGGGACAAGGCGGGCAATGTCATCACGAATATGGACAAGATAGTCAAAATAGCCGAGGCGTTTTATACAAATCTCTACAGCAGCTAAAGTGGTCGGGACCGTAATGAGATTGGCGGTAGGGAAAAACAGTCAGACGTTCCACCAGTGACAAAGGATGAGGTCAAGAAAGCATCAGAAACTATGAAAAGGGGGAAATCAGCTGGAGAGGATCAGATAACTACCGATTTGCTAGAAAATATGGCCACCTTGTATACGCAGTGCCTGGTGTCATCGACAGTACTGGAACCATGGAAGAATGCAAACATCCTCATTCATAAGAAAGAGAACTCTAAGGACGTTAAAAATTACATACCAATCAGCTTACTGTCTGTTACGTATAAGGTATTTACTAAGGTAATCGCTAATAGAATCAGGACAGCCTTAGACTGCAATCAAGCAAAGGATCAAGCAGGGTTTCGGAAACCGTACTCTACTATCGATCATATCCATACCATCAATCAGATGATATAAAAATTCTCGGAATATAACCAGCCCTTATACACAGCATTCATTGATTCTGCAAAAACATTTGACTCAGTTGAAACCTCGGTGGTGATGCAGGCATTGCGAAATCAGGGGGTAGACGAGCCATACGTGAAAGTGCTGGAAGATATATATATATATATATATATATATATATATATATAGTGGCTGCACAGAAACCATAGTTCTGCATAAAGAAAGTAATAAAATTCCCATAAAGAAAGGTGTTAGGCAAGGAGACACAATCTCCCCAGTACTATTCATAGCTTGCTTAGAGGAACTATTCAGAGACTTGGAATGGGAGCAGTTAGGGATAAGGGTAGATGGAGAATACCTCAGTAATCTGCGATTTGCTGATGACATGGCCTTGCTAAGCAACTCGAGGGATGAACTGCAAGTAATTTGAAAGTATCAAACAATAAAATGGGCAAAAAAGAAGTGAATTAAGCAACCAGAAGCAACCAACAGCAGCATCCGTGCTTTCGCATTACTCCAATGCAGGTTCTGCAGTGCACTTTGTTTTATTGCCTGGTCTTGACACATTGCTTTTCACGAGAACAAAATCATCAAAAATCACACAAATGCTATTTACATACGCTGTTTACATGTACCACACTAAAATTAATGCTACACAACAAAGACTGTAGCCTTGAGAATCACTCGGGAGGAGGCTGCTGCAGCTTTCTGGATTACGAAAAACCTGTCCATGGGCCTCCACGGTATATGGAGCTCAAGAATGGTGGGTTACCATTGTGATAAAGATGCACGGCCTGCCAGAATTTATTAATGTGAGAGCATTACTTCACTATGTTCACAGATTTCTGTCCGCAGACCGTCTGCGCAGAGCGTGTGCGCAGCAGTTGTGAGTAATTGAGAAGTGGTAGAGGTTAATGAGTGTTGTCAATCGATGTAGGATGTCGTAATGTTGTTGCTGAAAAAATAATTAGACCGAAAAATTAAAGAGCAGAGCAAAATCTGCATTGGAGTAATGCGAAAGCATGGATACCGCTGTTGGTTGCTTCTGGCTGCTTAATTCAGTTCTTGTTTGCCCATTGTAGTCTTTGGTACTTTCAACAGAATATGCTGTGGAAGTGAGGAATCGATTTCAAGAATTAGATCTAGAAGACACTGAAGAGATGTGGACTGATGTTCGTGATATAATACAAGAAGTTGCTACTAAGCTATAGCTCCGAAGCAAAAGAAATGAAAGAAAGCAAACTGGTTATCTGAAGAGGCTTTGCAAATAGCTGAGGAAAGGAGGATGGTAAACGTTATGGGGGAAAGAGAAAGATACAAGGTTCTCAATGCGGATTTTCAGAAAATAGCAAGGAGAGATAAGAATGCCTTCCTGAACATACAGTGCCAAGCAGTTGAGGACAACAGCCAATTAAGGAACACAAGAGCTCTGTATAAGACAATCAAAGATATCAAAGGAAGCTTCTGTGCTAAGCTGGGCAAGATAAAGGACAAACGAGGCAAGGACTTCATTGAAGCCTCAGAGATAAAGAAGAGTTGTCAGGAATACACAGAAGAACTGTACAAGAAGGACCCGAACGTGCAAACCCAACATAAGACGGTTGTGATTATTGATCTCGAGCCGGGCATCCTGAAGAGTGAAGTTTAATGGGCCTTAGCCAGCCTTGCTAAGAACAAAGCTAGCGGAATTGATGGCATTCCAGCTGAGTTGCTTCAAAACTTCAACCATGACGCTGTTAACATTCTGCATACATTATGTCAGAAGATTTGAACCCTGCAGTGGCCACAGGATTGGAGGAGGTCAGTTTACATCCCCATTCCAAAGAAAGGCAGTGCTAAAGATTGTTCCAACTACTGCACGATCGCGCTTATTCCACATGCTAGCAAGGTGATGCTGAAAATCCTCCAAGGTAGGCTGCAGCAGTATGTGGATCGGGAGCTTCCGGACGTGCAAGCTGGGTTTCGCAAGGGCAGAGGAACTAGAGACCAGATTGCCAACTTTCGCTGGATCATGGAAAAAGCGAGAGAGTTCCAGAAACCCATTTACTTCTGCTTTATTGATTATGCGAAAGCGTTTGACTGCGTAGATCACAGCAGATTGTGGCAAGCTCTCCAAGAGATGGGAGTTCCAATTCACCTCATCTGCCTCCTCAGGAACCTGTATGAAGGGCAAGAGGCTACAATCAGAACTGGGCACGATCTTACTGATTGGTTTCCGATTGAGAAAGGAGTGAGACAAGGCTGCATACTGTTGCCCTGCCTATTTAACCTATATGCAGAGCCCATCATGAGGAAGGCCGGTCTGGATGAGTCTTCAGTTGGAGTGAAGATTGCTGGAAAACGTATCAAAAACCTTAGATATGCGGATGCTACCACTTTAATGGCAGAAAGTGAAGTGGAACTCAGGAGACTTCTGATGCGCATACAAGAAGCAAGTGAGAAGTTTGGGCTTAAACTGAACATTAAAAAGACAAAGATCATGGCGTCTTGCCCTATCAAGTCCTGGAGCATCAAAGGACAAGAAGTGGAAGCTGTGACAGATTTTCTCTTCTTGAGCTCCGAGATTACCCCGGAAGGAGACTGCAGCCATGAAATTAGGAGACACCTGCTTCTGGGAAAGAGCCACGGTTAGCCTTGACCGTCTAATAAAGAGCAGAGATATTAGTCTGCCAACCAAGATCCATATAACACGTGCTATGGTCTTTCCAGTTGTGATGTATGGATGCGAGAGTTGGACTGTGAAGAAGGCTGACCGCCGAAGAACTGACGCGTTTAATTGTGGTGCTGGCGGAGACTCTTGAGAGTTTCTTGGACTGCCAGAAGATCACATCAGTCGATATTGTCGACTATAAACCCTTACTGCTCACTGGAGGGTCAAATTCTAAAGTTAAAGCTCAGCTACTTTGGTCATCTGATGAGAAGAGAGGAGTCGCTGGAGAAAGAGTTGATGTTGGGAACGGTTGAGGGTCACCGGAGAAGGGTTAGGCAGCGAACGCAATGGTTAAATGGCATCCTCGAGGATCTGCAGATGACGTTATGTGATGTTAAAAAGATAGAGACCGGAAAGCGTGGCGTTATATGGTCCATAAGGTCACGAAGAGTCGGACACGACTGAACGACTGAACTGAACTGACTTTCAAATTGCGCGCCAATCCCTTCCTACGCCCTTTTTTCGGCTCTACTTCCGGTTGCCTGACGTCACAATGTTGCTGTTGTTGTTGTTGTTCTCTAATGTGATGGCACATACCCACACAGGGGGATCGGCCAAGAATTGGGGTGCAGAGATATTAAATTTTGAGATGTATAACTACATCGCAAAAATAAAAAAATAAATGCTGGGGAATAGAGAAGGAAATGTAAATATGATCAACCAAAATATAAAAGAATAAATACTAACGCACGCAGTGGGAGAATAGTAAGATTTATATGTACAGATTAAAACTTCAAAGCATATTAGCAAGGTAGACGTTTTGTTTCTATTAAGAAGTTTTTAATGGCGTTAAAAACATGCCTGTGGCTGTACCCAACCATGCTGGCACTGAACGATAATAAAATATGGCTGCTCACATTAAAACCCAGCTGTTGTAACGGCTTCTCTAAATACCGTTTTCTCATCATGGTAAAACGGCGGCAAAATATCAAGAAATGATCTATTGTTTCCGGTTCCCCGCAGAATGCGCAGACAGGAGAAAGCGCCAAACCAGACCTGTGCATATAGAAATTTAGGGGCGGAATAAGACAGCGTAGCCTGGTTAGAGAGACCTCAGTCTGCCTTGATTGACATAATTTCCTATTCCAGGAATACTTGAGATGCAGGTAGTCATCCGATGATAAAATAGATCCAGACTGCGTGCTTAATAAGGAATGCCGCCGAAATCGTGCTGCTGTTATGTACGCTGTTGCCGGGAGGATGGGCAATACAGGGCCGTTCAGAGAATCTTTAGCTAGTCTGTCAGCAACCTCATTGGCTGTCACATTGCTGTGTCCTGGTACCCACACTATATGTATGAGGCTCAAATGTTAGGGGAGAAATGAAAGAAAGGTGTTTAGAATTGGCGAATCCATATTCGAAGAAAGCGACAAGCACAATGAATAAGCGTCTGTAATTACAGCCACTGTTGAGTATGTTGGGTCTAGTTTGCGCAGAGCAAGCACCACCGCCAGCGACTTCGCCTGGAAAATTGGAGTAAAATCCGGAAGACGGACTCAAAAAGCCCAGTCTAAAAGCGACCAGTATATTCCAACGCCGGCTTTTTCATTACATTGAGAAGCATCCGTTGCTATCGTTATGCTAACGGGAAGACTTTGTAAATGATCTTCTAATAATCCATTTAAAATGTAATGTTATAAGTGTTTTGCATTATTTGGGAAAATGTCATCATAGACAATTTGAACCGACGATGGAAGGATGTTAGAAAGGACTACGTGCAAAGGTTGTAACAGATTTTGCACTAGAATTACCTGCGGTGTTTTGCATTATTTGGGAAAATGTCATCATAGACAATTTGAACCGACGATGGAAGGATGTTAGAAAGGACTACGTGCAAAGGTTGTAACAGATTTTGCACTAGAATTACCTGCGGGGTATGAAACCGAGGCCATCCGACTCCAAAAAAAGGAGTCTGGCTCGCAACAAAAAATTGATATGGAGCGATGGAATTGTGATTCATATATTTTTAGATACGTCTGGACAGTCAAGAATTGTAATCTAGTTAACAACGGTGGTATTCGGGCTTCAAGGTATAATACATTATTAGCCACAAATTTGGGGAGCCCAAGGCATAATCTAAGCGCTTCCCGCTCTAAAAGAACGAGCGGACGAATTTTGTAAGCAGGTGAACCAGAAAATAACAGATCCAATTTCTATAATTGGTCGGACATACATAACATAAATCATTAAAAGTGCGTCTCGCCGCATCCCAGACTTTGGATTGCTTAACTTGCGCAACATACCCACAGCACGTGCCCCCTTCGCTGCAACATGTTCAATGTGATCCCTCCATGCCAGATGGTCATCGTAAATCATCCCTAGATATTTCAAATACTTAACTTGAGGATACATTTCCTGCTTAAATGTTAGAGAAAGATTTATCGGATCCTGAATTTGCAAAACAAGGAAAGCGCACTTTTTAACGTTTAATGTAAATTTTAAGTCACATAACCAATTTTGAAGGGAGCTTAGGTACGATTGCAGGCGCTTGTTGAGGGATTGAGTGTCAGGTGTAGCCGTAAAGAATGCGATGTCATCCGCATAGACATACGTGCGAACCTCCTGATGAGTGGGAATTGAACTCATTAAAATGTTAAAGAGCACGGTCGAGAGAACTGCCCCTTGAGGGACACCTCCGGTTTGTTGATATTTGCCAGAATGCACTCCATTCAATGAACAGTAAAATTGTCTGTTTTGTAGGAATGTAGATATCCAATCAATTAGGTATTGTGGAAAACGTAGAGATTCTAATCTGTGCAATAAAATTCGGGGCTCTACGCTATCATAAGCCTTCTCTATATCGAGAGTGACCAATGCAGCACGCATTTTTTTGCGACGCGCAAGAGGAATTCGACTCTCAAGGTCGGTATGTGCATTCCATATTGAAAATTTTGCTCGGAATCCGATTTGACAGGGACTAAGAATATGTTTTTGTTCGACAAACTCGGTAACCCGTTTGAGTACAACCCTTTCTATTAATTTTACCAAGTTTGATGTTAAAGATATTGGTCTGATATTTTCCAAAGTATAGCCACAACCATTATGTTTCCGTAAAGGAATCACTTTGGCTAGTTTCCAGTCACCAGGTATCCAAGAATGAATAATTGAGTAATTTACCAGTTCTAACAAGGAATTTGGAGACACCTAAAAGAGGATCTTTAACATTTTTGACGTTACTCCATCAGGGCCAGGCGCAGCAGTTGGCAACGTCATTACAATCGAAGAAAGCTGAGAAAATGTAATTTTAGGGACATCCTTAACCGTATATACTGGGCCTACAAACATAGGGGATTTGGGAAGTGCTGACCAAAAACGCTTTTCTGAACCTTTAGCGATGTTTTCTACTTTTTTAAGAGCTTCTTTAGGAGTCGAAACACATGAGGGTAAATTTTCTGAGACAGGAATCTTCTTCCGTGATTTTAAAAACCTGAAAAGTGCACGTCGGTTATTAGATTGTGAAAGGTATTTGAAATACTCAGTATCATAATTATCTTTCGCTTGTGCGATTGTGCGTTTAAATGTAGCTGTAAAAATTTATAATCATGCCAATTTTTGGGGCACTGGTTGTGAAGGAGCTTCTTCCATGCAGCCTTTCTTCTTCTATAATCGCGCGAACAATCTGCATTCCACCATTTTGTTGATGTATTGCCTTTAGATGCACGTACTAAGAATTCACACTTCTTACGAGAGGATGCAGTAGCCTGGCATAATGTTTGCGATTTTAACTCTTCCGTAGCCTCAACCACTGACTCAAGAGACGAAATCAAAAATGAGTGAAACTGGTTATAATTTACGTATGATCTCAACTGAGATGTCGGCGGAGTTAAGCGGCAGTTAACCTCAAAAACAATAGGTATATGGTCGCTAGAGGTGCCACCATCAATTGTCGACCAATTTAGTATAGAAACACTAGTGCTGGAAAAAGTTAAATCTATCACAGGTTGACTGTGAGCACGTACAAAAGTTGGCAAGCCAGAATTCATGCAGTTAAGGTTATTGTCTGAAAGCCAATCCCACAGACGCTTGCCGCAGGGATCCGTCTTGTAACCCCACGAAACATGGTGCGAATTAAAATCTCCAGCCAAAATAACCGAATTTTGACAATTAACTAGTAGGTGGTCTAGAGATCTGGTGTCCTGAACACCATGAGGGAAATAAACATTCGCTAATGTAAACGGACTGAACCCTGGAATTTCAAAATCTAGAGCCAATAATTCAGAATCTAAAGTAGAATATTGAAAAGAAACCTTAGCCCTATGACAAAATTTTGAAGAAACTAGAATTAGTAACCCACCACCTCTTGACTGCCGATCTTGTCGGAATGATCGATAATTTTGTAAGTGAAAATGTTTTTCAGTTGTAAGCCAAGTTTCTTGCAAAACGATTATTACTGGATTATGTTTTAAAGAAAGATAAACTAAATCTGTAGTAGCTGAAAGAAGAGATCTACAGTTCCACTGAAGAACTTTTAACTTTCCTATGGTTGTGTAATTCGGGCAGCAACAGTCTGCCCCAGAATGTTTTCCTTTGGTTTAGAGCCTAGCTCTTGCTTTTTTTTTATTTTGCTTGTGGGCGAGGTGATGACGGGTTTGACAACGGGGATCCACTGCGTTTTAGGATTCGCGTATCTGTCTCTCCCATATCTGCATCATGAGCCTCGTCTGACTTGTGGGAATTTTGCATAGGTGATGCGGAAAGAGATTCATTTTGCGAACAAGGCATTGCAGCTAATGCGTGCTGCACTGATAGAGAATGCCCAGGTGCCGTAGGAGAAACCATAGCAGTTTGCACAGTCTGAGAAGTGTGAGCTGCTAAACGTTGGATACGCACTTTGTGACTGTTGTCACAACCCTATCCACCATTTTGGTCATGGTTGCTTCCACAGCAGTTATTATGGTTTTAGACATCGTGGAATCTAATGATGCTCCTGAACGGGCCGACACACCCGCATACCCATGAGCTCTGTCTTTAATTTCTTGAATTGCCTCACGCCTCGAGCAACGTTTGCGGTCAATAATCTTCAGAATTTTCATTTCATGCGCTCTAGAAGGACATTCCAAAGAATTTGCTGAGTGAAGTCCGCCGCAAAGACATTTGACAATTTGATCAGAGCATAAGTGTGCTTTATGGGCATCACCGCATTTGCAACACCGCAAAGTGGATCTGCAACCGCCTGCAGTATGGCCATAACGCCCGCAGTTGTTGCACTGCAGAGGCTTTGATGGTAGGGGATCTACTCTGAATATTAAAGGCCACGCTTTAATCTCCGATGGACAGACTGTGCCTGCAAATGTAGCAATGACCGATTCTGTCGGACACGAACATTATTGACCTCTCGGCTACAGCGATAGACCGCAACAACGCCTGCCGCGGAAAGAAGGTCAAGGGTTTCTTGTGGACTTAATAAGGAATCTACACCGCGGACTAGTTCTTTTGTGCAGGCCAGGTGTGAAGGGATAAAACTGCTTACCTGAGACAAACGTAGAGCATTTTAGCAGGTCCTTTATGCATAACAGGTCTGGTGAACGGCAAAGAATCCCGCCGAGACCAAATTGGCGCACCTCGGCTATTCCTTCGTAGAAGGAAGTGATTTCCTGAAGGGCAGCTCGAACAGCTCCTGGGTTGTTCATTTTAATGGTGCCCCATCCTTAGGTACGAGTGCCACAGGTATGTTGCGGACACCGGAGCTCTGAAAAGCTTCCAAGGGCAGATCATCGGTCAGGAGGGAAGCCGACCAAGGGGAGCGCCCTTGGCCGGGGGACTGCGTCGACATTACCTTAAATTGACAATGTCACCGCGTGTGTTAGTCAACAGAGAACAAAAAAAGCACAGGGGAAAGACAAAACCGGGACCAGCAACTCAATACTTAGCCGATCGTCAAGTGAGTTGCGCTGGGTGCTGGAGCAGGTCCTGCCAAAGCTATGCACTTGGTTGGTTCAATCCTACATTCTACGTCAGATTCGTGACGTCATATCCACTACGGCACTTTTTTTTCTCTTTCCGCTTTCACTCCCATCTTCCTTCCTTTCCTTACACGCGGTTCAGGTGTACACAGAACAAATGTGGCAGATACTGCGCCTTGCCTTTCCTGCGACCCAGTTATTCTAATTATTTACCTAATTAACTTATTGGCCTAATTATGTTTTCGCCAACAGCCACGGCCGGTCTCGAGGGAGAGCGCGCGCGCTTTTGCGCCTCTCCCCTTTAGCACGGCCATGCAACAGCATGACGTCACCCTCTATCGATTGACACCACTCATTAACCTCTACCACTTCTCAATTACTCACAACTGCTGCGGACACTGTCTACGGACACGGCCGTCTGACACGATCTGCGGACACGGCCTGCGGACAGAAATCTTTGAACATAGCGAAGTAATGCCTTCGTATTAATAAGTTAATTAGGCAATTAATTAGAATAACCGGTTCACAGGAAAGGAAAGGCGCAGTATCTGCCACACGTGTTCTGTGGACACCTGAACCTAACCTTAAGGGAAGGAAGGAAAGGGAGAGTGAAAGCGGGAAGAGATAAAGGGGTGCCGTAGTGGATATGACGTCAAGGATGTGACGTCACGCAACTGGAAGTACAGCCGAAAAAAGGGCATAGGAAGAGATTGGCGCGTAGTTTGAAAGTACCAAAGACTAAAATTGACATAGAACAGACCAGAAGCAAACAACAGCAGCATTTGTACTTTCGCATTACTACAATGCAGATTCTGCAGTGCTCTAATATTTTTCCTGTCCTGTAAACCAGTCATAGATGGATGCCCGACAACTGTGCTCGAGTATACCCGGGTTCGATTCGGACCGTCGGCGTCTGCGTCGCGATGGAGGCGAAACAAAGAGGGCTCCGAATGCTGAGCGATGTCAGCGAACGTTCAAGATTCCACCACCGCCACCCAGGTGGTCAAAAATACGTAGCCCTCCACTAGGGCTCCCCTTTCTCTCTTTTTTACATTCACTTCCACCTTTCTTCCATCCATTACCGCACGATAGGTGTCCATAGAACAACTGTAACAGATACTGCGCCTTTCCTTTCCTGTGAACCAATTTAATTTATTAGCGCCAGTGAACTTTGATGCGTTCTAGGAACGCTGGTCGTGTTCTACAAGGGGCGCGCAATGTACCGAGTGCAGCAGCAACGCTCAGGCTTTTGCATTTTTCCACTGCAGATTCAGCAGTGCTCTCGGAACATTTTGAAGTGACAGCTTCACTACGTCAGCTTTTTGAGTCATCATTTTTCATTTTTCTCATATCATCGCACTTTGATGTTGCCATTTTAAGGCGAACAGCCATCGTCCACCGCTTACGTTGGCGGGTGCAGTGACTGCCTACAACAGATACAGATTCGGTGGCAGGCTAGCCCCGCTGCAAGCGGCGGTGATTCCTACCTGTCCCAGCCCCATCAGGGCCAGGATAAGCCACCCCACACGAGGCAGCAGAAGTGGCTCAGCTACAGAGCCAGTAGCAGGCCCGAGCATTTTCTTTTCCTTCTTCCTACAGCCACAACAACAACGGAGAGGCAGCCCTGGGTATTGCGATGTCCGTGCACGTTAAAGGCCCAGAAGTGGTCAATTTTACTCCGTAGCCTTCGACTATGGGACCTCTTTCTCTCCCCTTCCTCTCCCATTTTTCTCTCACTGCGCCTTTCCTTTCTTATAAACCAATGTGCAACATACAAAGAAAAACATGAAAACATTGCTTAAGTTAGGCGTTGGTGTCCACAATTCCGTGGTGTCCACTCCCAAAACTTAATATAAATAAAACCATTAATAATTATTATTCATGTCATTATTATTAACAAAATCATGAAAAAAAAAACAGAGATTGAAAAGGGAGTGTCAAAGAGGCTATTACTGCAACACTCACAGATGTTGCTCTATCACTAGGTTCAAGGCAACGTAGGTTCAAGGCATGCTTAAACCCCCACAATTTTTATTGACACTCACTAGTCACTACATACTTCTAATCACTATCACGCATATATCTGGCTCATTAGGTCAGAAACACACATTAGGTCACATCCCTTGAACGTCGGCATTATAGTCTTATGGCTGTTTCGGTGACTAATAAATTTTACGTTTACGTTTCTGGCTCTGATTATTTAAATAGCCATCTTACTAACAATTTTTCTGCATCACCTTCACTACCTCTATCGATAACGACCATACTTTTCTCTTCTGAGTACGACCCAACGGCTGCGGGCACGTTTTGTACGCAGGACTCTGCCGACATAGGAGGCCTTCGCCATAATAAGTGCTTCACAGGAAAGGAAAGGCGCAATATCTGACAAACTTGTTTCTGTGGACACCTAAAGGAGATGGAAGTTAAAGTGGAAAGAGAGAAAGAGGAGCCGGAGTGTAGGGCTGAGGAGTAATTTGAGTAAGTAATGATAAGGCTAGCCACCGCCGCTTGCGGCGGTGGCTAGCCTGCCACCGAATTTCCATCTGTTGTAGGCCGTCATTGCACCCGCCACCGCTTCGGTGGCGGACGACGGCGGTTGCGACGTGCGTCTTTCTTTCCCTCTTCTTTTTCTCTCTTCTCTAATTTCTCTCTTCTGTAACGTTTTCTCTCTTTCTACTTTCACTCCCAGATTCCTCCCTTCCCTTACGGCGCGGTTGAGGTGTCCACAGAAAACAGGTGAGACAGTTACCGCTCCTTTCCCTTCCTATAAATTAATCAGTAATCAGTTCTCAAGCGGGCACTGAGCTGGGTACAAACATCACTGGTTTTTTTTTCAGCAAGTAGTGCAGCGTCTCACGGCCCTGGAGGCAAGCCGTAATGTAATGCCGGCATCCGCGACCGTGCCCGTAATTATTCCTCCCATGTCTCAGCATGGTCCCTCGCCAGCAAATTGAGGTATGGCAGTGGAACTGCAGGGGATTTCGCAACAAACGGAGTAACCTGTTGTTTCACATCCAAAGCTTACCTAAACAGCCGGACGTAATAGCACTTCAAAAAGCTAAAGGTCCGGCGAAATTACCGGGCTATAAAGCGTTTACTCCCCGTTCGAACGCAGGGACGATGGCGACAGTCCCATTCACAGCGACATTTGTTCAACGCAACATTACGGCTATACAACACACGATAGACAGTTCTAGCGAACAGTACACACTACTCGAAATTGTGCCCAGAAAAAAGGGCGAGGCAAATTTTTGTATACTCAACCTATACAGTTCACCGAAAGACAGAGGGTCAGGTATTCCCGACCTACTGTGTAAAGCAACCCGACTCGCCGCAGGAACGCAGCTCCTTGTGGTGGGCGATTTTAATGCCCACCATTCGGCTTGGGGTTATCGGAAGAACAACCGCAAGGGTAAAAAGCTGTGGCAGTCTATACAGAACCTCACAATTCTTAACGATTCCCAAGAAGTCACTAGGGTCGGCAACAGCGTTAGCGCAGATACCTCACCCGATCTCACACTAACCAAAAACATTAGCGACGACTGCTGGTCCAACACGAGAAACACACCAGGGAGCGACCATTACATAATAACTACAACATTTGACACAACAGTTCACAAGCTGCACCACATGCGCACACGCATCACCGACTGGGATAGGTTCAGACGCTTACGAAAGCAAACTGCCCCCAGTCAGATAAACAACCTAACGGAGTGGATTGCTGCACTTAAAAAGGACGTCAAAACCTCCACGGTCGAGACGCCGACTGAGGAGCCGCACCAGACGACTGACTCCAAACTCTTCCACATGTGGGAAGCGCATGCCAGCCTACTAAAACGTTGAAAGAGACAGAGACACAATAGAAATCTACGCAAGCGTATAGCGACACTCGAGCGCCATATCGAAGCGTACACTATAGACCTGCAGGAAAAACGATGGGGCCAATTTGTGATAAGATGAACGGGCAGCTTGGAGACAAAAAGACATGGTTCTTTCTCCGACACTTGCTCGACCCCACACAGACAAAATGCACACGAGACCAGCTCACGAAATTAATTCACCAATACCAGGGTACGGACGCTGAGCTACTTGCCGAACTGCGAACGCGCTACCTGAACACAACCCACGCAGACCCTCTACCCGCGTATGAGGGTCTCCCTAACGACACCCTAGATGCCGACATAGCAGATGCCAAGGTCTGGTTTTATCTCAGTCAGCTCCGTACCACCTACGCGGCGGGACCTGACGGAGTGTCAAACAAAACGCTCAGAAACCTAGACCACATGCCTGTCGCGGCCCTGACGGAACTAATGAACACCTACTGGAGGGAAGGCGAGATCCCTCAGGAATGAAGGCTCGCGCGGGTCACCTTCATCCAAAAACCAGGCAAGAAACTCTCGATGGAGAATTTACGGCCCATCTCCCTCACGTCTTGCATCGGAAAGTTAATGGAACATGTCATCCTTAACTGCAAAATTACGCGGAAGACCGCGACTTACTTCCTCCAACTATGATTGGCTTTAGGGCAAACTTGTCCACGCAGGACGTGATGCTACAGCTTAAGAAGGATGTGCTGGACCCTTCATGTGGAACTGGGACGAATGCGGCACTCGGGCTAGACCTGAGCAAAGCCTTCGACAACGTCTCGCATGAGGCAATCCTCACGAATCTCTCTAAATTGGACCCTGTGAACGGATACTTATGTCCGATCCTTCCTATCCGAACGGACAGCAGAGCTCACTCTAGGTAGCCTTAAATCAGATTTCGTTCCTCTGGGAAGCCGGGGCACACCACTAGGCTCGGTGCTCTCGCCTTTCCCATTTAATCTTGCTCTCATTACGCTTCCCCCCAAGCTCGCTGCCCTGCCGGGGCTGCACCACACTTTCTACGCGGACGACATCACCCTGTGGGTAACCACGGGAAATGACGGCCGAATAGAGGATACGCTGCAGAAGGCAGTCGACATAATCGAAACACGCATCGGAAGCGGGCCTTGAATGCTCGCACGCGAAATCGGAACTGCTGGTTTCCAGGGCCAAGCCGCGCGAAACAAATGCAAACCAGCCCCCCCCCCCCCCCCCCGACCGCCCTGAATGTATGTGTGAAAGGCCAACCGGTCAGAGAGGTTCAAACCATGCGCATACTGGGCATGTACGTACAGAACAATCGCAAAAACACCGAAACAATCAACAGACTCACTGCCACGGTGAATCAGACTGTACGACTTATGAGACGAATCGCCAACAAAAGAAAAGGAATGAAAGAATAACATCTCTGTCGATTAGTCCAGGTTTTCGTACTGATCAAAACTGTCTACTCCCTCCCGTACCTGCAACTGCAATTCGCGGAGAGAATGAAGGTCGAGAGCCTAATCCGACAGGCCTACAAGGCTGCCCTTGGGCTCCCGCACAGCCCGTCTACGGAAAGTCTGCTGGCCCTTGGGGTTCACAACACGCTATCGGAGCTGTGCGATGCAAACCTTGTCTCCCAGCTCAGACGACTCAGTCGCACGAACGCGGGAAGGTCCATCCTGTACAGACTACACATGTGCGAACTTCCAGAGAAGGACGCGAAAACACAGTTGCCTACACAGATTAGGACAGCTCTATTCATTAAACCCTTGCCCAAGAATATGAATCCCGCGCACCACGAAGGCCGACGCAAGGCGAGGACACGCACTCTACATGCCAAGTACGGCCGACACGTTAATGCAGCATACGTGGACGCGGTGGATATCGGCATACCCAGAGACAAGCGTTCGCACTGGCCGCTGTGAATGGGAACGGTTCCCCGTCGGCGGCCGCGTCAATCACAACCACCTCCTCCGAGACGGCGGAGGAAGCGGCCATAGCCTTAGCTATTGCAAACACGTCCGCCGATATTATATTCAGTGATTATAAAACAGGCATTCGCAATTTCGCCAGGGCCCGCATCACGTCTACCTCCCTCCGCATCCTCCAAAGCACCCCGGCCTGCTCCGATTAGGGAAATTGAACTAATCTGGGTCCCGGTCCACTCGTATCATCCGGGGAACGAGGCGGCTGACACGAAAGCCCAAGGTTTCGTCGACCGGGCAGTGAGCGCGCCCTCCGACCCGAATTTCACGAGGGACGGGTTAATTTCTTTTCATGACATTACCCATCACTTCAGGCTGAAAAGGCGCACATATCCCCCCCCCCCCCACAAATCTTTAACAAAGGCGCAGGAAGTTACCTGGCGCCGACTACAAACACGCTCCCTCCTAAATCCGACGGTGCTTGCCCTGATGTACCCAGGCCAGTACAACCCAAACTGCAGTAAATGCGGCGAAAGAGCGACATACGTTCACATTCTCTGGAACTGCGCAAATAATCCATCTGCGGTGGAATTAATACAGCTTTCTTCTCCCGAGCAGTGGGAAGCCGTGCTGGTCAGCACTGACCCGAAGATGCAACTACGGGCCATCGAGCGGGCTAATAAGGTCGCTGCCAGCCATGGACTAGCGGAAATCTAGTACGTCTCTCCTTAGACCTGCTTGAGCGACGAAATAAATGTTTTGCAATCCAATCCAATCTGCCCGCAGGAGGCAGCGGAGGTGGCTCAGCTACAGAGTCAGTAGCAGGCCCGTGCATCTTTTCCTTCTTCCTACAGCCACAATAACAACAACAACAGCACATGGGTGAACCTTCGTTTCACCTTCACCGAAACGCGGCTGCCGCGGTCGGGTTCGAACTCAACTCCTAATCATTGAGCCAGTGTACCCGCAATCACATGCTTAATTAAAGTGAAATCTCCACTATGCTAGGTAGAGCCGCGCTTCGTTTGCCAGATAATTTGATCTTCAAGTGATCTTGGCAGATATTGCGCCTTTCCTTCGTTATAAACCAGTTTACAGTTCAAGCTAGAGTATCACTGCGCTAAGTGGAGCCGATCTTCGCGGGGCACCAAATTTGGCCATCAGGTTATCTTGGCCTAACTAGGTGAGGATGTCCGCGATTCTATGGCGTCCACCCTAACTTCAATGGAGAGGCAGAGAAATGTACCGCAAAATAGCCAGGGCTCACGCCCTTCACAAAACATACAGCGAGGTTCTACGTGGATGAAGCAAAATATACTCCAGCCGTCGGTATGGCCCTGGCAGTAGCCGACAATCAAGCAAAGCTTCTAACTTCCGGTTCGATAATAACCAATGCCCCTCTCTTATCTCTACATCTGCAGAAAAAATTCTCCGACTCCAGGTCTGCCATTCTAAACTGCGCCAACGGCTTATCACGCTTCTGGATACCCCGGCGCCCCATAAGCCTCATCTGAATGCCAGTGCATGCCGACCTCTCTGGCAACGAGGAGACTAATTCCCTAGAACGAGTCTGGCATTCCGGGTTGTTGTTGTTGTTAAGGCTGTAGGAAGAAGGAAAAGAAAATGCACGGGCCTGCTACTGGCTCTGCAGCTGAGCCACCTCCGCTGCCTCGTGCAGACAGAAGAGAAAATAGAGAAGAAAGAAAAGAAAGAGGGAGAGAAAGACGCGCGCCGCAACAACGGCCGTCGTCCACCACCGAAATGGTGGCGGGTGCAATGACGGCTTACAACAGATAAATATTCTGTGGCAGGCTAGGCCCCGCCGCAAGCGGCGGTGACCCACCTGTCCCAGCCCCATCAGGGGAGGTGCACGTTAAAGTTCCCCAGGTGGTCGAAATTACTCCGAAGCCCTCCACTATGGCTCCCCTTTCTGTCTTTACACTTTCGCCTCGCCGGGGTGGTGCAGTGGTAAGACGCCCGACTACTGTGCCGGAGTACCCGGGTTCGAACCCGACCTCGGCGGCTGCGTTTCGATGGAGGCGAAACGAAGAGGCGTCGTGTGCTGTGCGATGTCAGCGCACGTTAAAGATCCCCAGGTGGTCGAAATTACTCCGTAGCCCTCCACTACGGCTCCTCTTTCTCTCTATCCATTTTCACTCCCATCTTCCTCCCTTCCCTTACGGCGCGGTTGCGGTGTCCACAGAAATCAAGTGAGACAGTTACCTCGCCTTTCCCTTCCTATAAATAAATCAGTTTAGTTCTTTACACTTTCACTCCCACCTTCCACCCTTCCCTTACGGCGCGGTTCAGGTGTCCACAGAGCTTCCTTTCCCGTTGTCGTGCCCGGCCAAAGCCGCCCAGCCGGAGACGCCTAACGTCTCCTGCCCCGCCGGGGTGGTGTAGTGGTAAGACGCCCGACTACTGTGCCGGATTTCCCGGGTTCGAACCCGACCATGGCGGCTGCGTTTTGATGGAAGCGAAACGAAGTGGCGTCCGTGTGCTGTGCGATGTCAGCGCACGTTAAAGATCCCCAGGTGGTCGAAATTACTCCGTAGCCCTCCACTACGGCTTCCCTTTCTCTATTTTCACTTTCACTCCCACCTTCACCCCTTCCCTTAAGGCGCGCTCCAGGTGTCCACAGAGCAAATGGGACAGATACTGCGGTTTTCCCTTCCTGTGAACCAATTATTATTATTATTATTACGCGTAACTTCTTCGGCGAACGCCTCCTTCACAAAATCCAGATACTGCTTTGCAAGATACCGGTGTATTGGAGGCGAGCCGTGCCAAGGGGAGAGAAGCGACGTGTTTGAACATGAGCTGAGCATCCAGACAGTTAGGCGCCGTGGCCCAGACGGTGGAACCCTTCTCGCTCCGCGGCATATTTGAACCAAGAGCGCAGCAAGCTCTCCCATTGGCCGTGCGAAAGTGCTGCCGTCGGATTGGATCATTTGAGCGTCAACGGTTTCTCGGTTTACGGAGACTGAAGTACTACCGCTCGAGACTCCGGTAGGTAGCTCTCCCCTGATGGGGCTGGTACAGGTGGGTCACCGCCGCTTGCGGCGAGGGCTAGCCTGGCACCGAATTTTTATCTGTTGTAGGCCGTCATTGCACACGCCACCGCTGGTGGTGGACGACGGCTGTTGTTGCGGCGCGCGTCTTTCTTTCCCTCTTCCTTTTTTTTTCTTCTCTATTTTTTCTTCTGTCCGCACGAGGCAGCGGAGGTGGCTCAGCTGCAGAACCAGTAGCAGGCCCGTGCATTTTCTTTTCCTTCTTCCTACAGCCAGAACAACAACAGAGTGAGTTCGTCACTAGCGTCCATCGGGAGCAGTTTGCCCCCCTGAGAGAGCCGTGCGGTGGAATCTCCCAGGACGTCGCTGCGCCAGCACCGTCACGTATGGCTATGTTAGATTTCGGCCCCAGAGCCGATCTCGTTGTGTAAATGCCTGTAAATAGTGTATAAAGCCTTTTCATCATCTCACCAGCGCCGACTCGGATTCATCGCTACCGCCCAGGGGGCTGAGTCCTCGTTCACGAAAAGGGTGACAAGCGCTACGCAACCAACTCCTTGGCACAACCCTGTTGACGGTGGGATACTGTCTGATAACCCCTCCGGCGCAACACCGTGAACCAATTATATATAATGTTTTGCGTTTTAAGGTGTCTCCTCAGAGTGAGGGAGTGCCCAAGTGCCATTCAGGTGGCTTCGTTCCCACCGTTGGTATATTTCCACTTGGATTCGAAATAAAATTACGAGGGACTTTATCGACTAATGCAGTGAAAGGCGAAAGCCTAAGAAGCCTCATCTTGTCTATCTTTCCTGCTATCTGCAATCCTACACTTGAACGCGCGACAAGAAACGCCACGCGACAACCGCCGCTAAAGCGGGACACACTTTGATCACGCCAGAATGAGCCTAATTAGAGGCTTTCGCCTTAAAACATTATCGGTGCTTAGTGAATCATGGGCTTATATGGCTTGCAAGGTGGCCATCAATAGATGCCGGCGGCGACCCCTTGGGCTCAAGTCATTGCCTCGAGTTGAATTTACAGGTCGTAGCTTAGCAGCAAGCTCCCATGGACCTGATTGCGCTAACCTCTGGAGACGTTTAGGTGGGGGATCTGTCGGGTAGCTCCAGAATATATGATTTACGGTGATTCTGCCATCGCATCTGCTGCACTCCGAGTTGAATTTTCTGAATACAACTGGGTTGGGGAGGGCTTTAGTTTGGAGCTGCCTCCATATTTCCTCTTGGTAATAATGATAATAATAATAATAATAATAATAATAATAATAATAATAATAATAATAATAATAATAATAATAATAATAATAATAATAATAATAATAATAATAATAATAATAATAATAATAATAATAATTGGTTATGCTGAAAAGAAATGCGCACTATCTGTCAAACTTCTGGGGACACCTGAACTGTACCGTAGAAGGAGGGAGGAAGGTGTGAGTGAAAGTAGAAAGAGGAGCCGTAGTGGAGGGTTATGGAGTAATTTCGACCACCTGAGGACCTTTAACGTGCACTGATGTCATTGCACCCGTCACTGCTTCGGTGGCGGACGACAGGTGCTGCAACGCGCGTCTTTATCTCTTTATCTCGCCCGACGCAGCGGAGGTGGCTCAGGTGCAGCGCCAGTAGCAGTCGCGTGCATTTTATTTTCCTTCCTACTGTCGCAGCGGACGTCCACTGACATCGAACAGCACACGCTCCGCCGGAGTGGTGCAGTGGTAAGACGCCAGACTACTGAGCCGGATTAACAGAACTCTTAGACGGGCTAGATGGTTTTCAGCTTCAGACCGCTAAGAATGCGGTCTGATACTGTGCCGGAGTGCCCGGGTTCGAACCCGACCTCGGTGGCTGCGTTTCGATGGAGGCGAAACGAAGAGGCGTCCGTGTGCTGTGCGATGTCAGCGCACGTTAAAGATCCCCAGGGGGTCGAAATTACTCCGAAGCCCTCCACTACGGCTCCTCTTTCTCTCTTTTCACTTTCACTCCAACCTTCCTTCCTTCCCTTACGGCGCAGTTGAGGCGTCCACAGAAAACCAGAGACAGTTGCCGCACTTTTTCCTTCCTATAAATTAATCAATCGCACAGCACACGGACGCTTCTTCGTTTCGCCTCCATCGAAACGTAGCCGCCAGCGGTCGGTATCGAATCCTACCACCGCGGCGCTCCTTAAAATTGGTTCACAGGAAGGGAAAGGCGCAGTAACTGTCACACTTGCTCTGTGGACACCCAAACCGCGCCGTAAGGGAAGGGAGGAAGGTGGGAATGAAAGTGGAAAGAGAGAAAGAGGAGCCGTAGTGGAGGGCTACGGAGTAATTTCGACCACCTGGGGATCTTTAACGTGCGCTGACATCGCACACCACACGACGCCTCTTCGTTTCGCCTCCATCGAAACGCAGCCGCCGTGGTCGGGTTCGAACCCGGGAACTCCGGCACAGTAGTCGGGCGTCTTACCACTGCACCTTAGTGAGGTCTTTGTGAGGTGGAGGGTACTTTATCCTTTAGAATCGATAGTGCTGTGGTATATCGTGGTAGGTGTTTAAAGCTTTTAAGGCGGAAGCCTTTAATGGCTCATGCTGTCGTGGACAAATTGTGTCCCGCTTTTGCGGCGTTCTGATTGGCCGAGGTGGAATGCGTCCCTGCCATCTGCAATGACACACTTTAACGTGTGCCAAAGAACGCCACGCGACAGGAGCGATTTTGTACCATCCAAACTCACACTTGCTGGATAAGGTGTGATAGATACCGCGCCTTTCCTTTCCTGTAAAGCAATTATAATTATATGTAGCACTGCAACGAACGCCGATAAAAGAAGTCTCATCTTGTCTAGCATTCCAGCTATCTGCAATCCCACACTTGAATGCGCGCCAAGGAACGCCACGCGACAGGAGCGATGGCGTACCGTCCATACGCACACTTGGAGAAGGTGACAGATACTGCGCCTTTCCTTTCCTGTAAACCAATTATATTCATAGGTAGAACTGCAACGAATAGCAACAAAAGGCTAACGGAAGGCAAATTATAGGATAGGAAGGGTAGGCTTTCGCCATTCTTCTCTTAAGAGACATCTAAGAGATCCTCGGTCGAGCCGGTGTTCGCCCATAGCTCGGCCGATAGCTCCTCGAGCTATGATATGGACAGCCTCGTTCCCTGGGCTTGACGAGCGAGCCGGCACTCAGACAGATTTCACGTCCTTTCTCCATCTCTGGTGGTGGTGGTGAAAACTTTAGAGAAGGCCAAAAGAAAACCATGTTGCCGCCGTTCCGTGGGTGGCCTTCCAACTGCTTGTCATGGCCTTCAGGTCACGCCTGGCGGCGACTTCCGCTGCCCAGGTCGTAAGCCGCAGTTGAATATGCGACTCCGAGCTGGCCAAAGCAGCCTCCCACAGCTGCGGGCTATTCTTTAGAATTTCCATGGAGATTGGAGAGATTCTGCTTATGGCAAAATTGTTAATAGCTGATTTCGAGTCACTGACCATGATGTCCATGGTTGGGTTCGTCATCGCCATGACGACCGCTGACTCTTCAGCTATGTCCGAGAACTTCTTGCGTATGGATGCGTTCGCTACGAGTCGGCCCTCTCTGGTCACCGCGGCGATCGCGTAGGCATGCGGGTGTTTGTCTTCGCGGTAGGCGGCCGCGTCTGCGTATAGTACGGCGTGTCGCAGCCAGAGCCCACAGAGCCTACGCTCTGATTTATCATCGTCCGCGTGGTGAGCAGGGTGCATATTCTTCGGTATTCCGGTCTTATGTCTCTCGGGACGGCGCGCGTGGTCGCGTTTATTAGTGGCACGTTTTTCCTGAGTCTTCTAATTTCTCTGCTGGAGCTCGTGTGGGCTAGCCTGAGCTCTTTTGATTTCCGTTGGGCTTCTGTCAGTGCGTCCAGCATGTTCTGGGGACCTAGCAGCAGGAGTCTTTCGGTGGAAGTATTTATAGGGAGGTCTACAGCGGTTTTGTAGTCCTTTCGTATGAGGCCTTCGACCTTGATTTTCTGGGCGTCGTATCATTGCAAATAGGGGAGGACGTTTGTTACCCTGGTAATTACGAAAGCTTGGACAAGGTGGCGCAGGTTCTTTTCTTTTACACCTTTCCTTTTGTTTCATATGCGGCAATTAGTCCCAGGGTGTGATGTACCGAAACCTTTTGTTTCTCAATTGCTTCTGTGTTGTTCCGGTTTCCCTGTATTATCAGTCCGAGGATATGGATGTAGCTAACTTTTTTAATGACCTTGCCTTTCACATGCTTGTTAATATCGACTGGATGTAGGTTGGAGTTCTGACTTTTAGGGATGTCTCTTGTGAATAGGAGTTCTGATTTAAGGCGAGAGCATTCTAGCCCTATAGCTCTGAAGTACTCATCTACGGTGTCAACTCCCCTCTGTAGGGTCGATTCTGTCTCCCCGTCAATTATTTTGGTGACTTAGACGGCAACGTGGTCAGCACACAATGTATGTCTGAGGTTCGGGACGGCCTCGAGCCGCTTCAGTAGCTCCACGAGGGCCCATTTGAAGAAGAAATGAGTACCGAACCTTGCGGTGTCCCCCGTGTTTCCATTTGTATGGGATTCGTGATCGTTCCGCCGATCGATATTTCCGTTGTTCTCGCATCTAGAAAGGACCTCACGTAGAGGAAGGTTCTAGATCCTAGTTTCAGTTTCGACAGAAAGTCTAGGATGGCCTTGTGCGATATGCTGTACAATGCCTTGTGTAAGTCTAAGCCATGGTCTAAGCCAAATATGGCTCTTGTACTTTTGCTCTTGCATATCAACTCCTCGCTAAGTTGTATCATTACATCTTGCGTGGATAGACTGGTCTGAAACCGATCATTGAGAGGGTTTGGAGGTCTTTGTCCTCCGCATATTCTTGGAGTCGGTTTATTTATTTTATTTTATTTATTTATTTATTTCAAAATACTGCAGGCCAATATTTTGGCCCAGGCAGGAGTGGATATACAAGGCATTAACAACAAATAAAAATAAAAATCAAAACACGGGATTAGAGTAAATGAACAAGTCAAAATACAACACTGTATCATTCAAAAAAATATAACTCAAGAGCTTTATTGAAATTGGAAGACTGGAGAATGGCCTCAGGAAGACAGTTCCAGTCGGAAATGGTCCGTGGAAAAAAGCTGTGCTTGAAAGAGTCAGTCCTAGCAAAAATGGGTTCGAGCAGGTTACTTTTTGAATGATGTGTCCTGCGCGACAATTGTTTAAGGATTTCAGGGCGAGGTATGTTTAATTTGTGTGTTAAGAGGTTGTGCATAAACAATAAACGGGACATTTTTCTGCGTAGTTCAAGTAGTGGAATATGATTAGCTTTCATTAGTGTAGTAGGTGAGTCTGACCTCTTGTATTTACTGTAAATGAACCTAACCGCTTTCCTTTGCACCATCTCTATTTTATGTATGTCTTTTTTTAAATAAGGATCCCATAAAACTGAAGCATACTCTAATTTAGACCTAATAAATGATGTGTATGCAAGAAGTTTGAGTTTACTTGGAGCATCATTAAGTTTCCGCCTCAAGTAGCACAGCTTGGAAAATGCGGAGGAACAAATGTCGGAAATATGAGAAGACCAAGTTAAATCACGAGTTAAGGTTACCCCTAAATATTTATAACGTGTAGTCTCCTCAATTAAATGATTAAGCAGGCTGTACGAGAAATGACATATGTTTTTTACGTGAAATTCGCAATAGGACTGTTTTGTCGAGGTTTAATTTCATGTCCCATTTAAGACACCATTGGTGAACAGCTAATAGCGAATTTTGCAAGGTGTAGTGATCGTTGGGCTCATTTATGGTCTTAAAAAGTATGCAGTCATCTGCAAAAAGCCTTAAAGAGACATTATCAGGAAGAGAAACAGACAGATCATTAATATAAATTATGAAAAGCAGCGGCCCTAACACGCTCCCTTGGGGTACACCTGATGTGACTGGAAGCTCGTTTGATTTGAAACCATTAACCTCTACGTATTGTTTCCTGTTTGTAAGATAAGCATTAATCCAATTAACAAGGTAGTTAGGGACGCCGATACTTACTAATTTATAAATGAGTTTACTATGGGAAACTGTGTCAAAGGCCTTGCAGAAGTCTAAAATGAGGACATCAATCTGCCCAGATTTATCGAGAACTACTTGAAATTCATTAACTGTAGTTACCAACTGCGTGACAGTGGACGTACCCTTTCTGAAGCCGTGTTGCAAGGAGGATAAAATGTTATTTTCAGCTAGAAAGGAGTTAAGATAACCAGAGACTATGTGTTCTAATAACTTGCAACAAGAAGAAGTGATAGAAATTGGACGGTAATTAGAAATGGTTAGCTTATCGCCTTTCTTATGAATTGGAACAACACGGGCCATTCTCCAGTCTTCCGGCACTTCACCAGAAAGTAAAGAAACTTGAAAGATTTTTGCTAAAAACTCGGATAATTGCGCGGCAAAACGTTTAAGAAACACATTTGAGAGCCCATCAGGGCCCGCAGATTTTTTATCGCCGAGTTTACGCAGCATAGACAGAACACCATTTACAGAAATATTTGGTATGTTACCTTGGTCTTCAATTCGAACTCTAGCTGTGGTTGCCGTCACCGTCAGAAACACGCTTTGAAAGTACTGGTTATAACCTTGTGCTATTTTCGTGCACTCGGTGGCAATGTCATTATCAATGCTAACCTTACTCAACTGCTCAACCTTTCGATCTAGAAAATTCCAAAATTTCTGGGGGTCACTTCTGATGAATTCTGGGAGCGTCGTATTGAAATAATGAGACCTCGCTAGTTTTAATTTTGAGGCAAGTTTCTGTTTCAAAACTTGGAAGTGCTGTAAGGAAGCTGTTTTTTTCTTCCTACATCGCTTCACTTTGCGCTTGATTTGAACAATTTCACGAGTTACCCAAGGATTGTGACGGTGAGTGCGAACCTTTCTAAGCGGAACGAAATGTTCAGTACAGTACTGCACTGCATTCTTGAAATGCAGCCATAAGCTATGAACGTCATTCCCGCCACAGCTGTTCAACAGTGATTGTAAGGCGTCGATAACTGCATTATCATCAGCACGGGCGTAGTCCTTTATCAATTTAACTGGACGCATCCCGGAAGCAGTAGGCGAAGTACAAGAAAACTGTAATAGACGATGATCAGAGATTCCCGGTTCAACATCGAGCACTCCATCAAAAAAGGTTTCGCTAACAAAGAATAGGTCAAGAACAGATGACTCTCTGGTGTATTCACGAACAGCTTGCTTAAGGTTTAATGAGAACATAATATCTAAAATAACATCACATGAGGCACATATGCCATACGACGGTTTGTCCCAGTCGATGGCAGGGAGGTTGAAATCACCGGTAAGCATTAAATTCCGACTCTGGTAATGCATCAAACGATCGAAAAGACTAGACATAAAATCATCCGTAGCATCAGGTGGGCGATACACAGCACAAAGGTAAAAGGTGAAGCCATGTGTTATCAGGCGCAAAAACAAGCTTTCATGCTGATCAATTTGATCAAGGAGCGTTACGTTCACTTCACGCTTGGCAATCACAGCAACCCCTCCACCACGTGAACCGCGATCACGTCTGTATATGACGTAGCCCGGAGGCACAATTTCTTCGTCAAAAATACCACTGTGCAACCACGTCTCGGTTATAACCAGTAGATGGGGATCATATGAAAAGAGCAGTACCTCAAGCCTATCTAATTTATTCACAATGCTCCTGGCGTTCAAAGATATGACACGTAATTGGCTATGTTCAGGTGGACGTTTCGCCTGACTACCAAGGGAATTTCTAACGGTATTCTCTATACATGACGGTATCTTTTTAGTTTGATGATGAGTACTAAGGGCGTTGAAAGACGACCGAGCTGAACTGGCAGCTTGTCAAGTAGAAGCATGAGCACATTTCCTTCGCGGACGCCCGGCACTTTTCATCAATTCAGGGGTTGCTGCTGCATCACTCTGAGAGCTATGACCAATATCATGTGAACCGGCACGACTTACTTTATACCTTCGGTTTTTCTTTTCATCCCAAGCATACACCACTTGATTGACAACTAATTTGTCATACTTGAGGTACACTTTATCTTCAGGCTTCTTAACATCCTTAACAGTAGCCCATAGTAGCTTTCTCGTTTTCCGTAGCCTAGGCGAGAAGTCCTCTGAAATGGACGTTTGGGAACCCTTCAATTTTGAAGCATTCCGGAGAACCTCTTCTTTTTCAGCGAAATCAAAGAACCTCATAATCACGGGACGTTTTTTATCTTCAGCTTTCTTTCCCAAGCGGTGTATCCTCTCCAAACTGCTTACTTTGATTTCAAGTTTACCTTCAAAGATTTCGGTTAGAACATGCTTCCTAAGGTCATCTACTGTTTCTGTTTGACTCTTCAATGCCATAAATGAGTAGATTGTTTCGACGAGAGTAGTTCTCAAGATAGTCCACCTTTGTTCTTAGCGAAACTATGTCCCTGTTCAATTCTGCCAACGAGTGCTCACAGGCTTCAACCCTTTGAGCTGTTTGTGATAGTACTTCCAGTTTGCTTTCAATTGAAGCAAGTCTCTGATTTGTCTCTGATATATGTAGGTCAAGTTTTGCTCCTAGAGATTGTAGTTCACATGAAGAAACCTTTTGATTCTCGATAATTTCATCGAGCTTTTTTGCTACCTCTGGGCCTGGATTGAGCTCAACGTCCCCGCTAAGCAAAAGTGCAAGCAAACAAAATGAGTCAAAACACTCTGCAACTGTTTCAAGCAAAATGCCTGGGCAAGGCAGCACGACCAAACAAAGAGAATCACTTTTAAATTCATAGGAGTAGCGATATCTACTGACCTGCATAAAAAAGACGAAAGGATTTAGCTGCGACTGCATCCCACGGGTGCTGCCTTGCCCACTGGCAAAGAAAACCTCAGGGGCGGTTCCCGAAGGATCTGATGATGTCGATGTTCCTTGGGATAGCCAGTGCGGACGTCGAAAAAGTTCCGGACAACGGCCGTCGCTGTCATTAAAAAAGCCGGCGTTGGCGGGGAAAAGCACTGTCACTGGCACATGCCGATATCGTTCATTCCAAGAAGCAGCACACTCGCCGCCGACGAGCTGAACAGAAACAGGGTCGATGCACGAGGCAAAGACCTGCATAAAAAAGACGAAAGGATTTAGCTGCGACTGCATCCCACGGGTGCTGCCTTGCCCACTGGCAAAGAAAACCTCAGGGGCGGTTCCCGAAGGATCTGATGATGTCGATGTTCCTTGGGATAGCCAGTGCGGACGTCGAAAAAGTTCCGGACAACGGCCGTCGCTGTCATTAAAAAAGCCGGCGTTGGCGGGGAAAAGCACTGTCACTGGCACATGCCGATATCGTTCATTCCAAGAAGCAGCACACTCGCCGCCGACGAGCTGAACAGAAACAGGGTCGATGCACGAGGCAAAGACCTGCATAAAAAAGACGAAAGGATTTAGCTGCGACTGCATCCCACGGGTGTTGCCTTGCCCACTGTCTAGGACTACTGTTTAGGACTACGTGCTCCATGAGTTTCCCTAGAGATGATATAAAGTAGATTGGTCTTAGGCTCTCTGGTAGTTTCGTGTCTGATTTCGGAATAAAGATTCTTGTGGCGTGCTACACTCGCGCGGAATTTCATCTGTCTGCCAGCGATTATTGAGGCCGGTGAGGGCCTTTACCGACTTGTCTAAGTTTCTCAACATTTTGTTAGCCAGTCCGTCTTGCCCCGCGGTCGAGGGGGTTCGGAATTGGCTCATTGCTTGCCGTATCTCCGCCTCCAAGAAATCCTAGCCTAGTTCTGGGTTCGGCTCGCCCGTGTACCAGGGAAGTGCGTCGTCGGTTCGGGAGGCGTAGATGTATCGTTTTAAGTTCCTCTACAACATCCTCGATGATATCTTCATGTTGATTTGCGTGGACTTGTTTCGCTGGGCCGTTTTAGTTTATATGGGGTCGAGCAAATGTAGCAGGCGCCATGTGTTCATCCTGTCCAGGTGCCCGTTCATGTTATCGTACACCTGTCTCCATTGCTCTTACTCTAGCTAGGATTCATACGCATCGACTTTTCTCTCGAGGTGTGCGATTCGTTTCCCGAGAGTTTGGTTATATTTATAAACTTTCCACCTAGTTTGGAGACTTACGTGGGCTCCCCCATGTGCTTGAGTTTGAGGTCGGTTTTGTTTTGTTCGGTCACCGCTTCGGTTTACCCTGTGTTGGCCTTACCATCGTTTTAAGAGCGCAGACCTACTCGTTCAAATCGCTGATTTCCGAAGGAGTCGTCTCGAGCCTGTGTTTGCAAATATTGTCCCAGTCTGTTGTCTACTTTTTGGTGGTGGGGGTTTGTACGGGATCGTCTCGAAGGTCATTTCTAATACTTATTGGTCGCATGTCCAGAGTGATACCCGTGTTTACCCACGTGGTCGTACTAATATTTCCACTCAGCGCTAGGTCAGGGGACGTGTCCGCGCTAACGCTGCTGCGTTGGTGTGTCTTTATTTCGTTTTGGATCGCAAAGCTTTCATCTTGTATGGTTTGCCGTAGCGCTGTACCTTTGTGTTGCATTTGTCTGCGCCCTTAACCGTGTAATGCGTATTAAAGTCCTCCACAATAATTAGTTGCGACTTTTTAGCTATACGGGCGGCTCTGTAAATAATGTCCGCCGTTGCTTCAGATCTGTCTTCTTAGGGAGATATATACATTAGGAATGAAGACGTTGGCTCCTTCCTTCTTACGCGGTAGAATATCTACGAATGTGTGAGTCAGCTTTGTGTTCTCAATCTTGTGTTGAATGACCGTAACGTTGCGTTGGACAAATCTAGAGAATATCGGAGTGGTTCTATTCGAGCTCGCGTCCGAGGAGGAAGTAAAATCAGTGTAATCTGATAGTTTGGCGATAGATAGATGAATTTATTGAAAGGAAAGGCAGTCAGGTTGGCCGGAATGATTAAAATCTGGCCTGTTACTCTACACTGGGGAAAGCGAGAAGAAAGAAGCTCATGATAGGTGACGATGTGGGAGAAGACATATGAAACATATGTACAGGCACGGCAGCTTGCTTTACAGGCGCAAATCAAGACAGGTGGCGCACAAAAAACGGCAGAGCACGCACTGCCTGGGCACCCTTTCCCGAGCGCCGAGCAGCAGTTCCTCCGACAGAGGCCTCGATAGTTTGGCGAGGTAACTAGCTTCTTGCAAGGCTATGACATCCGGTTTGTCGGATAGCTGTTGTATGTTGCTGTTGCTGCTGCGACTGTAGGAACAAGGAAAATAAAATGCACAGGCCTGCTACTGACTCTTTAGCTGAGCCACATCCGCTGCCTCTTGCGAACAGAGGAGGAAATAGAGAAGAAAGGAAGAAAAAGAAGAGGAAGAGAGAAAGGCGCGCGTCGCAATAGCCCTCATCTGCCACCGTAGCGGTGGCGGGTGTAATGGCGGCTTACAACAGGTACACCCACTGGTGGCAGGCTAGCCCCCCGCCGCAAAGGCGGGGACCTACCAGTCCCCGCCCGTAGGGCCAGGAGCAGAAACCCTTCTGCTGTACCCTCACGACAGCACTAAGTATGTGACTGAAATTTACATGGCACATGCTAGCTGAGCTTTACACGAATGTTATTAGCAAGGTTTTACACCAATAGCGGGCCCTGCAAGCAAGTTCTGGGAAACGTCGGAATGTCCGCCTCCGGCTGTCCGTCGGACGTCCGTGGGACGCGATCCGGATCCACAAACGATTGGTCGACGGATGTCCGCTGTACGTATGTCGTACATAACTGGATTTCCGTCGGACGTCCGAACCTCTGAAAATGGACGTCCGTCGGTCGTCCATCGTACGTCTATGGCGTCTAGGCAGGTAGGTTAAGTAGATAGGTATGTTAGTTAAGTTAGGTATATTAGGCAGGTAGGTAAGGTAGGTAGGTAGGTAGGTAGGTATGTAGGTAGACGGACGGGCGGACGTATAGATATATGAAGCCGTACCCTTTGTAACGGACGAATTCACGGACAATGAGGAGAAATAATAAAAAATTCAGAAGCGAAAAGTTGAGCAAAAAGGGGGGGGGGGGAGGTGATATAAGATATGAGGTATGGCGGGCGATATGCGCGCACTTCACTCAATTTCGATCCCTCAGCTTCGGCTGTTCGATGCTATTCAAGCACAACAAGCGCACCCAGCGGTGCCCAGTGGTCATGGCGGTCGACTTAGCCGGGGACCTGAGTTCGATCACTGCCCCTGTGACCTCGTTTCGATGGTGATAAACGTAAGGCGATGTCAGTGCACATTAAAATCCCTCCAGGTGATTTAAATTATCCCAGTTCCTCCACTATGATGTAAATGTTAGACGAGTCGCCCTGGGAGGTTAAACCCCTTAAAAAGAACCAAATGAACAAGGAGCACACAGCGGATGAAGAAGCAGATGAAGAAGAACGATGGCGGTGGCTGCAACCGGCGGTCGCATCGACGAGGCGACACTGCGAGACCTCATTGAGCCCGTGGGGGACTTGGACGAGCTGGACCAGGCTTGCTTCCACAAAGGCGACGACCGCTGGCGGCCAGTGGGCGGCGACGAGAGCTGGGACCACGTGTTCGAGCGTACTCTGGTGTACATGCGCACCCAGCTAGGTTACTTCTTCGACTTCAACATCGCCGAAGGCAGCTTTGGCCGCCTGGTGCGCATGTACGACCCGGAGAACCGCGCCGAAGTCACCGTCTGGTTCAGCGGCGTCGTCAATGCGCGCCGCGAGAACCTCTGGAGGACGCTGTCCCACCCGAATCTCATGGAGCTGCTACGCAGGATCAGGCACGACGTTTCCTACACGTGGGCGCCGTAGAATAGCTGGGAGGCTGTGGTACCGGTCATAATACCTTATCGTAATCAACATTACTTAATGTGTTTACCGTGCAGAAAATATAAGTTCCGGTCTGATGAGAATCTACTATATTGACGTCCATGGCTTCTATTTATGATGCGTCATTCTAAGCATGGCTATTGCTGGTTTTCGAGTCATGTGTGATGGCTTCTTTGACCGCCTTTCGTATAAAGCTTTGTCGGCGTTCTGGAATAGCGTTTCGAGTTGATGTCAGATTCGTCGTTCACAATTGGGAGACGGTACAGACGATTCTCGTGAAGTGTTCATTCTTCTGAGATGAGACGCGTGATTAAGTCGGTGGGGACGGTATCTGCAAAATGCTGTGAAACTGCATGTTGTCCAATTGCTGGAATAATAACGAGGGAGCTGGACAAGCACTGTCATTGAAACAGGTGTGGTTTATTATCTATAAGTTGGGACGCTTATTTTTCGTTAAAACAGCGAAACGGACGCAAACGAAGGAGGTCAATACACACACGGGAGCCCTTGTTTGTGTACGTCTCCTTCTTTGTCCACGTCCATTGCGCTGTGCTAACAGTGATCGAGCAACATCTCGCCCAAGCGTAATCTTAAGCTTATTTCTTTTTTCTATTTCCGTCATGCACAAGATTCCTTGTAGCTTTTGTGATAGACGGCCCGGCCCGTTTTCAACAATCTCCATATTAATTTGTTGGTTTTGTCGAAGCTCTTAAGCTCATACATCCTATTCTTCCAGTGCAATGCATAGTGAATAGTTTTCTAGTGTAAGCACGTGCGTCAGTGTTTACGGTTGAGGCATATCATTTGTGGCCAGACTGGCTAAGGAATACGTTTAGTTTTACAGCGCCACTTGAATAGAAATGTCGGACTAGTCGGCAGTGTCCTCTTTGCATATGGCCAAACTTGGAAAAACGGAGCGTAATCTGAGACATGGAGGCACCTGACACACAGGCCTTGCGTTTGACAACAGGGAGAAAAGTAAAATGCCGCCGTCACAGAGTTGCTGCAGATGTATAGAGCTCAATGTGCTTAAGAGTTTATTTAAGCACATGTAACTAAATGTCCAGCTATAATTCGGTTGCCAGTCTCCCGTTCTGAGTCTGCACCCTTCCGCTCAATTTCACTGTCCGTACCCACAGCTGCAGCTTTGAAAATGTAGATCTCACCCTGACCTGCACTTACACTTGTCCTGCGCACGGGCCGGAGTACGTGCACGCTGACTGTCGCGGAAACCACACGTTTACTAACAATCGTACGCGTAATGGACTATATATATATATATATATATATATATATATATATATATATATATATATATATATATATATATATATATATATATATATATATATATATATATATATATATATATATATATATATATAGGTCTATACACACACATGCAATGCTTTATGTATGAGCCCGTTTAAGAGTAGCGCAGTAAAACGGGGATACTCACGGCACAAAGAAATTAGAGGAGCAGCTGGAGGAGGAGGAAAAACTATTTCTTCGAAGAATTTGTGGCATGCTGCCCTTTGTTCTCCGCACGACCTCACTCACGGTGCAGGCGTTCATGTCATGCTGGTCCATGCCGTATACGGACCGATTGACAGCGACGTTCTGCCTAGCCAGGTCCTCTGACTACCGTGAGGTATCCCAGTTCTCCCTGGTTCGTAGTCGCACAGACCCGGCGGGGAGAGCAGACGCCAGGCAGCTAGCTAGACTGCGAAGGTGCGGCCTCTTCGTTGTCTGCTAGAGGGGCTTCTTGCCTTTCAGCCAATAGCGCGTGCAATGACGCGGCGCCCCTTTGTTCATCGACAGAGTGGACATCTGCGCGCCGCACCTGCAGACGTGCGTGGCGTACGTGATGCCCGCATTTCGGTGCACGCTACAGCAGAAAGTGTCCCTCAAGGCTTTCCTCTGCTCCGAGGGATCGTACGCCGCTGTTAAGCTGTGGCTCTTTCAGGTGCGGCGGCATTCATCAGCGATCCTCTTTACCTTAAAAACTAGTGTCATTTATCACAATCAGCAGGAGTGCTGCAAGGGCACTTAAAATAAATCTGCGCCAGTGGTATCCATTTTCCAATCACTTCTTAATTGTTAGTGCTCACGTCTGTAGTGCCCGACGGCGCTTCCCACTCATGAGTGTCCTTTAGAGACCACAGGTTTTTCGTATTTTACGTAGCACGTCCCTTCCAAGTCGGTCTCAAAATCGATGTGGCAGTATACCGCCAGATCACGGTGATAGCAGGCTGTTAAGGGGAAAACCAGGATTGTACAAGTCATAAAAATAAGTGTTAGCCAATTTAGGCTCTGAATAAAACGTAGCTGATGTAGATGACAGAAGCAATATGCACTGTCGTTTTCAATCAAATCTCCGAACAACGTAGAATCGTGTTTTGCGTAAGACAGCCAGGGTTGTTCAAACGAGCCGTCTCGCCAGTTTCTAGAATCGGTGTTTTATCCTATTTCTTCTCACGTGGCCCCATCGATGATAGTCACTATAGGGTGGCAACCCTCAAGAGCGCTTGCAGCCTCAAAAGATTCTCTTTTTCGATCGCAGCTGTGTTGTTCACTGCACGACGAACCTGCGATCTGTGTCATCTCCGCCAACGTTTACGTCATTCCTCATACATTGTCACATGGGCGTGCTTATGCTCGGCTGAGGTAACCTATAATTTCATTTGAGGCTCCTCCTCCTGTTCACACGACCAGACGAATCTCATTAGTTCTGATGTGCAAACAGAAACTAGGTTAGCGAAAAGACTTTTTACTTTAACCGAAAGTAAACGCGTTCATGTTAGGAGTGCATAACAGAGAGATCTGAAGCTTTTATAGTGACACCGGGATACACTTTTCTAGGTAGCTGGCGCGCTCGAGTACCTGCACCAGCGTGAGCTCTATCACTTGGATGTCAGCCTGCGAAACGTCTTCTTATTGCAGGTACGCCAACCTGCTTTTCTTCATCATAACCTAACGCATTTCCATGACAATGGCTTAACGAAATTGTCGCGCCTTTAAATTCAGAGATACGTCATGTGGCCTTTAATTGTCATTAATTATTTTGCTGCCATTTCAACATTTCCTCTTCGTGTTTACGGACCATTCAAACTATAGACCCTTTACAGCGCGAGCGCATGGGCGCTGCCATATTTGATCATGTGACCCTTCCGCCATCGCTGGCCTTCGGGCCTTCTGGTTTGACGGCTTTCGGCGCGCTAGTACTCGGCTGCACGGTGCGGCGTACCCGCTATCGCTGGGGACAACGAGCTTGTAGACAGCCGAAAAAACTTCCTGTGAATGCTCATAGTGTGTGTAGGTGCTAAAAAATGTTTAATTTAACCACGTATTTCATTTATTGCATCCTCCTAACTATCTGCATTGGCTAGAACGTTTCGACAAACCGTCAGCCGTCGACTCATTTTTTTTTTTACCAATTCCCTCTCTTGCGCTGTCAGTGGAAAACATTTTCTTTAAAACTGAATAGATTACAAACTGATTATTCCCTCAAACTTATTTTTTTTTTAATTTTCTTGCGCAAAGGGCGAACGCATGCTCAGTATATGCTGGCTGAGACGCATTATGAATATTCATTTAACATTGTGCGCAATACTTACTGCTCAATATGGACGCGCGTGTAATCCCCGACAATTGATAAGATATAATTTTATCTCCTGTAAACGTCCTGGCTTCAAAAGACTATTACGCTGCTTGAAGGCCGCATCAGGCGCTCATACAGCGGCGTTCACCTGCGCTCGGGCGAAGGTGACTGGAAACTGCACCGGAATTCAGAACGCACAGTACGCAGCCCAAGCAAGCGGGGATATAAAAAAATCTTATCATGGTAAATTTCATCACTGGCCCGTGCATTAGTTTCATAAAAGCAACAGTTATTACATGCATTTCAGCAGTACTTGTCTAATTAAAGTTTGGTTTTGTTTGTACGGTGTTACGTCCCAAAGTGACTCAGGCTATGAGTGGAGGACTGCGGAAATTCCCATCCCCTTGGGGTTCTTTAATGTGCACTGATATCGCACAGAACACGGGCGCCTGGGTTTTTGGCTCCAGCGAAAAGCAGCCGCCGAGGCCGATCTCGCGATTCGATCCCGCATATCATAGGGAATAGTACCTAATTAAAGTAAACAGATTCACTTACATGGCCACACTAACTTTCCTTCTCTGCGAAATCAATTCGTATAACTGCATGGACATTAATAGCAACGTCAAGGTACCTCTTAACGCCATGCGAAAAAAACTCGGCAGCAGTGCGAAGACTCAATATCCAATTCCTGAGAAAACGTCAGGGTCGTTCTCGCATTGCCATATGGGTACTGCCTGTGCTAAAACGAGCTGGGGCGTGAGGTATAGCCATTCTCTTCAATTCACAGGCGCTTTCTTGTCCCAGAAAGGAACATGAACTCGTGATACATGCCAAAATAGAAGCCTGGGCGAGTTGGTATGTATACATTCTAAAACAGCGCGAAAGAACAGGGACGAGAGAACGAAACGCTCGTGTTCGTTCTCGTGTTGTACGTTGTACGTGTTGTAGCGCTCGTGTTGTACGTTTCGTTCTCTCGTCCCTGTTCTTTTGCGCTGTTTTAGAATGTCGTGATACATCTCCCAGAAAAACGGTTGCCTAGGCCATGATGTGCACCTTATGTAGAAAGCGTCTTCTGTTCTTCCGCCAATAAACAACAGGGTCATTAGCTCTACTTCCTCGCAGAATACTTCGACAATACAGATGACACCTGCATCAAAGCAGCGCTGTTTAAAAGTCAGCTGGTATTCTTACACAAGATACACAGCAGCAGTTAGCACTGCGCGCCGATGCGTTCCGAAGGCCAGCAATGACGGCCGTCCTAGTGGCGCCACCTGTTAGGGAAGGGTTGAACTACTCGCTGTAAACTGTCTATACGCGTAGCGAAATGTGAGTTTTCGTTGTGTATACGCACCTTGAAATGTTGAAAAGTGCCGCCTGCTACGCTGTCATAGTTTCACGCCGAAAGCCATAATGTCCTCCTTGTGCCTAGGAGTGTTTACATCGCATTGATCATGTACCAGAAGCCGGGAATTCACTGGTTAGACGAAAGCTTTAACTGAGTCGTTGAATTAGATTCCTCGGGCATAATTATGGGCACCGAAAAGATTTCGCATGATATAACGCTGCTCGTTTCCCATCAGGCATTCTCACAGTTGCCATAGCAACTGTGATGCGAGTGAGCCACGACAACGGCATGCACAACAGATTTAAGAAATCTTATGAGAAAACGCACTGGGAAAGCCATGAGTCAGTGAAATAGTACACAATAAATTCCTGTGGCAGGGCCCTTCCCTCGCAAGCCATCACCGGACCTCCATGCGGCGCTGTATTTCTGCTCTCGATCGTTCTCAGTGCAACGTTCCGGGTGGTGTCATCATGTCGGTGCCTAAATGATGTGCATCTGGTAGTAAGCCCAGATCAACTCAACCCACAGCGTGACGCAGCGCGGAGGGTACTTTGAGAGGAGCATGAGTGAAGTGGACACCGTTAGAGAAGCAGAAAGAGTACAGAGGGCATCACGGTAACGGTCGCGGAGTGGCGCGCGCCACAGTCAGGCGTCAGTGCGAGAGCGCGCTGTCACCTTCATACGTGTAGACGGCACGAAGTGTCTCGAAAATTTTTAAGTATGAAGTGTTTTAACGCGGAAGTTTACTAGCCCCCTTAGGCGAAAATCTGGTCGCCGGCTCATGGTGAAAATCTCGCGTCGGCGAGATGTGTCAGCGAGATTCCGCGTGTGGCAGATACTGCACCTTTCCTTTCCTGTAAACCAATTATAGAACTCTGGTGAACTTTAATGCGTTCAACGGAACGCTGGTTGTGTTCAACCAGGGACGCGCGATGCACCGTATGCAGCAGCAACGCTCAGGCTTTCGCGTTTCTGCACTGCAGATTCTGCAGGGCTCTCGGAACGTTTTTAGTTCCCTACCTTGTGAATTACGCGTGAACATTGTCCAAGAACTCTTGGGATCGAGAAGAATGTTAAGCCAAACGTTACACTCAGGCAGAAGTATGTGGCCGGATGATATGCAACTTCGAACATGCTAGAGGAATCAACGTGTCATATGTCGTCCTTCGAAGGATTCACGCTTATCTCATTGCCGTGGCAGCACACTCTGTGTGCTGCAGCAATTGCATCTCCCTTGCTCGCAGGCCGCGGCGTCCTCCTGTCATGGTTGTGTTGGAGCATTCCACAGCTTGGGGCTAAAGAAAAGATGCACCACGTACCGTCTTTGCCAAAAGTAACCAAGCAGCATGTTTTGCTTCTTACTTGCATTATAAAGGCAATAAAAATTCCCAAATAATCACAACTCTTTAAGAAGTGAGGACAGGCTCTGGTCTTAATTTTTCACCTATTTAAAGCTTCAGATATAGAATGAATTTACTGCCACACGACTGAGAAGCAGACCCTGCTGCCTGGTTACTTTTGGCAAAGATTGTATGTAAAAAAAAAAAAAAAACACTGAGGGCGGCGAAAAGGCAGTGATTCAGGGCGCTCGCTTTCGTCTCCAGTGGCACCACGGATAAATTCTGGAGGAGCGAGGCTGAAACAAGGCTTAGTTTGACTCTGTTTGAACCTGGTAGAACTACTAGTCCTTCCATGCATCAGTGCATGCCGTCATAGACTTCCGACGAAGGCAATTGTGCGAGACTTTCGAGTGTACTGGTCTGCTTCAGTGGACAAGTGCGAAAACATTAGCGTTTATTGGTGATGATGATGATCTTGAATCATATGACACTATCACGGGACTGGTGTGGCATCATCACGTTTTGCATGTCATCCTGAAGCACGTTACACTTTGTAGCATGATCCGATGTGACGCCATATTTTGTTTGAAAGCCATCCTGAATCGTCGCCTGACGTTATCACTTTTTCTAAGTAATCTTAACCAGATGACACGACTTTATCCTGGCACGTGACAATTCTTTGCAATCTGAATTGCGTGGAACTTCTGGTCATGATTTAGTCATGCCTTCACGGGATTAGTATGAAGATAATGCAACTCACATGACACTACATACACTATTTTACAGCTTATTACTTGGGCTTCATTACATATCACATGAGTAGGAATGATTATACAGACTTGTTATGTTGTTGTTGTGGCTGTAGGAAGAAGGGGAAAAATGCACGGGCCTGCTACTGGCTCTGTTGCTGAGCCACCTCCGCTCCCTCACGCGGACAGAAGAGGAAATAGAGAAGAAAGGAAAAAGGAAAAAGGTGGTTGGTTGGTTGGTTTGTGGAGTTTAACGTCCCAAAGCGACTCAGGCTATGAGAGACGCCGTAGTGGAGGACTCCGGAAATTTAGACCACCTGGGGTTCTTTAGCGTGCACTGACATCGCACAGCACACGGACGCCTTGCTTTTCGCCTCCATCGAAAAGCGGCAGCCGAGGCTGGGATTCGATCCCGCGTCCCTGGGAACAGTAGTCGAGCGCCGTAACCACTGCGCCACCCCGGCGGGGCAGAAAGGAAAAGGAAGAGGGAGAGAAAGACGCACGCCGCAACAACAGCCGTCATCCACCACCGAAGCGGTGGCGGGTGCAATGACGGCCTACAACGGATAAAAATTCGGTGGCAGGCTAGCCCCCGCTGGAATCGGCGTTGACCTACCTGTCCCAGCCCCATAACGTTATATGATGAGTATTACACTATATGACCACATTATGTATACCAACGATGTCTCAAAGACCTTTTGGGACCCCAACTTCCGGCGGTGCATTCTGGTGACACTTTCGCGGACGGCTTTTGTTTCTTGTGAGACATATGACCTTTACCTTAATAACCGGCTTCGCTTACTCAATCTGAAAGAGCCAGTGCAGCCACAATCGGGCCTGCGACTTTGTACTCCCTAGTATAGAACACCGTGGCCATATTCGAACAATGAGAGCCCTGTTAGAATGGGCTCCTGGAGGGAAACTTCTGAACAGTTCTTGAGCCATTGCAGTTGACGTGTACTCAGCTGACAGGCGCCATCCTCTGCAGTCGTAGCACCAAACCTTAATGGCGAAGTTCACAGTCGGTTGGTTCCTGCTGAATTGAAAAACCTGCCTCCGCAATCAGTGAAAGATGATGAGGGTGAGTACACAGGCCATGTTGAGCACAGTGATGCAGTTTTAATCAGCGGCCGCTTAGATGGCATGACGTCTCCGACAAGCCGCTTTAGTTGCGCAGTAAACTGCCATGCTCCGCAACAATGAAACTCTGCTGCTGCACGCAAGATGTGCCGTCATTTAGGTGAATTCGTTCAATAAAGCACTTCAGGCCACATGGGCATCGACGCATGCGAAAAGGCCTCGTACAGACTCCCGACATTCTTGGAATAAATATGGCAGAAGTCGATCAAACTGCATTCCCAAGCGAGAGATTGAGCCGTTTACTCTTTCATTGAGCGGCCTCCTGTAGACCGTGTTCACGATGTGGACGAGGTCGGTGGTCTGTTCGAATTCCAGTAGCACAGGGAACACTCATGTTTTCCTAATGGGCACGATTACGTCATTCACCCTATAATAGTTGATAGGAGTAAGACGCCCGGTGTGGTCTCTTGGGCCGCCTTACGCGCAAAGTCACCCGCTGCTCTGTGAACCCTAGTCTCTGCGTCTTCGCGCACTGAATGCGGTGAATGAGTCCTGACTCGGTTTGAGCAGACCTTCATACAACAGCAATCATATGTACTACGTGCAGGTATCCGGCTGTGGCGTTAGCATTGATGTCGACGTTGACCGAAAAATCATGGACATAGGAGGTGATCGTCATAGCAGATGACATAGTCGGGCGTTGATTAGTCGGCGGGGTATGGAACATCAGGAGACACTATGACATGGCTGAGATGGCAAGAGAACTTCGGGCTTCTTCGAATGAGTGAGTTAAATGGGTTTAGAACCAACCGTTGTTCCATTCCCATATCTAACTTATCTAGCTCTTTTGGGAGTAGCCTGATTAAAAGCGAAAATGGCAAAAGCCACTTTACAGGAGAGTTCATATTAACTGCATCGCCATCGCTACTATCACCACCACTATCACTACTACCATCATCAACCAAGTGCACTGTCATTGCCATCACTATATCACATCATATCACCATCATCACAGCAACGACTAATGTTGCAAGACAGGGTAATCCCATCAGTGTCGTCAAACCGATACCTGCGAGCTAAGGTAACCTCAAGAGAAGATTACAGCTGCACAAGAAAATTAAATCCAAATTTTCACTATCGCTACTATTGTCATTACCATTATCACTAACTGCAATGTCATTGTCATCACTTGTATCATCATTATTACTATCATTAACCTGCAGCATCATTGTCATCGCTACTATCACCTTGACGCTGCACTAGAATTATGAGCATTTTCTCATGATCCCGGCGTGGCGTAGTGGTTTGCGCGCTAGACTGGGGAATCGGAGGGATAGTGCTTCGATTCCCGGTGAAGACAGATTTCGTTTTCCGGGCGAATGACTTTTTCCGCTCACATTTTCTGTTGACTTTCTGCTAACACCACGCATGGGGCAAGAATTCGGCAGACATTAGCATTAAAAAAATAACGCATTAATGAACCAACCAAGAAGCGTATTCCCCAGACCTCAGAGGGACGCGTCACATCGTCGCACTGGCAGGCTGATCGTGCAGTGTTGGGTGGCCTGGCGAGCCTGCAGCCCAGCCGGCTGGTGCCGCCCTCCGACGTGCGGGTTGACAGCGTGTTCGCGCCGCCCGACGTCATTGCATCGCGCATCGGGCTGCCCCCCAGCGGCGACGTTCAGGCTGACCGCGTCGACACCTGGGCGCTATGCACGCTGGTGGCCGAAGCGCTGACCTGCCACTGGCGATGGAAGGTGAGCTCTCGTCAGCCCTGACAAGAAATCGGGTCTGTCAGCATTAATAGGATATTACGAACGCAGCTGAAAGTCCAGATTTCTCTTACAGGTCGCTGTTTCTTCATGAATCTGCAAAAAAGGTCGATTCAATAACGCACGTTTATTTGAATGCACGCGCTGAATACGCGTTCGAGCCAAGACTACAAATATCTGTGTGAATTAATGTAGCCCGCTTAGCTAAAGTGCTAAACCAATCTGAAGGTTGCTCAGGGTGCCCCTGGCATTTGGCAGTGAGGGCTTGTCGTTGTCTTGAGGGTGTGAATAGTTAACATGATATACCGCTCCCTTGGGGGCTGGAAAAAAGACATAGACAAGCCTGAAAAGGGTCATCCCCGAACCCCGTTTTGTTTGGCGCAGCATCTGGTATCTCAGCGTACAATAAAAAAAAAGAAGCAGAATACTTAAATGCAAAGTTATTACGCAAATTCGATGAAAAGTCACATCAGGAAATACCAAAGTTTATACAACCGCATTTTCGTGAAGAGAAAAGGAAACATGATAAAAAAATATAGATAGAGTAAAGCATACAGCAGAGCTCCAACTAAGTTTCTTGGAGTGAAAATAGATACGCAAAAGTATTCTTACTTAACGTTTGCAGCTAACTTTCCTTGAGCATGGTGAAAATACCAGTACTATTCTGTCTGCCATAGTTTCTGCATGCCTTTTCTCTTTCTGCAAATTTTGTGCCGCTTATTGCACTGATGTTCCTTTTGAAGGTATTTCTGGAAAAAGGTAGCAGAGTCAGACTGAATTTATTTTAAAACGTTTAATACTATACGGTGTTTTATAATATCATAAATATTTAGTACTTAATACTTACGAAAATTCTAAGCAGAGTGGCATAATTAATTTGCGTGTTCAGTAATGCCAAGACCTTTCTTTTGTAAGATGTGTAAGCTGTCTACATTTACTTTGTAGTTATTGCCTACTCAAGCAGGAGGTAATGGATTCGAGAGTAGTTAAGTGTAAAGTACAGCGGGATTTTTATTTTTTACCAAGGAGGCAAAAGTTTCCGCAGTTTAGATATAAGCGCGGCCCGCGAAATCTCTGATTGGAGGTTGTCCACATGATGAGTCCAAGTTAGGTTCTCTTGAAAAAAAAAAAAAAAAACACCAATGAATTTGTGAGAAGCTACTTGTTCAAGTATGCCACCCTAGAATCGCATTACTATTTCTCTTTCAGTAGACTTGTTCTTGGGGCGAAATATTGTGTGCTCCGTTTTCTATGTATAAAGTTGAACTTAATTCATCTGGAGTAATTGGGAGGGATCTGTTAGCCAAATATTTGCGTTTATTTATAACTTGTTTGTCTTTCATACAAAAACAATACGTTAGTGTTGTGCGTATAAGGTTATGAAAAATTTACGAGGAACGTAGATGAGGTTATGCATAAAACAAATAGCAACGGGAAAAGTTTGGATCCCTGGGGCACGCCATACCTTGTGTTACCATGTTTGATTTAGCTTGGTTGACATATGTATACTGAATTGTTCTCGTGAAATAGCTATATATAAGTTGAAGTGCTATTTCTATAATTTCATAATGATCGAGATACCTTTTGTAATAAAATATTGTGTTTAATGAAATCAAATGCCTTATTGAAATCTGGAAATACTCCTACTGTATAAGACTGCTCATCGATGTTTCATCCGTTACATTTACCGAAGCCATCTCTGCACTCTGTGTTTTCGGAAACCATACTTCCGATCCTCTGTAACGTTGTTTTTCTCACAGAAATTTAGTAGACGAGTATTGATACCTTGATTTATGACCTTAGACAAAATCGACAAAATAAAAATAGGTCTGTAATTCTCCGATCCATTTCGACCATCTTCTTTGTGAATTAGATATTTTACTATTTTGACTGTAGTGCACGATTAGGATCATAACACGTGAGGCATTACGAAGTTGAAATTTAAATTCGATTTTACTTCTACGTGGACGCTAACCCGCGCCGCTAGGTAAAGGAAGAAGGGGGGAGTGAAAGCAGAAAGAGAGAAAGAGGTGCCGCAGTGGAGGGCTTCGGAGTAATTTCGACGTACACTGCCAACGTGGAGGCGGGTGGCTGCTCCCAGCCTTCCAGGGCTGGCAACCTAGGGGCCTTTACCTTTTGCGTTAGAGACCCCTTTTCACTGTTGTATTAAGGCGAAAGCCGTTGTTGTTGCAGCTGTAGGAAGAACGAAAAGAAAATGCACGGGCCTGCTACTGGCTCTGTAGCTGAGCCACCTCTGCTGCCTCGCGCTGACAGAAGAGAAAATAGATTGGATTGGAAAACATTTATTCGTCAAAATGCAGATGCGGACGGTCCGCTCTAGATGACCTCTAGTCCATGGCTTGCGGCGACCTTAGTGGCCCACTCGGTGGCCAAGGCTTGAATGCCCGGGTCCGAGCTGACCAGAACGGCCACCCATCGCTCAAGAGAAGGAATTTGTACTAGATCTTCCGGTGGAGGTTCTTCTTTACATTGCTATAGTATGTAATAATACGTGGCTGTTTCGCCACAGAACCTGCACGCGGGGTTAAAGTCATCCGGGTACATTTTTGCTAATAGGTAAGGGCTAAGAAAGGATCTCGTCTGGAGTCTCCTCCAAGCGGTCTCCTGTGCCTTATCCAACGTTTTGTCAGGTGGCGGTAATTTGTGCCGTTCCAATCTGTAATGACTTGTGATAATGTGAAAAGATGCCAGCCCCTCCTTTGAGTAACCCGTGGATACGAAGGACCCACCGACTCGGTTGACGAAACCTCGAGCCATGTTGTGGGCCGCCTCATTTCCCGGATTCCCCGAGTGAGCCGGCACCCATATCACCTCAATTTCTCTGTATAGTTGCCTGGTCAGTTTCAGTATTTTCTGCGCTGCAGTTCAGATTCTGCCCCCCGCAAAGCTACGGACAGCACATTTAGAATCGGAGAAGATTGTATCCGCGTCGGTGCTAGCTATGGCTAGTGCTACAGCTGCCTCTTCTGCGGTTTCCGAAGATTTTGTCCCTACCGACCCTGATGCCTGCAGCCGCCCGTGCACGTCCACCACCGCCAGTGCGAACGCTCCTCTTGTTGCGTATTCTGCCGCGTCAACATAGACAGCTCCTTCGCTCGTTGCGTATTTTTCGTGTAGAGCTGTTGCCCTAGCTTTCCTCCTTCCTTCGTGGTAAAAAGGGTGCATATTCTTTGGTAGCGGTTTGATCGTCAGTCGCTTGCGAAGGAGTTTGGGTAGCTGTGTTTTCGTGTCCTCGGGTGGAAGTTCTACGCCTACACCTAGGCGCTCCAGTATGGCTCTGCCTGCCTTAGTGCGCTTAAGCCGTTCTTTTTGCATTGTGAGGTGAGCCTCCTTGAGCTCCTCTAGTGTATTATGTATTCCCAGTCCCATGAGTCTTTCTGTCGATGTGTAGTTCGGCAGCCCCAGGGCTTCTTTGTATGCTTGCCTTAATTATTGTCTCGGCTTTGCCTTTCTCCGCAGCATCTAGTTTTAGGTATGGTAGCGCATACACCATCCTGTTCAGGACAAACGCCTGCACTATCCTACAGAGGTCTTTTTCTTTGACCACTCTCCTACGGTTGGCAATTCTTCTGATTAGCCTAATTGACATATTAACTGATATTTTCAGCTTTTGCAGGGTTTCTTTGTTTTTCCTGTTAGCTTGTAGATATAGCCCTAAGATCTTTATTGACTGCACCTCCTTGATTGGAAGTCCCCCCACGCACACGTTAAGCGGGGTTGGGGGCGCTTGGCTCCTGGAACCGGGACCCCTGGGTTTGGGTCTGATGACCAGTAGCTCTGATTTTCGATGCGAGCATGATAGGCCTGAATGACCTGCTAGCTCTGCGATAGTGTCTACCGCGAGTTGCAACATTTCCTCTACCTGACCGTCATTCCCGTTGGTGGTCCAGATGTGATGTCATCTGCGTAGAATGTATGTCTCAGCCCAGGAATGGCTTCCAGTCGGGGTGGAAGCTTTATGAGGGAGAGATTGAAGAGAAATTGTGACATTACTGATCCTTGCGGCGTCCCTCTACCACCTAGAAGTAAGAAAAATACTATGGAGAGAAAGACGCGCGTCGCAACAGCCATCGTCCACCACCGAAGCGGTGGCGGGTGCAATGACGGCCTACAACAGATAAAAATTCGGTGGCAACTAGCTTGAAACAAAGGACTAAAAACGAGCGTCAACGCAGACGACGTCAACGTTTGGCACAATGAGGGCAGGGATGCGTCTATCGAGGAAAGGCTCCAGCGAGCAGCCGACATCATAGACCTCCATGCCGAAAGTAAAGGGCTGAGCTGCTCCCCGACGAAGTCGGAACTTCTAATCATCAGGCCTCGGACAGGCCTCGGACGAGAACAGCCAACGCATATCTCCTTCCCGAATCTCGATAGAATTGAACGGGAAAGAAATTGCGCAAGTAGATGAGATCCCAATTCTGGGCATGCTCATAAGCAAAACAAGAAATAACCCCACCACTATAGCTAAGATAGACGCGCACGCAAACCAAGTGGTAAGCATCATTAGGAGAATCTGGCCAGGGGCAGAGGGCTAAAGGAATAGAAAAAGTTGAGCCTGGCCCATCTTGAGTCAGATCTGCTACTCCATTCCTTAACATCAAAAAGCAGACAAAAGCAAGTTAGACGCCATAAGTTAGACGCTCAACCTAACTTAAAGGTCGAAAGGAGCACTACAAGTTGGGACGTCGGAAATATCCACCCTCAGATAGGTCCCTCACGTCCGCAGAGGCAGTCACCTGGCGCCGTCTGCAAGCCAAGAACCACATGTCTCCCAGATGGAGATACCTCACTCAAACGGGTAATCCGGAGGACCAATTCTGCAGATTCTTTAATGACATAGGAACTCAAAATCATATCATCTGGAACTGCAGCCACTCCCCGGGCTACAATTTATTCAAGGACGCAGAAGCATGGGAGATCGCGCTTCATAGCGAAGACCCGGCGACACAGGCCTACATTGCCCGTCTGGCAGCCGAAGCGGCAAACCGCTTCCTCTACTAACCCCTGCCCCTTAGCTTGACATCGGGCTCCTTGGACGCCTGCGAGCGGTATCGGAACTCACCACCACCACCCACGCTCTCCCGTCATACTCTTAAAGGATAAACTTAAGTGTCGTTAATAATGTAGCATCTACACTGATAGGACGTGATAGGGTAATAATGTAGCAGGCAAAAGACGCTTCCGCCTTGCTATCGCAATTCAACTAGGGTTAACCAGAGTTAAACCACTACTAACTTTTTGATGTCTTTGGTACTTTCAAATTGCGCGCAAATCGCAGTCTGCCACTCGCGGAATCCCGCTATCATACTCACTGTAGACAACAAAAGAAAAAAAAGAAAAAATCAGTCTCCATCCGGGAATTGAGCCTCCGTTCCTTAACTGGATCCCCAGCCGAGCGCTTTACCGCTGCTTCGTAACACCAAACAAAGCTGCCACTTCAAGCCAGCCAGGACAGTATCCATTACACGTTGGAACGTGGCTGGTGCGGAGCACAGGCCAAATGGCATTACCTTGAATTCTAAGAGGCCGTCTGGTGTTATGAATGCCGTCTTCTCGCGGTCTCTTTCGTCGACCTCAATTTGCCAGTACCCGCTATTCATGTCCGTAGACGAGAAATACCTATAGTGTTTCAGAGACGGTCTAGAGTGTCGTCGATGTGAAGGCCGGGCAGACATCCTTCTTCGTGACGTTGTTCAAGCGACGGTAATCAACGCAGAAGCGAAGTGTGCCGTCTTTCTTTTTCGCCGAAACGACTGATGCCACCCAGGGGCTCTTCGATGGCTGGTTCACATCATCACGAAGCATTTCCTCAAATTGATAGCGTATGGCCTGGCGTTCTCGTGGCGATACATGGTAGGGACTTTGACGTAGCAGCCGGACGTGTTCGTCTGTGGTGATGCGATGATTTGCCAATGGAGTTGCCGCACCACCGAAGCTGAAGAAAAGCTTTTGAGAAGAGTGCGAAGCCGGTTTTGTCTGCCTTTTATTGATGCCAAATGTGGACTGCTTGGCTCGGTAGGGTGAAATCATATACATTCAAATGTACATAGTGGCACATAAAAATAATAAATAAATAAGCATGTATATGTATACGTACATACATATAAAAATTAAACAGCATAATATCTCATGTTGCACAAAAAATATTAAATGTACACATATACAGAGCTTCAACTTGCGCTGTAATTATTGTTTATTTTTGCTTGTTTTGTTAAACTGCTTAGTTTTTATTCCCACCCTGCTAAAATCCCAACACTCGGATTGCAGTATCAATAAATAAATAACATAAACATTAGTCATTATAGTCTTGGTGGATGGCACGCTTAAGGAAAAGAGATGGGGTGGTTTATCAAAGATAATTTGACATATTGTTTAAATCTGGGATGTTGAAAATCGAGTTTACCTGACACGATGTTTAATAAATGCGGTATCTGAAAATTTAAGGTCTGTCGGCCGTAGTTGGTTCTAGTTACTGGTATTCTTTTTTGCTTTTTACGCAGTGAGTACTTAGACGTAGTTTGACCTGAAGTGGTTAAGTATATCTTACTGTTGTTTAATTTCTAGTAGTATATCTGTGTGGCTGGAAGTATTGTATGTTTATTAAATAGATGCTCAGTAGGAAGATCGCGTGGCTTATCATGATAGTTCTCAAATATTCTTAATATCTTTTTTATTAATACTAACAACAGGTTATAATTGCTGGCAGTAATTGTTCCCCATACTAGTGCACAGTATAAAATTTTAGAAAGGACAAGTGTGCTATACAATGTTTTCTTCAACCATACAGGAATAAGTTCGCTAATTCTATGTATGCATCCGACAGCTCTACTTAATTCTCCAGCTAGTTTATGGACATGTGCATTCCATGACATGTAATTTCGAAACCAAACGCCTAACAATTTTTGCTCTTTTACCTCGTGTAATCTTTTGCAGCGGAGCATGATTGTTATATCATTACAGAGTGGCTTGCTTATTGGCTTAAAAATTACATATTTTGTTTTATCGGTATTTAGTTGCAGCTTATTTGTGTGCAACCAATCATAGAGATGGCCTAGGTAATCGTTGATGTCATCTTCTAGGCTGGCTATAGTATCTATAAAAAGTCTATAGACCGTCTACAGACCACTTTTATAAGGGAAGACTGATAATGATGTGTTGGAGAAGAATATGTTTGTATCGTCTGCATACATAATGATTTGGGGTGTGAAGTTATAGAGGGAAGATCATTAATATATAGGTTAAATAATAAAGGTCCCAATATTGATCCCTATGGAACACCGTTTACAATTTTTAATCTTGGCGACGACTGGTTATTAGATGATGCATACTGGTATCTATTATTCAAGCAATTCTTTAAGAGGTTGTGGGCATTTCCACGTATTCCATAGGTGTAAAGCTTAGAAAGAAGGACATCACGATTAACGCAATCGAAAGCTTTCCTCAGATCTAAAAATAAACTTATTGTATATAAACGCTTTTCAATGTTTTGTAATATTTCTTGTTTGATATTCGTAGTTCATGCTCGGACGACTTGTCTTTTTGTTGTTGTTTTTTCAAATCCATACTGAGCAACTCTCATTATATTATATTTATCAACAAAACTTGTTACCCGTTCAATTATAATAGTTTCAAACACTTTCGAAAAAATTGGAAGCACATATATGGGTCTGTAGTTACTTAGAGAATTATCACTTCCTCCTTTATGGATTGGACACACTCTGGCTATTTTAAGTTTATCAGGGAACACTCCTGTTTCAAGCATACGATTGATAATGTGAGCTAAAGCTGGTTAAAGGATGTCGGATACATGCTTTACGGGCTAATTAATATCGTCAAATCCAGCGGCCGAGTTTGTTTTTAGTTTATCTATTATTACCTTTACTTCATCTGGCGAGGTTGGGGACAATATTATATAGTTGGCGAAGCTAGTATTTGGCAAAACAAGTGCAGATGTGCCTTGATAATCCCTACAGGAATAACTTCCACAATTTATAAAATGGTAATTTAATGCAACAACTAATTGCGTAAGACCGAGACTAAGATCAGTTGATGTAACATCAAAGTTTTTGCTTGCACATCCTTTCCCGTTAGGCTTCTAACTTCATTCCACATTTTCCTCGGGTTGTTAGAAACCCGTTTAAATGGTTGCTCATAGTAAAGAAGTTTCGCAGGTTTTATTTCAGTGCTAACTTGACTTCGATATTTATTAAATTGGACACGTTCATTTACATCGCGAGTTTTTACAAATGATTGGTACATTTTATTTTTATATTGTATTTTCTTGCAGAGTACAGGATTTATCCAAGGCTTCCCTATTCGTTTATTAGGCTGTCTAGTTATATAGTTTTCGTAGGGAAAGCTTTGTCATAGCAAGTAAAAAAGTAAGAAAAAAATAAATTGTATGCTTCATTTTAGTTAGGCTCATTTAGTATCATTCCCCAGTTGACATCGATGATCAGTGAGTGAAAATATTCTAGAGAATTACCATTTATGTGGCGATAATAGTGAATAGTTTTATTAGCTATTCGTTCAGAAAGTGGTAAGAAGCAGAAAACAGGAAGGTGACCGCTTATATCTGCAGAAAGAACCCCGGCCGAGGAGGCAGGAGGATGCACATTGGTGAAGCACAAGTCAATCAGTGTTGAACTGTGTTCAGTCATACGTATCGCCTGATTGATAACATTTCAACATGCCTAGGAATGTATTATGGTGTTGAGTTGTCATGGATATGTATCATTAGCTAACATATTTATATTCATGTCAATTAATATTTCGAAGTTTTCACCGGACGTATTTAGGTAAATAAGAGGTTTTCCATAAAAAACAACAAACGGGTTTTACTCCCACGGGGTGGTCTATAAAGCACGGCTACTGAGCCAAGGTTGTAATGAATTAAAAGACATTCTACATTTTGATTTATCAGTTAGAATTCTGAAAGAGCTTCATGCTTTATGCTGTATTTTATATGATTTGATTTGATTTTTATTCAGACAGTCTCGAATACAGAGGGCAAAAGGCAGATGAACTCTGCCTGACGGGGCCCAAGCACCCGACACAATGCTCACAACAAGCAGCAGAAGCAAGAATAACATACGAGGCTATGCCACCACCACGACCGATGGTTCTGTTTCTTAAATAACAGACATAGCCCTTCAGCTGCACTGGACTTTCGTGTTCTGATAACAGTTTTCCGGCAGCTTTTCGATGGAGGCGAAAAGCAAGGCGCTCGTGTGCTGTGCGATGTCAGTGCACGTTAAAGAACCACAGGTGGTCGAAATTTCCGGAGTCCTCCACTACGGCGTCTCTCATAGCCTGAGTTGCTTTGGGACGTTAAACCCCACAAACCAAACCAAACCGAAACAAACAGTACGTCAAAACGGCATTTAGTGTGTTCAAGTAATTCATATATAGTACTGTCGTGCTTATTCCTCATGCTACGGACGTTTATATGCAATACAGACAGGTATCTGGTAAAACCAAAGTAGGTGTCATTAAAGTCTTTAAAATCGTAATAGCGACACTCAATGCTGTTCAGGGTATCCATTTTTCTTATTCATATATGTATTACTCAGGTTCTGCAGCTATGTATTCCATTTTGTCTACATCTTCAATCTTGGAAATATACAGGATAGACGCAGTTTCATCTCGTCCAGCCAGCACCTTGTCTCCAGCTGTGCAGACATATTTCCACCCGACCTCCTTCTTTTCTTCTTCTTGCGATGCCAAGCCCTCTTTCCAAAATAAGCTGGGCGCTTCCTTTGAAGACGCCTTCGGCGCTTTCTATGTCTGCGTTGCCCACGCAGGCGACGAGGCTTGATGTCGTTAAATCTTTTCGAGGACGTTTATAGCGATGTGATATGTCGATGTCGTTTTGGAAGGTATGGCGTTGTCCGTCGACAGCTTGATCAGTTTTGAGCGAAGATCGATTATCGCCTGATGCTTGTTTAGAAAATCCATGCCCAGAATCAACCCCACCGGGGTGGCACAGTGGTTACGGCGCTCGACTACTGTTCCCAAAGACGTGGGATCGAATCCCGGCCTCGGCGGCAGCTTTTCGATGGAGGCAAAAAGCAAGGCGCCCGTGTGCTGTGCGATGTCAGTGCACGTTAAAGAACCCCAGGTGGTCGAAATTTCCGGAGTCCTCCACTACGGCGTCTCTCATAGCCTGAGTTGCTTTGGGACGTTAAACCCCACAAACCAAACCAAAACCATGCCCAGAATCACGTCGCGGGAGCACCGCTTCAGGATCACAAAGTTGGCAGGATAAGTGCGTCTATTCACTGTCACTCCTGCGATGCACCGTCCTGACGGCGTAATAGGTTGCCCGTATACGGTAGGGATCAGTGGGCCATCCCAAGCGGTCGTTACTTTCCTGAGCTGGGAGGCAAACGGTCCACTGATGAATGATTGTCACTCTCCGGTGTCTACTAGGACAGTGACTGCGACCGTCAACAGCAACCTCAAGGCCGCTAATTGTTCGCGTCCTCGCATTGCACGTGGGCTTTGTCAGATTTCGGCTCCGTCGTTCATTGAGGTCACGGCCGGGATACACCGTTGTCACTTCGCTTGGCGGCGGTGTCGGCTTGCACTCTGGTCCCGTTGGCGTCGATGCTGTCGTCGTACGTAGCGGCGGTGTCAATTTAGAGCCTGGGCGCGTGATCGTCGAGGGCATTTCCGTACGGAGCGTCGGCGTAATGCCATCATCCTCGTCGTCGGCGGCGGAGGATCTTGGTTAGTTCGCCATATAGCAATTTCATCTCCAAAGGTTAATTGCTCTCTTTAGTTTCCCTGCGCGGGCTAGAGGACCTTCCTCGCACGTAGTTCTGGACCGGCGACGCAAAGCGGGACCTGGTGATGGGGAGCGTGACTGATGACTTGGCGACGCGTGCTCTCCTCTCTCGTCGATTTCCTGTGGTCGCTCGCTAGGACGGGGTCGTGGGGCGTCGATAGCGAAGCCACTCAGACCGATGCGTCTGTACGAGCAATGCCGAAGAATATGACCAGCCTCACCTCAATTAAAGCATAGTGGGCGGTTGTTGGAGCTCCTCCAGGCGTCGCATTTTATGGGACTTCGGCGCTGCTCGTAGGTTTGGTTTGGTTTGGTTTGGTTTGTGGGGTTTAACGTCCCAAAGCGACTCAGGCTATGAGAGACGCCGTAGTGGAGGAATTCGGAAATTTCGACCACCTGGAGTTCTTTAACGTGCACCGACATCGCACAGCGCACGGGTGCCTTGCTGCTCGTAGGCTTGGCGGGCAGGGGCCAAGGGGCGGCGTTCGGAAACATTACGGAAGCGACGGGGGCTTGGCGTCGCACGTCGTGGAGGTAAGCAGCGTAGCATGCTGGCGTAGCTCACGGCTGGTGGTTGCTCTGGAGCGGCCGTCTGGGCTGGCGTACCAAGCGCATTTTGCACCTGTTCGTGAACAATGTCCGTAAGCGTCGCTACTTGGGGCTGTTGAGGCGATGGTAGCAGCCGGCTAAGCTCTTCCCGGACGACTTCGAGTATAAAACCTTAAATCATCGGTGGTGGTCGCTGCTTCTAGAGGAGCTATACGCTGAATTGTGATGGGCGGTTGTGTTGTCGAGCCCGGGCGTCGAGGGTCCGTTCTACTGACGACGCTTCCCTTTTAAATTCGTTCGCGGTTTGGGGTGGGCATGCAAAAAGGGATTCTTTCACGCCTCGCATCAAAAATGTATTTTTCTCACCTTCAGTCATATTTGAGTTGGCACGACGGAAGAGGCGTTTCATTTCCCCAACGTAGGCGTGGACCGGCTCGTTGGGGAGTTGGGCTTTCGACTGCAGAAGGAGCTCCGCTCTTTCTTTCCTCACCACGCTCGCGAACTGTTTCGGCACTTCCTTCGTGAGTTCTCCCACCTCGTTAGCGAAGACTCGTGGTTTTCATACCCCGTCCGCGCTGTTCCGTCAAGAGCGAGGAACACGTTTCGGAGTTTCAAGCCGTCGCCCCAATTGTTGAAGGCGGCAACTCGTTCATACTGCTCTAGCCAGTCCTCTGAATCTTGTCCTGGGTTGCCGTTGAAAAAGGGAGGGGTGGCTGCCGGGGCTGCTGTATGACAACCGGTACTGCAGCCTGAGCCATTATCGACGTTGGGACCTTCTTCCGTGGTCAAACGGGATCCGGCAGCAACCGTGTTCGGGTGGGAGCCCTTGAAGTCGGCGGCTGGCTCGGTGACCTGTAGGATGGTCCCCCAGGGCGACAGGAACGATGCTGAGGTCTTTGCTTGAAGAGGTAGACCGGAGAACAGCACCTCCACCAGACGTCACGTAGTAGTGATAAGCCCAGTAGCCACAAATCAAGACACTGGCATTGCACATACTTTACTGAAACTTTATATTGGGCTGACTTGCGCCAGCAAAAGAACTAAGCAAATCGGCAGCGGCGATAATAGCAAACGAGCTCGTCGGTCGTAGAATCAAGAACGCCTGTTTCACTCATCAGCGCTGAATTTAAAAGCGGGGAAGAAACATCCAGGTAAAACTGCGAACAGTGACTAGCATAACCTAGAACATTGTAGAAATGCAAGGCGTGGCTGGAATCCTCCGAGATATATCTCGAATCATCTGCCACAACAAAGGAAATTATAAAGCCGCGTCTCGCGAAAACAATCATGAACAAACAAAGAATACAGAACTGATACGCGCACTAGATTCACAATGATAAGACTGCAAGCCGGTGGCTGTCGAAAAAGAACAAATAGAAATTTGAATAGATCGCGGCAATATAGTAATGCTTTCACAGTAAAGGTTTGAAATGTTTACGCGTTTTTGGTGATGCGCTAACCTTGGGTATGTTTTATTCACGCATTTAGTACTCCTTTCGCTCTGGGACTCCCCAGGCGCGTATTTCTCCTCACCAGTACAGGGTTTCTTCCTGTTGCCCCGCCTCACCGGCGCCATCCTGTGTACATGCGTTTAGCCTACCCCACTAACTTCACCTAGCTTTTCTTTCTATTCAGGACTTGTGTACCGTTGGTGATGGCGGTGAAAAGCCTTTATTTAGCCAAACTAAAGAATTGAGACTCTTTTAAAGAGCTCCGCAATCGGTGGAGCCCCTATTCCGAACACCATTGGTTGAAGCCGCCAGCTTAGCTCTCTTTCCCTGTGCATGTGGGCTTGAATGTGCGATAAACTAAGATGGGCGACCTCCTATTTTTCTCTGATGGAGATTGGGGTGAAGGGAGACAGCTGAGTTGCGCAGGCAAGTCCACCACATGTAGTAGATGTTAGCCACCTCCCCACAGCAAACTTGACAGTGAACGCGGAATCAAAGTGTTTGAGTACTGCCCTGGCACATCATTGTATTAGTGAATAGTCGGTGCCGCACGCACTCGTTTGCTTTCCCCAGTCCATTTGCTGCTACTCCAACTGCCACGAACGACGCATGTTTTCAGGGCCTGTATTATGCGAGTTTGCGTCGTTTTCAGAAGTGTCGTTTTAGCCCTGACTTCGATTCATCTGCTTGACCGGGTGTCAGTTCGGTTGCCACCCCTTCCGGTTCCCGTGTTACAACAAATCAGATCAAGGCGATAATTACGACGCAAACTCAGAATACGGGCTCATGAGGGTCGAAGGTACAGCTGTCATAGCTAGTAGACTTAGCCGCGACGTCTAGTGTGTGCAAGGCGACCGTGCGGACTCCGAGTTCTGCTAAAAACAGTAGAGCCATTTGTTTAACCTACGCCAGCTACACCAGTGTAGCAAATCTATACCTACAATAAATTTTTGCTGCACTGGTGTAGGTTTAAAAAATGGCCCGAATGTTTTAAACACGCGCTTTGTGCGCAGGTGCGCAAATTTCTGGTGCTGAGCAAGAGCCGCGAGCGCAGCATGGCCGAGCGCCTTTCGCTGCTGGCCGAGTACGTCACGAGCCGCTTCACGAGCGCCGTCTGCCTACGCCGCTACCTGCACAAGCACTTCCGCCAGCGTGTGGGCGACGACGAGGTGTCCGCACTGGCGGCGCTGCTCGCGCTGGGACTGCGCGTCGACGCGTCCGCCCGTAGGCCCGTGGCCGCCGTCAGGGCCCACAGATACTGGCACGACGCCCCGGCAAGGTCGCCCACATGTGAGTGCATGAGGCTTTCTTAAATAATGTGCGCCAAGGAAAAGAGGAAATAGAGCCAATGGCAAAATATTGATCACTGTAAGGGCACGTGCCTACGAGAAAACAAGGGGCCTAGACTTCCTCTCCAGCTGAAAATTCTAGAAGGCACTTTGGATTACGGGCGATGAGGCGAAAGCCATTATAGCGCGATGGGTCGTAGACCTCCACTACGGCAGCTTTACCTCTCTCTCTCTCTTTCTTCTTTCACTCCCACCTTCCTCTCTTCCTTTAAGGCGTGATGCACGTAAGGCGTGATGCACGTGTCCGCGGAGGACGCCGCGCCGGGGTGGTGCAGTGGTAAGACGCCCGACTACTGTGCCGGAGTACCCGGGTTCGAACCCGACCTCGGCGGCTGCGTTTCGATGGAGGCGAAACGAAGAGGCGTCCGCGTGCTGTGCGATGTCAGCGCACGTTAAAGATCCCCAGGTGGTCGAAATTACTCCGTAGCCCTCCACTACGGCTTCCCTTTCTCTCTTTCCACTTTCACTCCCATCTTCCTCCCTTCCCTTACGGCGCGGTTGAGGTGTCCACAGAAAACAAGTGGGACAGTTACCGCGCCTTTCCCTTCCTATAAATAAATCAGATTTTTTTTATAAATAAATCAGTCCGCGGAGGAGGAGGAGGACCAAACATCTTTATTTAGTCAGCTGGAGGGGGGGGGGGGACCCTCAGTCCAGGGTCCCGTTGGCCGGGGCTGCAGTAACAGCGAGCCAGCTATCGCTGGTGCTTCTGGCAAGGGTCCTGCAGGGCAGCCTCCCAATCTTCCATGCAGGGGTGGGGGAGTGGACTTAGAGAAGGGGTAGAGCGTTGCCCGCTCACCGCAATGTGGGCAGTCAAGGAAATAAAGAGAGAGGTACCAGAGGTTTGGGAAAAATGGTGTAACAAAGGTATTAGTTTGCAGGCGGCTGTAAGTTGATGCTTCTTGACTAGACAGGGGGGGGGGTGAGGGGGATGGTAGCGTACGGCGAGACAGCCTGTAGTGTCCAAGCAGCTCTGTGTATGTAAGGATCGGGGAGGCATACGTATGATCCGGGAGATGAAGGCTCGGGGAAGGAGCGCGCGAGCGTGTCGATGGGCAGCTTCATTGCCAGGCATCGACTGGCGTCCCAGAATCCAGATCACACTGATCTTTTTCGGAGCGTTAGCGACGAGGATTCGGCGGTTGGCGGCACCGATGCGTCCGCGAAGATGGTTGCGGTAGGCCGTGTGGGAATCTGACGTGATGGTAGTTGCGCCTTAGTTGCAGCGGCCAGAACGACAACTGCTTCTTCTCAATGATTGATTCGGTGGTGCGAAGAGAGGCATAGATGAGGAGAGTGTCAGCTTGAAATGTCGCGGTAATGGCCATTGTTACGTTTCTCCCCCGAGAAGTGGGACAGCTGACGCGGTCACCGCATAGCAACAGGCAGAACCGCGAGCAGATCGGCCATTTCGGCGCCGTTCATCGGCCGCGCAACACTTCCTCCCGCGGGCGAGCCTCAACGTGATCCTGCCACGCGCCAAATGTGTGTGCGTGCGTGTGTGTGCAAACGCCGGCCAAGCCTGGAGCTCGTGGGAGAGTGCGCCGCCCTCGCCCGTCTGCAGGAGGTGGAGGAGATGCGTTCGGACCACTTGCGATTGAGTCATCCCATCTTGCCCAGACACGTTGGGCGCTCCATTTCCTGTGAGGGTTTACCCTTTCCCTGTGAACGGGAATACCTATAAAAAGCAGCGGCCGACTCCGCTGAGATAGAGACTATTTTGACGCGCCGTTGGCACGACGCTAGACACCAGCTGTGTGAGAGTGTCTGTAATATCTCCGGGTCAGCTTGTCTGCCCGTTCTTGCACGATGTTGTAGTAAAGGTTGTTTCGTTAAAAGACGCCTCGTCTTTGCTGGCACCTTTGATGCCGTCCGCCGTCCACGGAGCCGCCAGGCCAACGCTACCGAGGGGCCGCGCGCCGCACGTAATAACTGCTGGCAGCAGTACGCTACCTAAAGCCCTACCCAGGCGCACGCGACCCCAAACTTAACAACTGGTAGGCAGCGGTGGGACGACCAAGCCGTAAGCGCGGTTGGAGGGACGAGCCAGGCGATACCGTCGTCCAACAACTGGTGAACAGCGGAAAGCGGAGAGACGAGGACGACCAAGCAGTGACCGTGGTCGGTGAAACGAGCCAGGCCTGACCGAGGTGCAACATCTGGTGGGAAGAGCGGAGATGGATGGACTAAACTTTAATGTCCAACAGATAAGGTGATCTACCCACCCTCCGACACGCAGGTCAAGGGGCGGGTGCCGCCGCCTCAAAGGCAGGCCGGGAGGTCTTGGGTCCCAGCAGCCTCTTCAGCCAGTTGGACGAGTAGGAACTGGAGCTCAGGGTCCGGCTGCGCAGCAGGGTCTCCCAGGTGTCTCTACAGCCTATATTGTTCGTCCTCCCGGGAGAATACGGGCATTCCCATATTATGTGGTCGAGGGTCCCTCTCGCCCCACAAAGATTGCACTTATCACTCCTAGCCTCAGGGAACATGTGGTTCGCCATAACCGGGTGCGGATATGTATAAGTTTGCAGTCGCCTCCACGCCACTGCTTGTCTGCTGTTTAATTTCGGGTCTGGTGGGGGTACCAGTCTACGATCCAATCTGTAGTGCTGCGTGATCTCCCCATATTTTAGCAAGCGCTCTCCGCTTCCTCGGTCATCAAGTGGCCCTGTAGCGGCTCGGCGGTAGAGACCTCGAGCCAGCTTGTGGGCCGCCTCGTTGCCGGGGACGGCTTCGTGCGCAGGAGTCCAAATTAGTTGAATTTTCCTATCCAACTTTTTCTGGCCTAGGATTCTGGCTGCTAAGGGCGAGATCCTGCCCTTGCTAAAATTTTGTATGGCAGTTTTGCTGTCACTGATGACAAACTTCGCTTCCGTTCCGACGCAAGCTAACGCGATCGCAGTTTCCTCGGCTATTTCTATGTTCCGCTCGCGCAAAGTGGCAGCTGTCACGGGATTGCTCCGGAACAGCCATTAATTTGGATTTGAAGTCGTTGCGCAAACAGAAATTGTTGGAGCTTGCGGAGGAGTTGGGTCTGAATTTGTCAGACAAACTCAGAAAACCAGAAGTGTTAAAGGCTATTCTTGCGTTGGAAGCTGAAGATGACGAGCTTTCGGAATGCCTCGAGATCATTGACGAACGTCAAAAGGATCGTGAGCGTAGGGAACGTCACGAGAAAGAGATTCGTGAACGTAGAGAACGTCACGAGAAAGTGGAACGTGAACGTAGAGAACGTCACGAGAAAGAGATGCGTGAACGTAGGAAATTGATGCAGCTGGAGATTTCAGCACATAGAAGGAGCGTGGAAAGGATTAAAGCTTTCAATGCCATTCAGTGTAACGGTTCAATATCGCGAGATGGTCCGCCACCGTTCCTCATTGCCGAGGATGTGGCCGAGTATTTGGCAGACTTCGAGAATGTCTGCAGAAGTAAAAGTTTCGAGCGAGATGGTTGGGCGCAGAAGTTGGTAGCTCTTCTCTCCGCTGAAGCGTCGGAAGAAATCAAGCGATTGGTTGGCGACCGCTTGAAAAATTACGATGCACTAAAAGAGTCATTGCTGATACGATATCAGATAACACCTCAGGATCTTCGGAAAAGATATGAGAGCGAGAAACATTGTAACACGGCATACTTTGATTTGGCCTATCAGTTGAAAGCCGCTGTAAGCGAATGACGCGGAAGTTCCGGAGCAAATCGAACTTGCACCGGAGTGTGAGAAACAGTTTGGGAAAGCGGCCGAGCAACGTCACCACAGTAGTGAGCCGACCGAGCCTCGAGCAGAAGAGTATCCTGTTACCTTGGTCGAGCCACTAGCTGAGACGGTTAGCACAGGCTTAATCGGCGAGAAGTCTGAAGTGACGCCGTTAAGCGAGGTGAACTGCATGCCGACCCAAGTAGCTGTTGGAGATACAGTTCCATCAAATGAGTGTGGGGAACTGGTAGTAACTGAACCGCCTCTCGAGTTAAATGCAGAAGCTTGTGTAGAGCGCGACGGAGATGAAAACGAGCTAGGAGATAAAAAAATTGCGGTCTCCGAAATCAGCTGTGTCGTAGAGCAGGGCACGCAGAAAAACGAAGTGCCGATCAGGGAAACTGCGCAGCCCGCGAGTTGCGATCAGCCAGGGCAGACCGACGCTGTAGAGAGCGAGACTTGCAAAGGCGACAGTGCACGACCAGAGGAGAGTCAGAATCGTTCGTGTCCCAATACCACGCTAGGTTGTATTCGCGAAAGCAACCCCAGTGCGAACGCGGACGTGGCACTTATGACCCTCACGCTATCCGAAGCGCCCCAGCTGTCGCAGGAGCTTGATCTTGTTCCGGTTAGCGCTGAGCAATGCGGCTCATCGGAGGACCCGTGTGACGTGAGTGGCGAGCCGCCAGGGGAAATGCCTAGCTTGAGGGCTGACATGAGCGGTTGTTCGGATTTGACTGAAAGTGAGTCATGCGATGCAGCCGCGGCGCCGCCAGAGGAAATGCCTAGCTTGAAGGCTGGCGTGAGCAGTTGTTGTTCGGACTTGTCTGGAGGTGAGTCATGCGGTGCTGGCCGCGATGCAGACGCGGCACCAAACTTTGACCACTCAGACGACACCGGTGTCCCATTAGCTCCGGTTACCGCTAGAACGTTGACCGCTAGCTTGTCAGAGATGGCTCAGAAAGGAAGCAGAAGGCTAGTATTCCAGTGCTGCCGACGAAAAACGCGGAAGGGCAGGCGCGAGAAAGAATGCAGCCATCGTAAGGAGAGCAAACGCATACGGTTGCGAAAAGAAATCAGAAAGCCTGTGTTTCAGTGCTGCCGTAGAAAAAAGCGTAAAGGCAGACGCGAGAAAGAATGCTGCCATCGTAAGGCGAGCAAACTCAAACGATTGCAAAAAGAAAGCAGAAAGCCTGTGTTCCAGTGCTGCCGCAGAAAAAACGGAAAGGCAGGCGGGAGAAAAAATGGAACAAGTTGAAGCTTTCGCGAAAAAGAAAGCGACTATCCCGAAGGCACAAATGCGCCCGTGCCGAGAAAATGCGTGACTGGTGCGCAACCCGTAAGGAGAGGGATAGGTTGTTTAGAAAAGTGAGCGACTCATGCTCATGCGTTTCTTTGCACAGAAACAGGAAGGTACGGTTGTTCCGTGAAACGGACAGCCGAAGTTATAGTGAAAAGGGTGATCTCAACGGTAACGCCAATGGCTTAAGTCGGAGCCCATAACGTGAAAAGAAGCCTTTATTCACTAGTTGGTGTTTTTCTTCCTGACATAGGGTTTTGAACATTTATATTCATTATCTTGTTTGAATTGATGTTTTTAAAATAGCGTTTTTCAAATTTGTGGACGCGTTCCAAGTGCTGCTGAGCTGCCCTTTAATATAGATGGGGGCATAAGAGGGAAATAGTCTGGCATAACTTAGTGAAGATTGTGCCGTGCTTGCTGGCTGAACGGTTGAGTTTTTAGCGTGGTTGTGACGTTGTGGGTTGTCAGAACTCTCCTGAAGGCAAGTTGCAGAGTGCCTTGGAAACCGGACTTGCCAAGGACTTCTTCAGGCTGACTGGCTCAAGAGAAGTAGTCGGACGACCCCGGCTAGCAGCAACATCCCGATCCCAGACAGCGGATGCAGTCCCCTGCCCTTCGGGATCTCCCTTCCCCGGCGGGGCAGTCTGTTACGTTTCTCCACCGACAAGTGGGGCAGCTGACGCGGCCACCGCATAGCAACAGGCAGAACCGCGAGCGGATCGGCCATTTCGGCGCAGTTCATCGGCCGCGCAACGCTTCCTCCCGCCGACAAGTCTCAACGTGATCCTGCCACGCGCCAAATGTGTGTGCGTGCGTGTGTGTGCAAACGCCGGCCAAGCCTGGAGCTCGAGGGAGAGAGCGTCGCCCTCGCCCGTCTGCAGGAGGTGGAGGAGATGCGTTCGGACCACTTGCGATTGAGTCATCCCATCTTGCCCAGACACGTTGGGCGCTCCATTTCCTGTGAGGGTTTACCCTTTCCCTGTGAACGGGAAAACCTAACCTATAAAAAGCAGCGGCCGACTCCGCTGAGTTAGAGACTACTTTGACGCGCCGTTGGCACGACGCTAGACACCAGCTGTGTGAACGTGTCTGTATTCTCTCAAAGTCAGCTTCTTTGCCCGTATCTTCTCGATGTTGTAGTAAAGGTTGTTTCGTTAAAAGACGCCTCGTCTTTGCTGGCACCTTTGATGCCGTCCGCCATCCACGGAGCCATCTGTCCATGCAGTATCTGTCACTGGAGGAATCCTGCTCTCATCCTCACGGTAGACAAGCGGAATTATTACGTTTCACGATAAGAATCCAAGGGATGGAGGTTCGATTACCGGTGGAGATACGGTTTATTTCAACTCTCGCTCTCGAAAGCGTGGCACCTTTGCTGACAATCTTTTGTCGACAACGATGAGGCAATAAAGGCTTTCGCCTTTAAAAAATGAGATGACAGCTCTGCTATCCCTGGATATAGACCCTATTCGTTATCAGGTTTAGCAGGCGGCCGTTGCAAACCTGTCTTGCGGATACGCCATAACGTTGGGCGGTTCGAAACTAAAAGCATGCTTCCGACGCGTCGGCGCTGGTCTACCAGCGTCCTCTCTGCTGCGCGCCACTCATTTGTCGGATACTTGAGACGCCGTTTGGAACGCCGTCAAACCCTTCCAATTTCACCGACGCCGTGTCATGATTCGCGGTAGGCCTCCTCTCTCTCTTTCACCCTCTCAGATGTTGCGTTGTTCGTGCCATGGTTGCCAGTACAGCTGCAATGATGCCATGTGAATAAGCTCTATACGTAACGAAAAGCATGTGACCACCTCGAGATCAGATGTTGATTTCTCCAGTCTTCTACGCTGTTCGCCAGCAGCTAAACTCTCCTTGGCTTCCATGTCGAGTGTGTCTTTCACTGGCGTTCTATAACTCGTTTACAAGAAAGGAAAGGCGCAGCATCTGACTCGCGGAAGGCAAGAAGCGCCGCCCGGCGGTGTTGGAGCACACTTGTTCCCGTTTGGTCCTCATAGCTGACGGCAGATGGGTGACCACATCCTTGCCGTCAGCCTAATTGAGTGACTTAACTATTTTAGTCTTCAAGCGGAATTATGAAGAGCGTTTCACGACCTGGGGCGTGGCACTACGGTAGAGCGCTCGGCTAGGGATCCGAGGGATTAAGCTTCGATTCCCGGATGGAGATTAACTTTTTTTTAATGAGGAGGAGTCGCACACCTCTTAATAATAATAATAATAATTGGTTCACAGGAAAAGAAAGGCGCAGTATCTGTCACACTTGATATGTGGACACCTGAACCGCGCCGTAAGGGAAGGGATGAAGGTGGGAGTTGTTGTAGCTGTAGGAAGAAGGAAAAGGAAATGCACGGGCCTGCTACTGGCTCTAGCTGAGCCACCTCCGCCGCCTCGTGCGGACAGAAGGGAAAATAGAGAAGAAAGAAAAAGAAAAGGGAGAGAAAGACGCGCGCCGCAACAACAGCCGTCGTCCACCACCGAAGCAGTGGCGGGTGCAATGACGGCCTACAACAGATAAAAGTCGGTGGCTGGCTAGCCCTCACCGCAAGCGGCGTTGGCCTACCGTCCCAAGGGCCACTGTCCAGGGAAGGCCCTTTTAAGTAAAGGAGCCCAGTGTTTCGATCAGGTACCGGAGATAGTCTGTGCAAAATGCTACAGTGACACGCGCGCCGCAAAGCATCGAAAATACAATTCAACGCTCTCTCATGTTCTCCTCTGGGAAGCCAGCTTCCCCGTTTCCTGCGCTGGCCCGACGGGCCACAGCAATGACGTACGTACCGGGAACGATGTCCATTGGTCCGTCTCGCTGACTGACGGGAGAAGGATGGGTGTCTACCGCTCGCAGCGCGCTTTTCCCTCGCCACGACCAGACAATCCAGCGGCGCGCGCTCCCTCGACCGTTTTTTTTTCGCGCTCGCGGAGAGCCACGCCCCACCTCCCGCCAAACGCGGAGGAGGAAGGGGAATTTGTATTGCGGAGGCTAGACGACCTCGGGCAGGAGAGTGAAAAACCTTTGCGAGGGAACGGAAGGAGAGAGGCATGATAGAATCGGGTGATTGCGGTGGCTGTAACTGCGTTATTAGTTACTCCTTTCAAAAACATTTTGCGGCCTTGCGTTCTAGGGGCGAAGTCTCACAGTCACCGGGGAAGAAAATATTTTCGACCGGAGGGTGGACAGTGGGCCTTTAAGGCCAGGAACAGCCACCCTTCACCACCTCCCTCCCCTCCTAAGCCGGCAGAGCTAGACGAGGGAGCTGCGCAGCTGGCCTTGGCTGTGGCGTCACTCGGTCACGGCATACGCTAAGCTCGGATCCGACCCTCGTAGTGAAGCTTTTTCGCTTCAAAACAACTCATCGCAAGATAGCACCCAACTGCGATGCTGCCGTCCGTGGATTACTTGCTCCGCGTCTAGGAAGTCTGCGCTAGACTACCGAAAGCCACCTGATGGCGGGGCGAAATCGAATACTGACACGACGGTGTGCATATTGTGCGGGCATACCGGCTCTCGGCTAGCACTCAGGTATGCATGTTAAAACGTATAGTAAACCAGAAATAAATTCATATAAACTCGACAAATGGAGCCAACATACGCTGATAGCAAAGTAAGCACAGAGGACTCTATCGCGCGAAAGCGTTTCTTGCTTCTTGAGTGCAGTGTACACGAGTTGTCACCGCAACTTGTCCTCACGAGACGGAAATGGAAAATAAGCTAATTGTGTCCACGCAAGCACTCGAACCCTCATTCTTCAGTTCTCCAGCCCAGCACGCAAAGCGCTACTCTACGCCGACCTGCTCAGAACAAGTCCTAGGAGGCTTCACAAATCATGCGCACGCGCACATGCTAAAAAATGCGCACACAAGCAATTGATGTTATTAATCCGGAAGTATTGTATGGCTATGTACGCGAGTTTCACGTGGACGACATTGTCGGCGCTCTGGTCGGTAGATCGGAAAAAGAATTGCACTATTAGACAGAACATCAAGGAAAGGTGGTCAAGTGACAAAATGGTTGATGTAGGTAATTAGTTAAATAATTACAGCCAATTAAGTCATTCAGACGTCGAAATAGCCGTGAAGGGTAATGTTGACGTTCAAAGTGGGTGACGTGGCACTATACTTCCGGTGACGTAGCCCTAACTTCTGGTGGCGGAAAATTAGCAATGTTTAAACGTGAAAGAACGGGAAAGGCGTCATTTTCGTGCACAAATGAGTGGGAAGGGTTCGAAAGTGTGTAAAGAGAGATAATTAACCAACCGCAATCTGAAAAATTCCGAGGGCACTGCAGAAACTGCAGTGCAGAAATGCGAAAGCCTGAGCGTTGCTGCTGCGCACGGTACATCGCGTGCCCTTTGACAAACACAGACAGCGTTCCGTTGAACGCATCAGAGTTCACCGCAGTTCTATAATTGGTTTACAGGAAAGGAAAGGCGCAGTATCTGCCACTCGCGGAATGCCGCTGACGCATCTCGCGGACAACACAGTAACGCTCAGGCTTACGCATTTCTCCAGTGTAGATTCTGCAGTGATCTCGCAATTTTTTTGCTACAGCGCCAAGGCTTCCAATTAACGAAGAATGCAGAGGCACCGGCGTCGAAGGGGTTCTGAGAAAATCAGGACTGGTCAGATGCTTTGGCATAACACGTCGAGCGGTGCAATTCAAAATTGGTTGCAGCGTTATATAAATTATCGTTATATAGGATGGCAAAACGGCTCAAACATTGAAGACATGCAAGTATAAAAGGTAACTCAACTGTGCTAGAAAACGATTTAGGGTGTAATACGAACAGAGTCAGAAGGACCCTCATTTCCGAATCATACACGACAACCTAATCTATGTAGTGTGGTCTTTCATATGATGTGACAGCTTACAAATTAGAATGAGTGATGTTCTAGAGTAGTCATTACCCGAGTAAAAAAAGTACATGCTTGTGAGGGATGAATGCTCGCAAGTAGCTGTTATGTGGCGGTGATAATGCTGTAGGCCACAAATGAACAGACCGGTAGGTTTAGCTCGTTTGACTCGTTAGTTTGTTTTCCAAGGATGCCAGCTGCGATGCTGAACGCGGACGCTGTCCATGTCCTCCTCAGCAGACGTATGAGCCGGGACAAACCAGAGCCCGTATTCCGAGTTTGCGTCGTTATCGAAAGTGTCTCTGTCTCCCCACCTCGAGTCATCTGATTGGTGGAAACGCCGGAACATGATGTTGCCATCTCTTCTGGTTCCGTATACTGGTACCGGCTTTTCGACCAATCAGATCACTTGAGGTCACGTGAGATAGCAACACTTCGATGACGACGCGTTTGCGTCGTTTCGAAGTGTCGTTATCTCACGTGACCTCGAGACGCCGGAACCGGGTGTTGCCACTCAGGGACGCGAACGTGTCTGGCAGGGGCGCACGTCATGGAAGTGCACCACGGGTGTTGCGACTCCGCCTGCCCGAGCACGTGAGTGCGACCCACAACACGACAAACGCGGTGGCAGTATAGTGGACAGGTCCGCCACGCGCGGTGGGAGAGCTGACAGGATGAGTTTTGATAGCTCGACGATGGCCAGAAGTAAACTGGTACAGGAGCAGTCTCTGGCGTAGGTGCCCATCATTTATGGTACTTAGCTTTTGGGAAGGGACTTGGTGTGGGCGATTCCATGTACGCCCGGGGGATTCTGTTTAGCGAGCTGTAACTCTTCTTGGGACAGAAAGTGTGTTGCATACGTCTTCCTCGCACAGCCGGGCTCATGTCTAGCGCGGGCGCGTAAATTCAAGCCACAGGATGGCTGGAGCGGGACTACAACACGGGTGAGCTGGCACCCGACAGCCCTGCACGGAAGCGGAGAGGACTTAGTTGTGGCCTGTTGAAGAGGGACTGGTCAGCTGGTGGCAGTCATTTGTCATTGAGCAAACTACGGCAGTTTTTTCGATGATGGGTGGATTGACTTTTGGTTGGTCACTGGGAGGGGCCGCGTCCTCCTGTAACCGTGCGGTGTGCAACCATAGCGATGAAGCCTGGAGGAATAAAGCTGGGGGCAGTTGTGCGCTCTTGTAATCGAGTGAGGCCAAGCCTGTTAATGCTCAGACAGCCGACTGGAACCTTGGAGATTGGTGCACGCTGAAGAAGTCTATCCCACTAAAGTGGAATAGATTCTCGTGCTTATGAATGGCTACGGCGGGGCCCATCGAAAGCTACAGCCTTTACCAATGATGTATGTCCCTATCAAGAAACGGGACTATGGATAAGGCTGGGGAGCTCCCGACGCCGTGTAATCCAAAATGGAAGCGGCTGGAGTTGGAGGGGACCACTCCACGTAGCGACAAATAAAGGTCAGTTCACCCGCCGGTGCAGTCCAGGGATGGGCTGTGTCGGCTAAGTCTCTATGTAAGGACGCCGCAGGGGAACCCTTGGGGACTACAGTCATCAGGGGTAGGGGCAACCCTGCGTACGCCAGCCCGCGAGGATGCATGGGGGCGCTGTTAGAGACTGTCCTCACTCCTCCTCCGGGCAAACAGGGCCGTCCTGTGAAGCGCTGATGGCCTGCGGGCGTCTTAGACGCTAAAATAGTGAAGACGAAGCGAAAGCAGAACTTGTGCAAGCACCTTTAGAGTCTATCAGTAGTACCGCTGGGAGACCAGAGCGGTGGGCGATGAAGCCTCCACTTGCGCTTCCGGTACGTAGGCGGTAGGTCCTGCAGAGTTTAGCAACGGGGCCGGCGTCAAAATTAAGACGTTTACCAAAACTTGGTAGAATCGGGCTCTCGCTTGGAGCGCGGCACGAAGAGAGTTACCGAAGTCGGGGACGCGAAGGCATCTGGCAGCGGTGCACGTCATGGAAGTACACCACGGGTGGTGCGATCCCGCCTGCCCGAGCACGTGGGTGCGACCCACAACTCGACCAACACGGTGGCAGTAGTGAAAAGGTCCGCCAGGGGCGGTGGGAGAGCTGGCAGGATGATTTTTGACAGCTCGATGATGACCAGATATAAACTGGTACAGGAGCGGTCTCCGGCGTGGGTGTCCGTCATTTAGGGACCTAGCTCCTGGGAAGGGGCTCGGCCTGGGCGATTCCATGTAAGCCCAGGGGATTCTGTTTCGCGAGCTGTTTTCTTTGGGACGGAAGGTGTGTTTCATGTCTTCTTCCATAGTCAGGCCCATGTCTGGCGCGGGTTCATACATCCAAGCCACAGGATGGCTGTAGCGGGACTTCAACACGGGTGAGCTGGCACCCGAGAGCCCTCCGCGGAAGCGGAGAGGACTCAACTGTGGCCTGTTGAAGAAGGACAGGTCAGCCTGGTGGCAGTCATTTGTCATTGAGCAAACTATGGCAGTTTTTTTCGATGATGGGTGGATTTACTTTTGGTTGGTCACTGGGAGGGTCCGCGTCCTCTTGTAACCGAGCGGGGTGCAACCATTGGCGATGAAGCCTTAAGGAATAATAATAATAATTATTAATAATAATAAATAATAATAATAATGATTCACAGGAAGGGAAAGGCGCAGTATCGGTCGCACTTGTACCTGATTTATTTATTTATAGGAACGGAAAGGCGCGGTAACTGCCTCACTTGTTTTTCTGTGGACACCTCAACCGCGCCGTAAGGGAAGGGAGGAAGATGGGAGTGAAAGTGGAAAGAGAGAAAGAGGAGCCGTAGTGGAGGGCTACGGAGTAATTTCGACCACCTGGGGATCTTTAACGATCCCCAGGTGGTCGAAATTAAACCGCGCCGTAAGGGAAGGGAGGAAGGTGGGAGTCAAAGTGGAAAGAGAGAAAGTGGAGCCGTTGTGGAGGGCTACGGAGTAATTTCGACCGCCTGGGGATCTTTAACGTGCACTGACATCGCACAGCACACGGACGCCTCTTCGTTTCGCCTCCATCGAAACGCAGCCGCCGAGGTCGGGTTCGAACCCGGGTATTCCGGACAGCAGCCGGGTGTCTTACCACTGCACCACCCCGGCGGGTTAAGGAATAAGGCAAGGAGCAATTACACACACCTGTAATTAAGTGAGGCAACGCTGGTGGATGCTCAGACGGCCGACTGGAACCTCGGAGATTGGTGCATTCTGATGAAGTCTATCCCACTAAAGTGGGATAGGTTCTCGGGCTTATGAACTGCTACGGTGGGGCCCATCGAAATCTACAGCCTTTACCGATGATGTCCCTATCAAGAAACGGGACTAGTGATAAGGCTGGGAGGCTCCCGACTCCCTGTAATCCAAGGTGGAAGCCGCTGGAGTTGGAGGGGGCCACTCATCATAGCGGCAAATAAGAGTCCGTTCACTCGCCTGTGCAGTTCAGGGATGGGCTGTGTCGGCTAAGTCTCTATATGAGGACGCCGCAGGGGAACCCCTGCTGACTAAAGTCATCAGGGGTGGGGGCAATCCGGCGTAACCCAGACAGCGAGGATGTATGGGGGTGCCGTTAGATACTGTCTTCACCCCTCCTCCGGGAAACCAGGGCCGTCCTGGGAAACGCTGATGGCCTCCGGTGGCCGTGGAGCAATAAGGCTGGGAACAGTTGCGCGCTCCTGTAATCGAGAGAGGCCACGCTGGTGAATGCTCAGACAGCCAACTGAAACCAATCTCCGAGGTTTCAGTTGGCTCTCTGAGCCCGTCGAAAACTACAATCTTTACCGATGATGCCCCTATCAAGAAACAAGATTTGGGATAAGGCTGGGGAGCTCCCAATTCCCTGTGACCCAAGGTTAAAGCCGCTGGAGTTGGAGGTGACCACTCCCTGTACCGGAAAATACGTCAGTTCACCCGCCGGTGCAGTCCAGGGATGTGCTGTGCCGCCTAATACCGCGGTCAGACGAGCAAGTTTAGTTTCAACGACGAGCAAGTTTCAACGAGTGCACTCGCCTTTAGTGTCATTCGCATCGTGTCACTCGATGAACTTTAATGACACTCGCTGCCGAACACACTCAGCGCAAAGTGAGTTTGGGGAACACACTACACTTTGTCCGGCAGGCGAGTGTGTAGTCTCGACAGCAGGACACTTCATATTACTCATAGATTTTTTGACAATTACAATGTTTTAAAATGTTTGTCGTAATTTCATGAGCGTTTCTATTAATAGGCAAGAGATTTAAGCTGTCACCAACTAAAAACGATGCGTACACTTGAATAGCTACCCTCGCTCTCAGTGCTTGCGCTAAGGCGAAGGCGTTCGTCTGCTGCTGCACTTCGATGGTATGCGGTATCTCAAGCTACAGTAACGAAGTTGGAGTTATTTGTATACCCAATCTCTAGAAAGTCGCCACTTGACACGGCAGCATTTCGCTCAAGCGCCGGCCGAAGACAGTACCGCTTTTGCTCCCGCAAGCCGCCAGCGTCAAGCCAGCACCTTTACGGTGCACCCGGCCCCGCTGTCACCGGCGTCAGAAAAGTGTGCGAGAATTTGTTTTTCCCATAAATAATAATCCCTGGAGTAAAGAAATGTCAGAAATTAATACTTTTGGGCGATCGTTGACACGTACCGAGTCGCTAGCAGGAGTAATTGCTGCGATACAAGAAAATTTCTGCACTCAACTTCATAGCCATCGTCGCCGGCGGCGCGGCACAGCTCACCCTTATAGTACACGCATACGCTAGCTACGCTCCTAAGGCATCGTCGGTTTGAATTGCACATTTTTCTCATTATTCTCATTTCTCTCAAGGCAGTGCCACAAGTGGGCCATATATCCTATTAAGCTGGCCATATGAAAGCGCCACCCACTACTCAATGCGAAGCAAACTATAGGCCTAGCGACGACCACGGAGGAGCGCACTTGCCCCGCGCACTTTGCCGTTCGCGGCGCTCACGGGCGGCACTACAGCCGAAGCATCCGGTACTGTGAACGCTGCGAACTTCTCGCCTACTTTCGTGATGCTGCGGAAATTGGACCTTTTTCGACGTTGCGTACCTACACGCCAAGCAAACGCTGTGAAGACGTGACGAGGCTGCCGCGCGTGGGTGCTGCGCCGCTGGACATATTAGGCTGCTTAGAAGCGCCGTCGGACATGATTTCGTGTGAAAAAATGCACGCTGCTCTGAATCATACAACTCGTGCACTTTTCGCGCTCGAACACCAGTGACTCCTTTCCATACATAGGCGCTACCGGCATTTTCTCGGTTAACGATGCAAATCAAAGTCGCAATTGCTACGTTCACTATCTAAACCGCAGTTAGCAGCGTGAGGCCGGTTTTGCATGTAAACAGCAGTAACCATGCATGTAGCGAAAAGCGCGTGCTACATCGAGATGCTTTTTAAGTGAAAACCATGTACTCAAATGCACAAATAAACTGAATATTACCTTCGGGTAATTGTGCTTGCAATAAAATTGAATTTTGAGGTATTTTCGTGAAAACTAATTATTTTCCGCATAGCGCTGCCGCATCCGCATCGGCACTGCCGTCATTTTAAAATGACACTTGATTCTGCCGTGTGACAGTGAGCACCGAAAGTGTCACTCTTCCTATGTAAGTGCACTTCGTGAAAGTGTCACTAAACTTGCCCGTGTGACTGGGGTATAAGTCTCTATTTAAGGACGCCGCAGGGGAACCTCCACTGACTAAAGTCATCAGGGGTAGGGGCAACCCTGTGTAACCCACTCCGCGAGGATGCATGGGGGCGCTGTTAGAGACTGTCTTCACTCCTCCTCAAGGAAACCAGGGCCGTCCTGGGAAACTCTGATGTCCTCCGGTGGTCTCAGTAGGCTAAGAGAGTGAAGACGAAGCGAAAGCAGAACTGGTGCAAGCACCCTTTGAGAGTCTATCTGTAGTGCCGCTGTGAGACCAGAGGGGTGGGGGATGAAGCCTCCATATCGCGCTTCCGGTACGTAGGCGGTAGGTCCTGCAGAGTTTAGCAACGGGGCCGCCGTCAAAACCAAGACGTTTACCAAAACTTGTTAGAATCGAGCTCTCGCTTGGAGCGTGGCACGAAGAGCGTTACCGAAGTCAGGGACGCGATGGCATCTGGCAGGGGTGCACGTCATGGAAGTGCACCATGGGTGTTGCGACCCCGCCTGCCCGAGCACGTGGGTGCGACCCGCAACACGACCAACGCGGTGGCAGTAGTGGATAGGTCCGCCACGCGGGGTTGCAAGAGCTGACAGGATGAGTTTTGACAGCTCGACGATGACCAGACGTAAACTGGTACAGGAGCGGTCCCCGGCGTGGGTGTCCGTCATTTACGGGACTTAGCTCTTGGGAAGGGGCTCGGCCTGGGCGATTCCATATAAGCCCGTGGGATTCTGTTTGGCAAGCTGTAACTCCCCACATTCCTTACATTTATCGTCCTGTTTCTCATCTTTCTGGATGTGATAGGCCCAGATCGGGTTATGTAATTCCCTGCCTGTAGACGCCGCCATGCGGTCGCCTCTTTGTTCCTCAGACGCTTATCCGGTGGTGGCACTAGCTTTCTGCTTTTTTCTATAATTTTGGACTATTTTGGTATAATTTAATAGAATTTCGTCCATGTTCTGGCAATCAGGCGGCTCCGCGGTTACCCGGAAGTAGAGAGCTCGGGGTAACTCGCGAGCCGCCTCGTTACCAGACGCATGCGCTGGAGTCCATATTGAGCTGACCTTTCTATTCAGCTGTTGTCTGGTCAGGATTCTCACCGCTTACGGTGCAATTCTGACCTTTGCGTAATTGTAGATAGCTGTTTTGTTATCGCTATAATTATGAATTTGGCTTCCGCTCCTACGCAAACGAGCGCTATTGCAACTTCAGCTGTTTCGGAGTTGCGGCTTCGGATAGTAGCTGCCAATACTAGGGCACCTCGGTCGTCGACTACCGAGGCTACCGCCACACCCGACTTCCCACTCGCCGCATCTACGTATATGCAACTGTCTTACTGTCCAGTGGCTCGAAGCGCTTGTTGAGTGCTTCTGCTCTTTTTTGCCTCCTTTCCGCGTTGTATATTGGGTGCATCTTTCGAGAAAGGGGGGGGGGGGGTATAGGTTATTTCGGTATATCTGTGGGATGCTCGACTTCAGTTGCATCCCTCTTTCTGTCTGCAGGCCTACCACATTTAAAATGGCTCTTCCTGTAGTTGTCTGGCTTAGCCTTTCGAGTTGCGACACTCTGACTGCCTCTGCTGTTTCTTCCCACGTATTGTGTACCCCCATTGTGAGGAGCTTCTCTGTGGATGTACTCATTGGTAGGCCCAGGGCCCTCTATATGCATCGTCTAATGAGTGCTTCTATTTTTTTTCCCTCTGCCCTGAGGTTTAAATATGGCGTAGCGTAGATTATGCGGCTTATCACATATGCCTGCGCAAGTTTGATCAAGCTTCTTTCTTTCAAGCCTCGGTCCTTCAATGTTGATCTCCTGAATGTGCCTAGGACTCGTGTGGCGTAACCAATGGCGTAACCTTCTAGTTTCTTTAGTATCCCTATTCTAGTTCACTGTAGTATCCCGTTGTTGTATCCGTTCCCTTGAATATATAGCCCTAGGATTAGCATTTGGTCAACCTTTGGTATGGACATTCCTTCCACTTTGATCTCGAATTCTCCGATTTGCTTGCATCTCAACGATTGATGGCGTCATAGCTAGTCATCTGTTATTACTCATGCCTATTTAGTCATGCATAATGACTAATTATAACTAGTCATAGTGACTAATTAATCATTAGTTAGTACTGGTTAGTGACTATAGTTAGCCATTAGTCTAGTAGTAGTGAAGGTTGACATAATCGTGGTGCTTGGTACAGCTTCAGTCGTGAGGCACTGCTGACTGCGCTTCAGAAGTTTCGCTTCTACTTAATTACTATTACTAATTAGCTAATTAGTAAACTATCTAATTACTTAACTATCATGTTACTCATTACTAATCAACCAATTAACCCGTTAACTACCTTGCAATTGGTTAATTACTGTTTACCAATGCCCACTATGGTGCACTCTCGAAAGTCTGACATCCTGCTGACGATGAGGCATTAAGGGTTTTCGCCTTAAAAACGAAATAAGGATCCTACCACTGGTCATCCTATAGCTCCCTTCGACATACGCTCCCCACTGCACTGATGTGCAATTAAATTGTTACCCCTTGCACTCAGAAAAGCCGGGTAGTCCGCCTCTTCTCTGAAGCTGCCTGCTGCGAGCTATCTCGACGCACTGGCTAACGGGCACGGCAGAAATGATATTAGTGTTACTTCTCATGCCTTCAACTATCACGCCCAAAAGTAAACGCTACGTTGTTCGCCCTCCCGTGGAGCATGATAAAGTCATAACACTACTAGAATGCCCATCACACCAGCGCCCGCCCGTCACCCTGCTGTAGAGCGGTGGAGTCGTGTGACCTCCTGCTCTCGCAGAAAATTACCAAAATCACAGTAGCAGCGTGAGCTCCTGAGCTCTCCCGGTAATAACATTTATGATGGTTTACTTTGTTGCCGTTGTGCAAACACCAGACAAGGAGACAGCTAGTGGGGGTGGCCAGTGTGTCCTCTCTTCACGGTCCTCCCTAACAGCGCGCGTAATCTTCCGTGATAATTACGCACGGCTGTTATAATGGGGACAGGGTATTCTTGTATATCCCCACATCCTGTTAAGGGGAAGTAATCGAAACATCCCAAGGAGATCCACCCTTAGGTTTAGAACAATTGCTAGGAGCTCGCGGGACGTCTTGCGGATTACCATTAGAATGTGGGACAATTACGGGATATGTCCCTGGGCTGTAGTCGGCCTAAAAGCTACGTCCACATGCCATTCGCGTTATGCTTTGATCATCCTCATGCGCTGCATCCATACTGTCATCATCATCAGCAGCCTGATTATACCCACTTCAGGGCGAAGGCCTCTCCCATATTTCTCCAATTAACCCGGTTCTGTGCTAGCTGCATCCACTGGACCCCTGCGAACTTCTCAATCTCATCCGCCCACCTAACTTTCTGCCGCCCCCTGCTACGCTTTCCTTCCCTTGGAATCCAGTTTGTTACCCTAAGCGACCATTGGTTATCCTCTCCGCACTATATGCCCTGCCCATTTCTTCTTGATTTCCAATAGAATGTCAGCAACTTGAGTTATTTTTCTGATCCACTCTGCACGCTTTCTATCTCTTAATGTTACCCCTACCATTTTTGTTCCATAGCCCTCTGGGTTGTCCTCAACTTAAGTAGAACTCTCTTGGTTAGCCTCCACGTTCCCGCCCCATAGGTGAGTACAGGTAAGATGCAGCTGCTGTATACTTTCCTCTTGAGCGATACCGGTAAGCTGCTAGTCATAATTTTCGAGTGCTTGCCAAATGCGCTCCATCCCAATCTTATTCTTCTTATTTCCTTTTCATGGTCCGGATCTGCGGTGTCGTGACGCTGGGGCTAAGTCGACCCGGCCTTCACTTGGTAGCGTGCAGAGACTCGGGGTTGAAGAAGGACTGAATCTTCGAAGTTGGTGAAATATGTACAAGCAGGTTTAATGGCACTTTGAGAAACTTATTTACAAGATTATTTACACGAAAAAGAAGGGTACATCAGCAAAATGGCAAGCGTTAAGAGTTCATAGCGCGAAGCGACTGGATGAGCCGTTTACCCAGGGCCCAGAGCGACATTTCGTGCTCTGCAGCGTCCTTAAAACCCCCTATGTCCAGCCCCTCTCTGAAGATGCTGACCAACCAAATCCAGGGCACGCCCCTCAGGTATCGGCATCCAATCGAACACATCACTGCACTGATGGTCTGAAGCACTGACTGGTCCGGCATTCATTCGTTGGGCGTGATCACTTGTTGGCGGGAAAAGCTTGGGAACGGCGAGGAGAGGAGGTACATTTCTATTCTTCAGCAAAGAAACCACAGGCTGGTTCTGACAAGTGGTTTTACTTCTCAGAAACCCGAGTGCACGTGGCGCCGCATCCGCTCCCAGCATTGTCCGTTTTCGACAATTGCAAATCTTTCCTGCATTCCTGGGAAATCACTTAATGGCTGTATGCGTCATGCTCCTTTCTTGTCCTGCACGTCAGCGGACATGTCACTCTGTCGTCTCCTTTGGAAAGTAGGCATTCCTCACTGGACGATAGGGCTTATCGACTGGAAGGGTGAACAAAAGAAAGAAAGCACTTCCTGCATTTCCCGCAGGGGGACGTTTCTTTGTGTTTTTCCAGACGTTCTCTTGGCAGGGTCAATTTGGCATTTGCAGAGTGTCCACAAAGCAAAACAGGCTTACAAAACAGGATTCCTGGAAACAGGCTCACTTAGAGCCATTGGACCATCACCACATATTCACAGCACTTATCCATGCCCACAGGCGAACAATAGAGCGCGCAAATGCGGATGCTTGGTCGTAACAGCCTCCTCCCCCGCCAGAAGAGTCTCGGAGGGCAGCAGTCCCAGCTGCTGCATGAAGAGACGACTTAATGGCCTGCACGTGAACGCTTGAAGCTCGCTGTTGCTTGTCGCGTTGTCTCGATTGTTGTAGGCCAAATTGCTCGAGCTGTCTGAAACTCAACCACATGTCGAAGCAAGCACTCGGCTCCCGTCTGAAGAGACCAGGTTAAAAGAAAACTGCCATTGTTGTTCGAGAAAAGCCCACTCTCAAGACGTTCGGGACCCACGTATTCCTAGAAAACCAAACGTGCTGCTTTACATAGTCACACATATACAAGCGCACGAAAAAAAAAATAAAAACCTGATTATCAATTTGGATACATGGTGAGGAACACCTCGGACTGCTTAGAAACAGCGGCTAAGCGCGTCCGCATTCCCATTTAACTTCCCCTTTTTGTATCTTATTTCAAAATTGTACTGCTGTAAAATCAAGCTCCACCTAAGAAGGCGACTGTTCTTCGATGTCGCAGTTTGCAGCCAAGCCAGGGGACAATGGTCCGTCTCTACGATGAATTTGGCCCCTCCAAGATAGCACTGCAATTTTTGAATGGCCCATACAATGCAAGCGCACTCTTTCTCTGACGCGCAATAAGCCCTCTCTCTAGAACTCAGCTTTCTGCTCAAGTAGAGCACGGGGTGCTCATTACCGTCGTCATCTCTCTGGCAGAGAACAGCACCTAACCCTCGATCACTGGCATCACACTGGACCGTGAATTCTCGGCCATAGTCTGGAGCTCGCAATACCGGACGGCTAATCAGCACAGCCTTCAGGTTTACGAAGGAGGCTTCCTTTTGTTCGTCCCAGACTACATTTGTCGGTTCTGTCTTGCGGAGAGCGTCGGTCAGAGGGCTAGCCAAAGCTGAATAGTTAGGGATGTAGTGATTTTAGTATCCAGTCAGACCCAGGAATGCTCGAATTTCCGTCTTCGTGCTCGGCCGCGGGTAGTCTGCTACCGCAGAAATCTTAATCTCGCTGGGTTTCCTGAAACCTTGACCTACATTGTGACCCAAGTAGTCCACGGTCGCCCTTGCCAGGCAACATTTCTCGGCCTTTACGGTTAGTCCAGCTTGACGCAAAAGGCTCAGTGCAGCTCTTAGATGTACCATATGGTCCGCCCATGAGTCGGAAAAAACCGCAATGTCGTCCAAATAAGGCACCGCGAATGTTTCACACCCCTTTAAAACCCTATCCATGAGTCGGGAAAAACAAAATGGAGCATTTTTGAGCCCGAAACTCATCATTGTTGGCTGGTAGCTGCCCGTCGGAGTGACGAAAGCCGCGTATCTGCTGGCGCGTTCAGTGAGCGGTACTTGCCAGTATCCTCGAGTAAGGTCCAGCGTAGTCACATATGCCGCTCTACTGACCTGTTCTACTCTCTCCTCAATATTCGGAATAGGATACACTTGATCCCTGGTGAGAGAATTTAGCTTTCGGTAGTCTACCACAGGCCTAGGGTCTTTACCTGGAGCTTCTACTAAGATCATAGGCGAAGCATAATCGCTTTCCGAGGGTTTTATTACTCCTAATTCCAGCATGCGAGTTACTTCCCTATCCAGAATTTCTCTTTGCCTTGGAGAAAATCGGTAGCACCTTGATCGCACTGGCACGTCTGAAGTCAGCTCAATATCGTGCTCAGTCAAATCAGTCCTGCCTGGCCTGTCCACGAAGCAGGCCTCAAACTCTGTTATTATTTCGCCCAGATCGGACAGCTGGGATTTCTTTAGTTCTCCTCTCTGCTCCGTCTTTTTGAGAAGCTCCTGAGCGTTGCTTCCTTTTCCGCTGAGGCAAATCAAGTTGTCCCCCATCTCCTCGGGAAGGTTTAACGTTAGATTTACCACGGCTTCCCTCTGCACATAAGGCTTCATAAGATTGCAATGATAAATGCGCACTTCTTTACGCCTATCGGGGATTTTCACTGCGTAGTTAGTGTCAGAAAGCTCTGCAACGACTTTAGCAGGTCCTTCCAACTGTACTTCGAGCTTATTCTTGGGATCATTGGCTTGCTCCATAGCTAAGTCCTCTCGGGTTCCACTTAGAAGTCTCGTGAGATTACTAGACACTGGCGGCAAGAGGTTACTCTCAAGAACGTCCTCATTCCGCGTCTCATCAAGCTCACTTTCAAGTTGACATATCTGAGATGCCTCGCTCTCAAAGTTTTCTGGCCCGCTATCTTCTACATCGACCACTGTTTTAACTGCCGTTTCCTCCACTGTGGATTTTTCTGGATTGAGCAGTGTAGCTAGTTCTCGCGCCTTTGAACGTGTTAATGCTTGCACAACACTGTCTCCGAAAAGGATGCCCCTCTTTCGCAGTAGCATGTCCGATTTGTTGGAGAACAAATACGGATAGCACTTAGGAAGCTTTCCTGAAACGGCAGCCTCGGTTGTTAATTCGCCGAAAGGGCCCTCGATGACCACGTTCGCGATCGGCAAGCACACACTCTGTTCCTCCACTACCTGGCGGATCCACGTACACTGTCCTGTATAGTCGGAAGGCGACACATACGCCGGATGGACAACATCCATCGTTGCGGCCGAATCGCGCAGTACCTTGCAAGGCTTCCCGTTGACTACTAGGTCATGCAGGTAGGGTTCTAAAAGCTGCATATTTTCATCGCAGTCACTGACATACGAGAAAGCAATCTTTTCTTTCCGGCAGTTGACGGCAATGTGACCCTGCTCATTACACCTAAAGCATGTGAGCGGCTTCCTAGCCTCAAGCTTTTTCTTTGTGTTCTGCGCGTTGGTCACTTCCCCACTTTTGTCACTGCCGTCCTTTCTAGGGCGTTTGCCTGAAGAAGCCTTCCTTTCTTCGTTTGCAAATCTAGCAAAGTGCCTTTTCTGATGGTTATTCACTCTGAATTTGGGATTGCGGGGCCTATCCACTGCTGGGTTGCTGAATTGTCGGCGCGAAGCATACTCCTCAATGAGTTCGGCAGCTTCAGTTGCCGACTTAATTTCGCCTCGGTCCAGTAACCAATTTTTTTTCTTTTTCTGGAAGGCAGTTATAAAACTGCTCCAAAAGAATTCGCTCGACTACAGCGTCCCTATCACTGTAGGAATCTGTGCTCTTTAGCCACTCGCCCAAATTTACTCTTAAATTGTACAGGAATTCAGGGTAACTCTCGTCCCTGGACTTAGTAGCGTTCCGAAAACGTTGTCTGAACGCCTCGGCGCTAAGCCTATACTTTCTCAGAAGGCAAGCTTTGACCTTCTCGTAGTTGTCCGCGTCCTCCTTGCTTAGCCGCGCGACAACCTCCGCTGCCTCGCAGGGCAGAACCGTCAATAATCTCTGAGACCAAGTGTCTCGCTGGAAGGACAGTTTTTCGCAGGTTCGCTCAAAGTTAGCCAGATACAGACCGATATCCCCTGATATCACATATGGCTGCATGTACTTTGACATCTTGAAATCTGCCTCCTTGTTGAGACGAGGTACCGCTAGCTGGGGACAATCGCCCGACCTCTTGCTCAACTCTAGTTCTAATTTCCGGAGCTCAATGTCTAGCTTCTTTTCCTCTCTTTCCCTCTCACGTTCGCGCTCCCTTTCCTCTTTTTCCCTCTCACGTTCGCGCTCCCTTTCCTCTTTTTCCATCTCAAGTTCGCGCTCACGCCTCTTTTCTTCTTTTTCTCGCTCTTTCTGCTGTCTGAGCTGCTCCTCCTTTTTTTGGGCGATGAGGTTCCATGCTTCACTGAGCTCCTCATCATCGGCTCCCAAATCTGTGATTGCCTTTATAATCAAAGGTTTTCGTGCCAAACCACTTGTATCAATTCCCAATTCCTCACACAATAGCAACAGGTCCGGTTTCTGCAGCTTTTGTAGGTCCATGATCGCTCCGAGTGTCGGCTACTTCCAAAACAACAGTGCAAACTACCAAACCTAAAGGCGTTTCAACACTTTTTACCAGTTCTAAAATCTAACCCTGTTCTAGAACCTGGTCCACATCAGAAGAAAAGCCAAGCACTCACCCACACATGCGATCGATGTTCCGAGCTGCCCTCTTGTTGGCCGATTGTTGCTCCTGCTTGTTGCTTGAGATGCCACCTCCGATCACAAGATGTTGTGGCTTGTAGATTCTGATCCACCTCGAATCACCAGATGTTGTAGCTTGTAGATCCAGCCCCACCTCCAGTCATCAGATGTTGTGGCTTGTAGATTCAGATCCCAACGCTGGTCACCAGTTGTCGTGACGCTGGGGCTAAGTCGACCCGGCCTTCACTTGGTAGCGTGCAGAGACTCGGGGTTGAAGAAGGACTGAATCTTCGAAGTTGGTGAAATATGTACAAGCAGGTTTAATGGCACTTTGAGAAACTTATTTACAAGATTATTTACACGAAAAAGAAGGGTACATCAGCAAAATGGCAAGCGTTAAGAGTTCATAGCGCGAAGCGACTGGATGAGCCGTTTACCCAGGGCCCAGAGCGACATTTCGTGCTCTGCAGCGTCCTTAAAACCCCCTATGTCCAGCCCCTCTCTGAAGATGCTGACCAACCAAATCCAGGGCACGCCCCTCAGGTATCGGCATCCAATCGAACACATCACTGCACTGATGGTCTGAAGCACTGACTGGTCCGGCATTCATTCGTTGGGCGTGATCACTTGTTGGCGGGAAAAGCTTGGGAACGGCGAGGAGAGGAGGTACATTTCTATTCTTCAGCAAAGAAACCACAGGCTGGTTCTGACAAGTGGTTTTACTTCTCAGAAACCCGAGTGCACGTGGCGCCGCATCCGCTCCCAGCATTGTCCGTTTTCGACAATTGCAAATCTTTCCTGCATTCCTGGGAAATCACTTAATGGCTGTATGCGTCATGCTCCTTTCTTGTCCTGCACGTCAGCGGACATGTCACTCTGTCGTCTCCTTTGGAAAGTAGGCATTCCTCACTGGACGATAGGGCTTATCGACTGGAAGGGTGAACAAAAGAAAGAAAGCACTTCCTGCATTTCCCGCAGGGGGACGTTTCTTTGTGTTTTTCCAGACGTTCTCTTGGCAGGGTCAATTTGGCATTTGCAGAGTGTCCACAAAGCAAAACAGGCTTACAAAACAGGATTCCTGGAAACAGGCTCACTTAGAGCCATTGGACCATCACCACATATTCACAGCACTTATCCATGCCCACAGGCGAACAATAGAGCGCGCAAATGCGGATGCTTGGTCGTAACAGCGGTTACTACCTGTCCTAAGTAGACATATTCCAAATGCACACGGCCACTTTCACGGTGAGCACAAGTTCGAACGCGTGGCCAGTTATGTGCAACAGGTTCCAAATCGCAACAGCAGAAGTTCATTGTCGCACACCGCTTTGCTATCGCAGATAGGAATTTTAGCAAGGGTAGAGTCAGCAATCGTGCTACAAAAATTCTGAACGAGTCGTCTCTCGCCGAAAGCGTGACCATAATCTGGACCCCAGCACACGCCGGTCTCGCCGGCAACGAGGCTGCCCACATGCTCGCCCGCTCCTCGCTACCTCGGGGTGCTGCGGATGCCTCCACAACATCTAAAAGCAAAGAATGTATTGGTACGTTTAGGGATGTAACCGACAACCTGAAGAAAGACCGGAGGATATATCCGCCACCGGATAGATCCCTGAGTAAAAAGGAATCATACGACTGGAGAAGACTCTAAGCTCGAAATTTCTTTTCGCCCCTGTGGAGGAGTTGGACGGGTGCCAGAGGGCGGAAGAGGGACGGTGCAGAAACCGAAATTTGTAAATTTTGCGGCCACGTGGCAATATTAGATCACATAATATGGAGATGCGTTCGTGCCCCAGGGCGCAACGCGATTAAAACTAGCGATGAATGGGAGACCACGCTAAGAAGCTCCGACGAAAAAATTCATCGATTCGCCGTCCGCCTGGCGGCCGAGGCTGAAGGTCTAGACGGGGCCAGGTGTCCTCTGGCCGCGGTGCGACAGACTGCCTCCCCGGTCACCTGCGTGCGGACCCGTAGGTGGCTGCCGCGCCATATTCGGCGGAAATAAATGTTCTTCCTCCTCCTCATTGTCGCACAGAGTCGCATCCAAGGAATTTATACGGAATGCGCAAGATTTTAGACGCATTTGCACTGTGCGCAACTATACCGACAGTCATGAACAGAATTCAAGATCCAAGTACGTGTGGCTACAGGGTCTGACACGTGCCCCACCTTTTTCCTTTATAAGGTGCACGAAACAGCATGAATGTGGCCTCTGTCCGTTGTAATTATAATTGGTTCGGTTTCTAGGCTTTAACGTCGCAGAGCGACTCACGCTATGAGCGATGATGCCGCAGTGGAAGGCTCCGGAATTTTCGACCACCTGTGGTTCCTTAACATTCAGACATTGTATTAGTACACAGGCGCCTAGCTTATACACCTTAATTATTCCTTCAAAATATGTTCTAGGCACACTCTCAGCTAACACAGGTGCCGTTGCCCGATTCGATCGGCTTGCGCAGCGCCCGTGGAGAACGCGGCCGAGTCGTCGCTGGACAACACGACCACGTGCACGTGGGATGCCTCCAGCGCCGAGCTGCACTACCGACACGCCTCCCCAGACGAGGACGACTCGGAGGATGAAGAGGAGGAAGAGGGCGCGGAGCGACTGCGCCAGCATTCGGACGCGGCGAGCGCTGACGCCGCTATGATGTTGCTTCCGCACGGTCCGCCGGCGCCGCGCTCACCTACGCTGCGCCAACTCGCCGACGACCAGCCGCCGGGCTCCCTGGCCGCCCGCACGCGCCGCTGGCTCGCGGTCCTCATGAGGCGCCAGTCGCCGCCCGCGCCGCTCGAGTAACGGCGGCAGGCAGTCTGCGGTGCGGATGCAGCAACGCCGCATGCGATTCGCGTTTTTGTCAAATATAACGGTGATTAATAGTTTTGTAATCAGGATACGATTATACGGCAAACGTGAAAACACTTGTTCTATTGTGATTATTTCGTGCAATGCTGCATTGAAAACTTTATGAAACGTACGTGTTGCACTTATGTCGAATTTCTGATAAGACTATAAAAGCCACTGACACTGGCAGTCATCGGCTTGTGCATTACGTATATGTACTGCTCAGTACATTTGGTTTGGCAACCAAAACTCGCACGGCGCGGTAACTTCAGAATAGTTTTCTGCCGTGATGACTTTTTACAACATTGTAGCAGAATTTATAAACGTGTTAAAAATTGCTAAAAGAAATAACGGGAGAATCTAACTATAGTAAGCTGTTTGACTCCTAAGCTTTCACCTATTACAGTTGGTACTTGGCTGTTATTGATTTGTAGTTGGTGACCAGGTTTTAAAACTGCAAATGTGTTTTTAGGCTTGATGATGTGGCACAACCAATTCGGCCTCCTTGTGGCGCCAAATCAAATCCGCACATTTGCGGAACTTCGTGTACACTCGCCAGCACATGCGAGATGACTCCTGTCAGATCCAAGCTGAAAGGTTGAAACAGTGGATGGGGTTGGCTAGGTTATGTGAAGCGTGCGCTGCAGGGACATGTATGGGTGCATTGCTGCATGCACTCCACAAACGCCCGGACTTCCTTTGATGCGCCGGAATGGCCGAAATTCGTTATACAACAGCACCGAATACAGCTGCATTTTCTACACTGAAAACTGATGCCTGTCACTGATGGACAGCTCTATCAATCACCCAGCACTCATTAAACAGCAAAAAGTCGATTATAAAATGTTACTAATGTGTTTCACTGAAGCACTACCAATCAATATGGCCTGTCACCGAACCTTCATAAAGCGCTTTGGTACAGCTTTGGTCAAAAGTCCTGAAGCCAAAAGATTTTTGCCTCAGCCGCAAAATGGAGCCGTCGCGCCATCAGTACATATTCATCGTTTTGCCCCACCTGTCCCAGCCAATCACAAACCTTTCTGCCTCACTCAAACAGCTCAAATTACTACAATACAGCAAGAAAAAGTAAAAAACGAGCTGCAACTCTGTACAGCATAAAATAAATGACACCACTTTCAGTGAACCCACACACTCATTTCTGGGACTTCGAAGAACTGCTAATAATTAGCCCTTTTTGGCAAGAAAGAGGCATGTCCACTAACACTGACACTGTCTGAGCATTTCGTAATAGCACACTGTCCCCTAATCGGCTGATACATGTTCCCTTGAAACATTTCAGTTCATACTTTGGTGCCTAAGCACATATTGTTGACATTTTATCTAACAGTGCCAGTCCCTTGGCAGAGTTTGATGCGAATTAAATGATGACAACATCCCTGTAGTGATAGAAGCATGGTTAGGTCAGTGTTCTCTGTGCAGGAAATGAACATCATCAAGATGGTCCTTGTCTTGGTAAAAGCAACAATCGTGCACACGTGCATTATTGCAGTGACGACCATCCATGGGCTACAGAAGCCCAGTTATATCCAACCCAGTTCCTGATGGCAACACAACAGCCACCATTTGTGCAAAACGCCATAGAAGAATTTGCTAGGGATGCTGAGATGGTTGTGCCAAAGCAGTGAGTAAATTACTTGCAACATATATTCACCAATCCTTGTTTTTTATTATTTCAGACCCAGTAAAAACAGTGTGCACAATAGGGCCTGCTAGTGTATAACAACACACACACTAACACAGAGAGTTCATCTGGTATGGACGGATTCAAAATACTGTGTCTCTCACGGTCACTGTAGCTGATCCCAAACACATCCATCTACTGAAAACGCCTATTTGGTTCCAGTCAAAAAACAAAAATGGGGAATAACCTCATAGTCAGCAGCTATTACAGTTCACTGTACCTAAACAACAGGGCAATATTTGACATAGTGGTTCACTGCTCACTCAGACCTAGCTGCTTTCTGAGATTACCAAACATGTGCTACCTGTACTGTGAAACCACTCAAGCTCAGTAGCAAAAGTCGGCCCCTACTGCGAAAATTACTGCATTTGTGAACATGCAGCACCATGAATATTAATTAGCAGTTTCTAAAATGTGTTCTTCAAGAAGGTTGTGTGTAGGGACAATGTAAAAGCACACTACAAGAATTAACAAGTAACACAACAGTACAGGCTCCATTAATCTGAAAGATAACAAGTGGAATGTTCAAAGGTTTAAGATCTGTGATGCCTTTTCCTCGAGTGCATGCATTGCACTCAGTGAAAGAAGTATGGGAATGCCATCTGTATGCATGCACCATAATTAGTAGCAAAGGGCTGCAAAGCTGGAACTGCTCTGGCATCCACAGGTAAACATTTACAGCACAATATTTTTAGTTCCTTGCATTTCAGTCACAGCTTAACGAACTTACCGATGCAATACAGCTGACATGAGAAACACTAGAACAAGCAGCAAATGTACAAAGAGAAATATTCTGAAATTCCAAATTATGCGCACTGTAATGATGAATGCATGGAATTTCTGAAACTGTACATAATGACAATCGCTAAACCGGGACACATACTATTAAGCTGCAATCTTTTCCCCACCAACTTTTTTTTAAGACAGCCACATCTCAGTTTTTCATTATAGGCCAAAAAAAGAAAACCTAACACGAAATTCAACTGTGTGCATGTATGTCAATGCTAATGGCAGGCCTATCACAGCCAGAAACAGAAAAAAAACAAAACAACAACAACATGATGTGGTCTTCAGTGGCTTGGCCTCCACTGCTAGCCTATACGGAATAAAGTTATTTTTTTCCCACACCCAACAACACCTCAAATTTTTGCTCAGAAGAGTAAAAAGAACAATACAGTAAACCTGCATATTTTTACATGGTTATAATGTCATTACAAATTCCAAGGCAATCCACTGAAATCTTTCAAGGTAAAATGATATGCACATATCTTAATGCCAAGTGTGAAGGACAAGTTGGAATGGAGTGCAGCAACAGTTAGAACCGACTGCAAGCATGCTCTAATGAGGGTAAGAATCGTACATCAAGAAATTAATAGGTTGCACATACCAAGAGAGTTCCAGTAGCCTCTGGTACGGTGCCTGGCTGTATTACTGAACTACGATAGTGGAAAGCCGTGTGTGGGAATGCACCCTCTGAGGCACATCATTTCACTTAGTGCTTCCCATGCCTTACTGCCATTAGCATGCCTTCCATTGAAAAAAAAAAAAAGAACCATGAACATGAAGAACATGCACTATCTACAGTTAAGGTGCAGTCAAAGTGATTTAACCTGACAGGTAACAGTGCAGCAAAGGTGGTAGGCAGCTTGAGCAAGTATTGTCGCCTCTCTCAATAGAAGCAGACCCCCGACTGCACAGTATTCTCCATTTGGCAGTGATATATCCACAACAGAAAATCGTAAGCTACCAAGAAGACAGGCAAAACTGCCCATGTCCTGTAAAACAAGTTAAAACTATGCTGAATTCTCCGTGTCCTATAGCTAAAAGCAAGAATGAAAGACATTCACACTAACGAAATAATCGCATTCACAACTTGGCTATAATACTACGCCAAAAAAACAAATGCACTGGGACATAACCGGGTACTGTCGCTGTCGCACCTGTATAAGCACCTCGAAAGGCAGCACACAGCATACAAAGAGAAAAAAATGAGAAGTGCCTGCTATTCCATTCGCAATATGCACATGCTTGTCTCACCAAAACAAAGCTGCCAGCATTATCGCAGTGTTATGTTAGAATTCACAGATAAGCTTATGATATTCACTAGCAGGGTGACAGACCATTTTCCTTGAGACCTCTGAGGAGAATCGAAACAGAGAGCTGGTAGTCAACCTGACATCCACATTACATTGACACAGAGGCAACACATTCCATTTTGGTTGCACTCTGGAGTTATTTGCTCACTCCACCTGTATTAATCGCACTCAATTTGTGTCCATCACCATGGCGCTCACAACCCAAATATCACAGAGCTCCGAGATTCGCACGAATGTTTCAACAAATGAGGCAAGGGAAAGAAAAAAGAAAAAAGCTCAGATCTTTAAAGTAAAATAAATATTAAAAGGCAGTTCTCATGCACCAATTACAGTACAGCTGTAAAAATAATCTTCACAGTTCATGCATAACACTGCAGTCAGTTAAAAAAGTATGATGGATGTCAAGAAATACAATCAGTATGAAGTTAGTAAAGAGTTAATTCAACATTGGATGTAACAGACCACGTACATAAATATGCACATCTGCCCAGTGTTGGTGCATTGTGAACCATATTTTTTTACGTCACAAGTGTCAATGATATAGGACTATGAATCATGGCTCCAAATGAATTTTCAAATTGTAAATGCTTCACCCTGAATGTAATTACAGCTAAAGAGAGATAAAAAAAAAGCATAGAAACACCTCCCAAATGTGCAACCTTATGGAAGAGCTAAGCCTCCCTAGGAATGCACCAAGGCTGTACCTGGAGGAATGCTCACAAAGTACGACGTCCAGATACATATAAAACAGCTTTGCATAAACTTCAGTCTTTACCATTTTGTGTCTATGGTCCTCTTGTACTCACAATCACTCGGCATGAATACAAACAGACTAAAGTATTTTGGGCTCTGGAAGTCCGCACTTAACACCACGGACACATGGAAACCATGTTACTACATGACATTTGCACAGAATCCTAATATGATCCTCTTCTGCGATTTTCCTACAAGGGTTTCACCCAAAAGTAGGTCATAAACAGCTTGCCAACTACACTAACATTGCGGTTAAAAGCTTGCCTAAGATCTTTAACAGTGCCCGAATAACTCAGCACAACTAGGTTGATCGTGCAAATGTCCAACAAGAAAAAGAACGACACTTTTCATCGCGGACCGCGATGCAGTTCTGGTGTGTACAGTGCACCACAGAAATTTCTCCTGGTGGAGGGCCTACATTATCTTGGGACAAACAGTACGTTACTAATCCAAGATAGTCTGAAAGAGAATGTCAATGTTCCCAATGAAAAGTGTCAATAACAGCACGCGAATGACACAGCGAAAATTGGCTGCGGGTTCGTGTCAGCCACCACTGGTGCACTCCCAGCGTGTGTGCATATTGAGGGCTCATGGGTACTCGAGCCTTTCACTGCCACTGAAAATCTGCTGCTGTAGTCGGGAGTTGAACTCATGACCTTGTGGGCGGCGAAGCCTTGGCTCTGCACCGGAGAAGCAGTCCTGGGAATGTGTGTAAAGAGGCAGCTCCCCTTCAGGACGCAACGTGCTGCAACAGGGCATGGTGGTCGTCTGGCAGTGGAAGTGGTGACATAAGCTGCCCAAGCACTGGCGCGTCAGATGAACCATTCACGCTTCTTGGCGACGTCGTGGCCTCTCACACCATGCACCACAGCAGTGTCAGCGTCTGGAGCGTCCTTGGCACCAGTGTCTTCGTAGGTAAGGTACTCGCCTTTGTGGCGTGACACATAGCGGCCCAAGATGATGGCCATCAGCACAATGGCCGCTAGGATCACAGCCAGCACACCTGCAAAACAGTGATCAAAAGAGGTCAAGACGAAAAAACTGAACATGTTAACAGTGCAAAATGAGCAATATGCCTCTATGTACTGAAATGGACATGATAAACAGCAACACTTCTGTGGCTGTATAAAGACAGCACAAGTTTTCTAGAACTTACCAATATTAAAATGCTCATCAAACAGCCCACTAATTATAAAGATAACCAGTGACGTTCCCACGCAAAGCAATCACTCTGCATTCTTTTCTGCAGTGCAGGTCCCTCTCAATCATGTCACCACACACGTGCCTGAACCAAGGCAACAACAGAGCAGGTTGGTATACATTCATCTTGAGATAACAATAAGATGAGCATGTGTGTAGAGCTTATCTTAAGACCTGCTGAACCTCTGCCGTGAAATCACCATGAAAGCAACACATAATGCCACACGGTAAATATATTAACTACCTCTTTCCCTTCATTGCTGCCACAATGACAAGGTACTCTTCAAAGCAGGAAAGCCTGCATGCCAAAGTCCCACTGTTCGGCTGAATGAACACAATTACTGTCCTTCTTTGACCCCAAGGTATCCCTTCTGCTAAACTCTGTTCACTCTCTGGCTACCTGTTCCCGATTCAATGAGGCCAAAATGAATCACTTTTGCACTCATTAACAGCATTTCCCTTTTATGTGTGTGTCTTCCACAAGCATCACTACACTCGTTCAATTAACATTAATATCTAGCCGTTCCAACCAGTTATCAAGCTGTGCAGGAGCAGAAGGCACTGCACAGGATTGAATAACTCACCGCCCAATATGGCTGAGTCTGCGTACGATGAGACTGCCCAGGGCTCCATGTAGACGCCCGGCGGCAGTGTAGGTGGTGGTCGAGTCTCATCCTCCGGGGGTGCGTACGTGACTGGTTCGATGCCACACGTGTCTTCGCGCACGGCCCCCTCGGGGTAGGCATGCACGTTGCTGCGCCGACTCTCCTGGAAGTAGCGCCTCAGTGGCATGTGGTCATCAAACTGCACCCGTGAGATGCAGCCCACGAAGCCTTCGCCTGTGCCCATCGACTCTGCGAGCAGCAGCGAAACAGGAGGATGAGTACAAAAAGAACTGCCTTCAGGAAGCGTGTAGTCCAGCTAATCCCTTTCGTATGAAAGTGCTCTAGGCACAAGTCAGCATTGCAGTCACTCCGTGTCAGGCACTGCTTTGCATCCAACGTATGGTATCAAAATTAATGTGAGGACATAACGTGCACTGCTGCAGATCCAAAGTTTGACACTGAGGGCCAACTAGCTACAGTGGTAATGTTCCAGTAGGTAAACACATGGCATGCTATGTTGCCATGACAACAATATTACCCAAAGAAATAACAGAAAGACCAAGAAGAAGCATCCAAGGGCATTTGTAATGCAAACACGTGTACAGTGGCAATAAGTACAGGCAATCCAGAGGTTCCGAACAATCTGGTTGGAAAACACACTATAAAAGCAGTGGCTTCCCCATTTAGAAACTTTTTTTTAAGGAAATATATGTATTTCAAGCTATATTTGCGACCCTTTTGGGACCTGTGAACATTCATGTAGGTACCATTAAAACCAACTCTCAGTGTTCTCTTTACGGTTCAATAAAACAAATCAATAATAAAAAAAAAATACTGTTTAATAAAAATATTGTTACAATGTGAAATGATGTTGCTGCACAGCACTACTAGCACACACAGCTTGCATTCAAACTCTATACTGAGCATGCCAGACTTCCTCTTTGCTGTCCTGGAACGCATTTCCACTTGCATTTGTACAGGTTGCAATAGATTGCTTTTAATTTTTGTTCTTAGTGCACCCACCAAATTTTCAAGCCAATATGGGCAATACACATGCTGTAAAACCAAATTATCTGCAGTAATCTGTATATAATCATAATTCAATGGACACTTGCTTATGAAGGTTTAACAATGGCCTAAAATGTGTGTAGCTCTTGCAGTTCCTGAGAAAAAGGATCAGATGTTGCGAGCAGCTATGTTTTGAGATAAAGTGAAAAAATTAGCTGCATATCTTGGACACTAAAAAAAAAATAGGTAAACTGATTTATGACTGCAATGTATGACTGTATGACTGCAATGTATGACTGCAATGTATGACTATGACTGCAATGTATGCTTCCAATGTGAAGGCTGTACAACGTTATTTTGTTAAACGTCCCTGTGCTTGCAGAAATTCTATTCCCCAAAGCTGAGCTTCACAAAACGAAGTTTGGCATTTTGTTCTTTGTTCCATGGGAGGTGGAAAAGTGGAGAGAAAGATGTCCCCTCACCACATTCAGAAAAGACGCGGGATTGGGACAGGGAGGAGAGAATGGGAGGCAATTGGTGGTGGGTAAAGTCGAAAAAAGCAAAATCCCCTCGGCCCCTCTTTCAAGACAGGAGAGAGGGAAGGAAAGTCAGAAAGGGAAGATAAAAAAGGCTGGGAGGTGATAAACGGCGAGAGTGAAGAAAGAGTACTAGGTGTAACACTAACTACGATTCTTCGATTGGATCACGAGAGTGAAGCATCACATGGTCACAGGGGCAGTGTCACACGGTTAATAGACAAGCTGAATCACACCGCCAATTCACACTGTCTGAACCTGTCAGCGGCAGCAGAAAGCTGTTTCGTTCAGGAGGGACATTAACGCTAACACATATCGTATTTACTCTAATGTAACACGAGTTTTTTTTTATAATTTTTTACTCGCAAAGTCTACCCTCGCGTTATAATCGAATACTGTGATTCAGTTGGCCAAAAGCAGCACCAAGGTGCTGCCATAATGAATCTGTTACCACTCGGTTGACTCTGTTTCGGTTTCCGTGATTTTACGACATATGTTGGCAACATGGGTACCAGGGAAGTTAAATCAGCCAAATCCCAATCCAACCAAAGCTAAAACATTTCGCTTTTCCCTCATAGGCTCAGAACCACGTTGTCACCTTTATCACGCGCTTGTCTTTTCTTTGGCAGTGGATTAGTGTGGTTACTTCCGTTATCGCATTTCGCACGATACCAACACGCCGTGAACAGTACGACGCTCGCTTCAAAAGGAAAGCTATTCTGATAGCAGAAGAAATAGGAAATTCTGCGGCAGCTCAACGGCTAGACATTAACTAATCTACCATACGTGGGTGGCGAATGCAACAGTAAGTGATTTTAAAATGTGAGCCTGACTGCAAAGGCTTCCGACGACATCGTTTGGGAGGACAACAGTGACAAGAAAAACTCAGTTGCCAAGAACTCAGCCTCTGACGATGACGACAAATGAGTGTTTATGATGTGACTGCAAGAGCCATGATGTCCATTAAAGGTACTGTTTCAAGCGTGCATCTCGCGTTACGTTCGTGGTTTTATTTTTTCCCATTGGGCAATATGCAAAGTAAGCCCTCGCGTTACATTCAAATAAATATGGTACTCTGCAGCATGAATCGCAATATTCAGCAATGCTTTTTTTTCCCCTTAAGTAAGAAGGTTTCAAGGTCGAACTTGACAACAACTAACAAGAACCTTTCTTCACTAAACCATGTCAAGCCAAGGTCGCCTTGTAGAGCCGGAGCCGCTACTGAACATGCGCCGAGCAACAGGTACACCGCTGCCGATTCCGTAGCCTCGCTGCGCCATGTTCTGCATACTGGAACACTAACGTGAATAAACACGAATGCTGACTTGCTTTCGGTCCTACAACTAAGCTCCAGCCATGCTTAAACCTGCACCTTCTGGATCGAATCCAGAGGAAAGCAAAGGCACCCATATTCAGTGCGGTGTCAGTGCTTGTTAAAGATCCCCAGGTGGCCGAAATTACTCCAGAGCCCTCCATTAAGGCTCCTCTTTCTCTCTTCCCACTTTCCTCACTTGCATCACAGCCCAGTTCAGGTGTCCGCACAGAAGTGTGAGAGATAATGCACCCTACCTTTACATTACAAATGACGCTGAAGGGCTTGTGGGTTAAAGTGGGAGAAATCTTCACGCGCAGAACAACCTTAGTCAGGTATCCAACAAGAAATGAGAGATACTGTGCCTTTGCAATGGGAAAATGACCTTGAAATGTGCTGGCCAAGTAACCAGTCAAGGTGTCCACTGAGTTAAGAAAGATACTGCGCCTTTCCATTCTTAAAAAAAAATGTATGTTTCATGCTAGAACATTAACATCAACACACAGGAACGTGACTTTCTTTCGCGCTTGTAAATAGGTTCAAGCCATGCCTAAACCTGCACCAATTTTTTTTTTCACACAGTTTTCAGGTAAAGACTGGGTGATGCAAGAGATGTATCTCTTTCAATACTGCTGCCACTTAAAAGTGAGCAGGGACATTCTGCACATTCGGATGAACAATTCAGCTTATGTAAAAACGTCTTCCAAGCTGTGTGCGTTAACAAAAAATAATGCCAAGAGAGTGGAAGCTGAAGTAGGCTGTGCAATTTGCCACTGAAAGAGAAGACTCAATGCTTGATGTCCACACAGACCAGATGCAACCACATGCAGAAACTGGACTAAAAGCTATATGCTTTTGCGAGAGGAATCGGCATGACGTAATATGAAGTGCAAATCAACAAACAAAATGGAAATTTGAGCAGCAGCAGAGCGACTGTGGCAGCAGGAAAGCATCTCACCGTTTCGCCCCACATAGATGCTCAGCAGGTCGTTGAACTGTGCATCAGCCTTGCCTCGGATGTTAAACGTGTGCACCTGGGGCTCATAGTTATCCACCTAAGGATGAGAGATGAATAGACAGCTATAGAAAGGCCATACACATGACAAGAAAACAGATTAAGGTTAAGCGAGCAGCAAAGTGCATGTACACCCTTTGTCAAAAGTTGAGCCCAGGGGTCTACTTCTGAGCCATACTATGTGGCTCGTAATGCAATCCTAGGTTTCTGAAATTGCTGAAGGCAAGAAGATTTTTCGCCCTACCCTCTCCAATGGCTAGAAATTCCATGACTGTTAAAGAACTCATAATATGTCGCTTAAAAGCAAACCCTCTGGGCTCTAAACTTTTGACAAAGGCTGTGCATGAATGGGGATTCACAGGGGGAGCCATTAACATCAGTGCCATACCTTCAAAGACTGAGCTTAAGTGTCCTTCATTTTTTCTTAAAATTTTACTTAGTTATTATCAGGTTCAAATGCAGCTACACATACTTCCCAGCAGCAAACACAAAACCATGAATCACCATCTTCAATCATGTACCACCAGGCACACAAATGAGCAAACAAAATAACACTATTCTAAGCTTAGTGATTGAGAAGGCCGAGCACTGAGATCTCTCTACATAGCACTTTATAATCAGCGAAATGATGCTGATTAGTCAGAACAGCAAGTCATAAAAGCTCTGTTCAGGTCGTATCAGAAGCTGCACTGTGCATCTCTTTGCAAGCGTTAGCTTTGGAGATGTCAGTTGGCATAAAATTGTGCACCACAACAAAGGAAGCAAAGTGAACACATGCAACTCACAAATATGGTCAGCCTTTCCCCATTGTGGGTACGCTTGATCTGGACATCGTGAATTTGACCCAAAGCAAAGTTCTCATTCTTGATGATGATCTCCTGCCGCTCAAATCCAAAGTCAAAGACTAGCCTCAAGTGACCTGGGAAAAGAAGGAATCGAATTCATCGATCAACAGATTAGAATGCCTGCAATTGAGGTTACACTGATATCTCATACAGCTCACAAGTTCCTTGCTAGGACTTTATAAAAGCCCTAATGATACAACAACACCGAAGTATTAAAATGCAGAAGGTGGTGCACGCTGTCCACACAAGTGGCCACAGGGAAGTTCACAAGGCACACTGAGAGAAAAGATCCTCAAAGGACAACTCCAGCATTGTTTTTTGCACCTCCAATCATTTGACTAAATCTTTCACAATAGATTCCTTATAGTCTTTTTTTTTGTGGCATATTTTTCAGCTGGGTGGAATTTCATTTTGGTAGAAATTAATTTTTGCTTTTTCTACTTCACATCCAGAATCACTGCGATTTCTGTGACCAACCTTGCATGCACGATGCCGTGAGTTACACACACACACAACTGCTCTTTGTTTGCCACAACCAAACGAAAGTAAGTAAAAATTCTATAATTTAAACAATATTAATTGAATATCCTGGCTAATCTGAAGAACTTATGCAGTCCCGTAATTTCTTATGTAAATTTAACCTGTTAATTCGAAGAGATGCCCTGCACTGGGCCATTTAAATTGAAGATTTGGAGTGTGATGCAAAAATTCCTGACCCCAAAATCGCCACGAACCAATGAAATGATAGCCCCTTAGAGCCACTAAGTGGCACTGCAAAGCGATGCTGACAGTTGATATGCCGTAGCGCACCAGCTCCAGACAGAACAACTAGCACAAAATGCCACCCAGAGGCAGAGCTTGCAGACGAAGCCCACCTTCGCATAAAACTTCCTGCCTTGGCGTGATTTTTTAGCTGTGTTCGGTTAATTCCAACATTCTTTGTAGTCCCGATGATGAAGATGTATTATATACTTCAAGCTCTTTTTGGTAATTTAAGGCAAATAATGACTGCTACAGCAGTCTATTAATCAAATACAGTTGTCAGTCTAGTTAGCCAACATGCACGAAATGAGGTGTTTTGACAGTAAATATTTTGACCTTATACCTTATACAGTCGAACCCGGTTATATCGAACCCGGATATATCGCATTTTGGTTATATCGAACTCACGAAATATCCCCTTGAAAATCCCATGTAAAAGTATAGGAAAGCCACGTCATATATCGAACTCAATTTCACCGGTCGTTCGATATATCGAACTCCGCACCACGCACTGGAAAGCGTGCCTTCCCCAAAGACGGTCGCATTACCCTTGGCCGTTTGCCGCGTGACGTTTTCAAGCCACGCGCGGAAGGAATGAGAGGGGACAGTTCGGCGACGGCTGGTCTGGGCAGCGCCGCGCGCATCTGCAGTTGTTTCCCGCGCGCCAACACGACGTTTGCAAGCCATGTGCGTGGGTGTGCCCATTCTTTTGCTGAGCTATCTCTCTCCTTCAGCACGCGCAACGCATGCGCCAAGCCAGCTCAGCCCGTTTTCAGACAGCCGTCGGACGCTTTCTCCAGCGTGTGTTGCGAACCCTCTACGTGCGGCGGCGCGGCGGCGGACGTGGCTATGGCGCCTGCGGATGTTAAGAAGCGCCAGCTCTCCGTTTCTTTTTTTTTTTTTTTTTGCGAGAGTCATTCTTTCCTATCGTTGGGCTGTACGCGCGGCGTAGCGTAAGATATGGCGGCTGCGGACGTTAAAAAGCGGCAGGAATTTTTTTTTTTTTTGCGGATTGTTTATTTTATTTTTTTTTTTTTTTATCGTTTATCCTTGCATGTATGAATCAGTGAAAGCACGCGGTCAGCTGCTGTGATCATGACGCCCGCCCCAAGCGCGGCGTGATAAATCGAACCAGGCTTGTGCAATCAAGCCATCACGGGCACGCTCCCCGCCACCGCAGGAGCTATAAAAAGATAAACGTGCCCTGACGTTATCGCTGCGCAGCATCTTGGCACGCTGCCAGTGAGCTGCGGATGAGACGACCGAAACGGACTGACGCGCGCCATCGACATGCAACACAGAAACCTTGTTTTGAGCTGCCGCGGTGGCTCGAGCGGCGAGAGGGACGCAGTTCCAACAAGTTTGAAAATTTTCGCTCTGTCGCTGCCGCTTGTCGCTTGCATGTGAGCGAGCTAGCCTTAACGCATCTTCTTTTTTTTTTCAAATTCTCGGGTGCCAAAGTGGAGGGTGGGTTCATTATGCGAGTGGGTTGATTACGCGACAAATACGGTATCGTTTTTTCGCATCGTAAGTGCCATCCCAAGCCGATTTCTGTATATCGAATTATCGATATATCGAACTATTTCGCGATCCCCTCCGAGTTCGATATATCCGGGTTCGACTGTAGTGATTTTATACTTTGGTGCCTGCTGTCAAAATATAGCTTGCAACCTGTCTAATCATTGCTTTCTTGCTTTCACTGTCTTATACACATTTTCAATAATTGTTTGCTGGGCGCCGCCACACTACTCGCTGGACTGCATTTTGCGCCTGGTGCTAGCACGGTGGAAGCCACAACGGAACAGATTTTTCTGCAGTCCAGAGAGGAGGCGCGTCAACATCTCCTTTGCCCGATGAAAAGGTGTACAAAAAAATTAATGATTAGGGCTTCACTATAAAACAACTTATAATGCTAAAGTTCTATTTCTTCTCCCACAATGAAGGAAAACTTCAAGTGAGCTGCCCTTTGTGAAGTCATCTTTAAGAACATTTCTGAAATAAGTGAACCTGGTAAAATAAAAGATCGGACCACTGTGCAAAACCGTGCTGTCCATGCTGCATAAAACTAAAAAATTACATAGTTGCCATTATCGTGCTGAAATAAAGAGTTCAAGTTTAAAAGAAGTAAGGGTTTTGTACAAAAATTTCAGAAAATATACAAAGTTGAGAAGATTTCTCTGAAACACACCGCTGGTTGACATCATGAGGTTCAGGTACTCCCCAGTCCTCGATGACATTCCAAAGATCATGCCGTGGTGCTCTGTGGTGGTGAAGCCCACCCGAATGTACTCCTCCAGGGTGGACAGGGTTGTCTCAAAGTCATACCGCACAAAGTAGTCGGATCGCAAGTTGACACCGATCTCTGCAGGGAAAACACAACAATCGTTGCACTTACAGCCATGCTTCCAACTTCTGGTGTTTGGCATCAGCTTGCAACAACTACACACACAAATTCACAGGCAGAGCACCCTGCACAGCAGGGTTTGACTGAGAATGCTTTTGCATGGCATCTTGCTGCATATCATTTCTGCTCTTCCTTACTCGGCCACCATACTCTCACCGAGAATCGAAGAAATAAAAAGTGCACTGGACCAGAGCCAGCCTTTATGAAAAAAAGTGTTCTTGGTGGAAAATCCTTTCAATATGCTAGTGATTGGTAGAATTGCCTAAAAAAAAGTTATTTTGTTTAGTAGGTCTATTGCCTTCAGTTCAAGCTAACACAGCAACAATATTTAGTGCCCCGTTATGCATGCAACTGCACTTTACAACATTGTTGCAAACTTTTTCTCTGGAAGGAATTGGGTTCAATCACTGCCTGGTTCTGGTCTCCATATATTGCTGTTCCAGAATAAAGCACTCATAAAATTTCAGGAAGATATGCCCTACGGAACTTTGTGACCAATGTGCCACAAAAGTGTACTGCAGGCTGTGGCTCTCCGTGTGCACATTTGTTTGCCCATGCCACAGAAGGGAAGGTGCTATGAGGCTGTTTCGAACATTGCATTCCTTACACTTCATAGCACCTGCCTGTATATGCAAAATAAATTTATGATGAGCACGTTTTTCCCTACTGTTTAAACAGACAATAGCAATAATTTTCTAAACTAACTGCACAAGAAGAAAATGTTTTGCATAATTGAAATCAGCAGAAAAACTGAACAATTCTGTAAGGCTTTATAAAATTAGGGAAATAAATAACAAAACTATTTCTAAGACTTTTAAGGAAAATTACTGTGCATAACTGTCATTTCAAAAAGGAACATAACAGTGCGAGCAATTCCGGCCCCACCAGGACAGCAAAAAAAAAAAAATCCCGCCCTCTGGGTGTCTCCTACCGTCTGCGCAGATGGGTCCCTTGAAAGGTGTCCACTGGCAGTCGCACGTGTAGCCAGAGTAGCCCTCAAGGCAGGTACCTCCGTTGAGGCACGGGTTGGAGGCGCACTTGCCCACACAGCCCAGGGACAGTCCGTACAGCCCTGGGGCCGCACGCTGCTGGAGGTGGACAGGCTCCCCATTGGCCATGAAGCCCCGCAGGCAGCCCACATACCCCTCCTTGTACTCCACCGTTGCACCTGCCCACACAACAAACACACTACAGCTACAAGAAACTGCCCGAGGAAAAAAATGTTTCGACTGCCAACACTAGCCTCCGGGTAGACACATTGGGTTCAGCTACACAAGCTGGAGTATGTATCTCCGCAATTTGCAGAACTTATTAAAGAATGATCTTTCCCATGACATTACCAACACCCGTGGTCTCACACACTTGGGAAGATATTTCTGCTACATTCTGTAGACAACCTTCCATGTTACTGGTGTCCTGTAATTCTGTGATAACCACATCTATGCTTGCAATCTCATCTTTGATAAACACTTCTTTGTAACAACATTTGTGTACGTTACCATGTAATTATTGCTATGCACTTCTTCTAACGCCTTTTCACTCATCACCATTTGTTTAATTTCATGAGACATAACCAAGAAAGTACAATTAAATCAACAACACTCTTTTTATGCGCCCACTTTTGTATGCCTTTCTGGCACGACACTGCGAGGTATTTGTAAACAATCAAATAGGCAAGCTGACAGATACAGGCAACAAATAGAGGAGTAGCCTCGACAGCACATAAAGATCTACGCATGTATTTGCAGACATGGGACTAAACTGAACAGGTTGGAACAAAGGGAGAAGCACAGTTAGAAAGCCAATCGTGCACCAGAAGCCATTACATGACACTAAGAATTGTCGATTGTCATATTGAGCTCAAGTTCAAAGTCCATCTCATTAAAAAGTGCAAGGTGACGGAAACTTGCAAACAAGAAACGGTAAAATGAATGTACTTTTCCTCAAGATTGTCTCGCGCTGCTTACTGGGTTTCAACAAGTCCGACTCGGCCCAGTTTCAGCAAGAAAAGTCACAGTGGAAGGACCTGCAACCCATTTGTTGAGTGAAGAACACACAACTGTGGGACTCATTTGAATTGCAACCACATACTGTGCCTGAATTCCACGCAGATTGGAAAGTGGCAGGAGAAAGACATTGCTAGCCGCAGCAGCTGGCGCTTACCGATGACAAGGTGGCCTGGCAGGTGGAGGGGGTGCGACCGGTCGGGCTTCTCGCGCACCTCGGCACTTTGGCTACCGTCAACCACGATGCGCGCCTCCTTTCGGTTGCGCTCTACGTGCACCGAGTGCCACTCATTGTTGCTCAACTTGTACGACGTCTCAACGCTCACCCCTTGGGGGCCTCCGCCAGCAGTCTCATACAGCAGCTGGATTTGATCACCCCCTGCAACACGTAACAGGGGAGACAGTTATGTGCCAAGCTTACAATTGAAAAGTGGTGTTTGGCAGCATTTGGTTGGTGTATGATATAAACATGCACAGACAGAGGTGGGCATAGTTTAAAAGTGAACAGAAGCACAGGTGGCCTTTGCATGAAGGCAAAAGTTGATTCTGAACGAAAGAAAAGTGTGCTCGCAGATGTGACAAGTTAACGGTTTGCAATTAAACAAATTTTGGCTGATGACACTAACCAACTATTTTATAGGCCTACAAAGTGCACATAGTTTGTTACTGGAAATGCAAAGTGACATCCAAGCGACTAAGTATGTATACCCTGGACCATTCTATGTGATAGAGGTGCTGTACAATAAAGTTCAAGTCAGTACTACTGGATGCTGCTACACTAGATTTATGTCTGCACAAGCTGGAAACAGGGTAGTGGTTATTTGCATCCGTGTACAAGAAAAAGTACATTTCCACCACTGAAAGAGGCAGCACACCTCTCTATCCAAATCTACTGTCAGTGCTCAACTCTGGCTGCCACTGTCTCCTAGTCTGAACAAGGCAACTCTGAAATATTTTCGCAGTTTTTAATGCAAATTCCTTGGCAATCCCTTGGCTACAACAGTTACGCATTTGTGCTGATGTATGCTGCTAGCGTTTAACGTGAATCGAAAGGTCACCTTTACTGCCCTCGGGTTTGCCACTATAATCATGATAATGTCCACTATGATAATGGTCTCTATGATAATGTCCACTGATCAGTAAAAGGTGCAAAGCTGCCTACAGTGCAAAATACTAATAGGTGAAAAGGTAGCTTGCAGCTACTTTTTAAAAAGAAAAGAGCAAAGAACAGATCTGTGCACAGCCATGACACCTTCCAACCAACCCTTCGGCTGCTTTCCTCATTGCCGGTGACTGTCAGCATCAAAACCAAGGTTTTATGTGCACATGAAATAACTTCGGACACTCAACATTAAAACAAGAACTACGTGTGACAAAGTGATAGCACAGCTGATCCCCGCAGACAGCCATGCTATAGGCATGCATAGTGTGATCTCCTCCCACAGACACCCGTAGGTTGATGGCTTGGCCTGCAACCGATGGCTAAAACTTCTCACATGCATTCGAACGCAGAAGACAGTCATCCCTACACTTGCGCAACAATTTTGGGGTCAACAATTTTTACCCCGGAAGCCATCACCTCATCGAGTGTGACAGAGACACAATGTCATAAAAAATGCTTCAATGGGCTTCCTATGCTCTTGCACAGAGCCACACCATGTCCTCTCAAAATACAGTGAAATTCCATTTAGTTCTATAGTAGAAGCTCGGTGATACGAATCTTACGGGGACGAGAAAAGGTTTGTATCATCAAAACATTCGTATCATCAAAACAAATGAAAATAAGTATGCAGAAGCATAGGAAAGGCAGTCGCGCATCTCTGTTTACGTCCGAGAAGGTTTATTATGGTCGCACAGTCACAGCTTGCCACTCGCGGCGCACACAGCGAGACAGGTGATCATGACGCTGGCAACGCACGGGCCGCGTGCCTCCGCGGACTTCTCGTGGCGTGTACAGCACGAAAAAAAAAGAGAGATGGTGAGGTGCAAGCCGCGTAGCGCTGCAGACTGCTCGCGATGCATACAATGCGACTAGCAGTCGCGAAGTCTACGATGTGCAGCCCGTGCGCTCCCATCATCGCCAGCTACTACTCACGGCCGTGCGCCGCTGCAAACCTTTCGCGGCGTGGAGAACGATCGCGATGCTGGCGATGTGTAGTCCGACCACCTCAACGTACTTCTTGCGGCGCGAACAGCATGACTGGAGATGCCAACATGCGGGCCACGGAGCGTCACAAACTGCTCGCGGATCGCGATCACCAAGCCAGCGATGTCCGGTCCGTGCACACCCGCAGCGTACGCCGCCGCCAGCTGCGGCAGTTGCGACGTCTCCGGTTTGTCGGCCACACGCTGCTGAAAGCTTTTTGTGGCGTGAGCCCGACAGAAAATCGCGACGTCGGCGAAGTGCGGGCCACGGGTCACTGAGAACTGCCCGTAATGCACACATACAGCGCGGCTGGCGATCGTGGAGTCAACAATGTGCAGGCAGTGCGTAGTGCTCAAGGTTGCGGTTGCAGTTCGTGCGTTCTTATCCATAGTGGCGCGGGAGTGCTCGGGCCATTCGAAATTTTACATAATGCAATCTGGCAGGGTTTCGTGAATTCGTATCATCCGGATTCGCATCACCGAGATTTTACAGTATGTGAAAGCTCATTAATTCAAACCTCAATGATTCGTATTTCTGGATAATTCGAACTGAATTACTTGGTTCAGCTAAGCTCTATAAAAGCCTATGTACAAAAAGCCCATTAATTTGAACGCAAGTTCATTCCGTCATGGATAATTCAAAATGTACACATTGCCTCATCTAGGAGGCCTGGCACTCAACGCATGGGCAAAGAAATGCCCTGCAATAGGACGGCACAGTAACGGGACTATGCGCCTCCAAAATGGGGAGAGAAGACAAAATCAAGTAAAATCATGAAAGTATGGATAGAGCCAAATGGTGCTGGAGGGCAGGGGTTGACAGCCGTAGCGGCAACTACTTGCTATCTGTTCTGTGTGACCCCCGAGACTTTCAACTGAAAGCTCACTTATTCGGCCCCTGTTAATCCAGGTCAAGCCTTACTGTCGGCGCGATCCCAGCCAACACCCACGTAAGGCTATTGCGTTGGCTGGACACTGTACAGGCCTCGCACCAGACCGACTGCATCCAGATACAATTGGTGCTGTGATCATCAAAACAGCACTCCTCGAACTTGAACTACATGTTGTTGAGTTGACTGTGCACCTCTGATATGTGCATGACAGCAAGCGCAATTAAACATGGGCAGCCACATTTCCAATAATAGGCCAACTACTTTAACTTCGGTTTCACTTTTATGGGCCTTGCACTGTTTACGCCAGCCCATGGTCATGTGGGCTATTGGCCCCACATCAGCCAGCTAACGCATCGCAGTTGCGTGGTGTTTTGGACGGTCACTGTCAGTACTAGAAGTTTTCCGTGCTTGCATCCATGAGGGTCCTCCGCTGCTCCTAATGTATGAACTCATGAAATGCCATTCAGCACATCGTGTGGTGAAGCCCGACATGACACAGGCTGCTTAGGGCATCGCCGCTACCGTTTTCACACCATGAAGGATGACGAAAAGGCGCTTACCATTTTTGTAAAGTTCTTTTACACTGCTTCTTCCTCTTTAACTCAATAAAGCATTGGTGAGAATGCAAATAATAGTTCTTGTCGTACTGTTCTCGTTTAAGAAGCAGACAATCTATGCCCAATTTTGTTTCGAAATAAACATTTTTTTAGGTCACTTGATAATTCAAATTTTATTTTTCTGGTCCCGTGAAGTTCAAATTAATGAGCTTTAACTGTATACGTATGCTTTGTCCATTTTTAGCATGTGCTTTGTCTATACCAATGCACAGTAGTCTATACCAATGCATAGGCATGGTAGTTTTTTTCACTTTGTTCTTTAATGTGCCTCTCCTGCTTGGAACATGTTTGGTCCACAGTACGTGATAAATAAATAATTTGCACTTACTTTACCAGTTCTGTCACAAGGGGTTCAGAGGGCAATCGCTGATAGAATATGAACAAGGGTAGAGACATTTGTTTCCCTCTGCAGTGAGGCTACATTACCCATCATGTATTAGCCATTATTAGACATTATGCCCTTTTAACAGCCTACCATGATAAATGCATGCAAAAGATCAACATCCCTGAACACCAATCTAGGGTGTAAGAAGTTATTTTCAGCCTGGATTTCCATTCAGTCGACTAGTAGTGCTTTTCTTTCGAATTCTGCCAATTTTTCTTAGACTATGGTATTTAGGAACACTTTTGCTAGAGCTAGTTGGTGGTTCTTGAGGCAAGTTTCACAACTGCAGTAAAGAAACATTAGCACTTGGCCTCTCTTGTCTGTTTGTCCTTGTTTCTTCGTGCCAGTTATGCAAAGCATATTTTTTTAAATGGCATCTCATTTTCGACATAATTCGATTCCCGTTTAAAAACACAAAGCCCACCTTGGCTGCACCCTTGTGACAATGAAAAGAGAATACTGAACAATAAAGTGCTGCTGACAGCCTCACTCGAAACAGAAAAAAAGGAAAAGAATGCAAAGAATCGCTGCATAGCCACCAAAGGCAGGAACAGAGTCGTACCAATGAGGACCAGCTTGACATAGTCGGTGGGTCCCTTGCTGTGAAAGAAAACCCCATTCTCTGCAGTTGTCTTGAAGTGGAAGTACACGTCCCAAGAGTGGCGCAGGTTCAGGTGCGGCACCTCAATGGTGGCATCCGTGAAACGGAACGTCACCACGTCATCAAAAAGAGCTGCAACGAGATACCAAAGCAGACACCAAGTCACCGAGTATGAAACGCCAAGTGCACTGCCCTCTCACAAGTACAACCTTCTGAAAGCACTCAGCAGCAGCGCCCCTTGCTGCAGCTGCCTACAAAAAATAAAGCATCCTTTAGCGTGATCTTCTCTGATGAGAAAGCTAGCTACTGTTTCCAGTCACATTGCAAAGTGCACCAAATGCGAGTTTTCTGCGGCTCAGACTGAACACATGCCACTAATGTCGGTGATAAGGTTATGACCCAACACACGCTGGCAAACATTAAGAAAACTACACTTGTACTACAAATAAGAGTTCTTAAAGCACGAATTTTAGCACCTAATGTTGCAGTTCCAGCGGGAAGAATATGGTGCAAAGCCAGAGGCAAAGCTAAACAAAATAGCGCTAGAGCAGCACGTGCATCAACAAGTGTCTTCCTGTGCAGGTTTAATGGTGCAAAACATAAAAGAAGGAAAACTCCCATGTTTAAACATATATGATGTAACCAGGAATGTAACGTAAAGGAGGTGGTTGAGACCTCATGGGAAAAAAGAAAAAAAAAAAAAAAAAAAAGCAGGTATCACTCAACTTTGACCTAGTCACTGCCTGTGTTACGAGTTTGTGTTGCTTTGAGAAGTGTCGTTTTTTATCTCACCTGGTTGGTGAAAATGCGATAAATGAATGCCAGCTCAGTTGCGACAGCGAGTGGTGGCATTTCACTAATGAAGCGAGGGTGAGAACAACACTTTCAAAATGACGCAAGCTCGAAACAAAGGCCAAGATTAATTACAGTTAAAGGCTCAGAAAGAATGGAGAAGGCACACAAAAACACGGCAGCAATAGGCACATCATTATTATCACTATTTAAGAGGCAACCATTCAGAAAGTGCACAGAGTCAAGTACAGCAAATCCTCCAAAGCATTATTGAACAGAGTCGCCTGCACAGTAGTGGCCACTGTCAGCGCTGTGGTGCCACTGCTGCCACCTGTTTCGTGCTGCCTAGTCCTGCGCCTGACTCATTCACTGCCTCTTATCTTTTTCTCAACGAACCATGCCGCCTTTCAAGTTGGTTTCCACCCTCCCCTTGACCAGTGTGTGCTATGTGGCTGTAGAAAAGCTGGCTCCACCTGTGAGCTTTGAGGAAATAGTGGTGAAGCATGTTGTAAATACCTTGAGCACCGACGAATATTCGTGCCTCAGTTCCATTTAATGTGAGATGCATTCTGAAACCAATAATCTAAGGAAAAAAGAAGCTCACTGTATCCGTGTAAATATGGCATATGGTGGACACCTCAAAAGCTCCAACACAAAGGTAAACTAAAACTTTTATAAAACTGGAAAGGGGCTAAACTAACTAGCTTCTTACTGGAGACCTAAAGTGTACTGTCAGAGGAGGGGACAGTGGGCAGTGCTAAGGCAAAAATGAAGCACCCTTTAGCATGATATGCATTTCCTCCAATTACATCTATTTTCCACAATGAGATGAACTGTGAATTTTTAACCAGATATGTGTGCAGACTTGCTTTCTTCTAGCAACAAGATGTGTTCAGAACAAAACATGGATAACCTGTAGGACTGCTAAATATAAAGAAGCTAAAAGTTCCGAGAGTACGGCAGAATCAGCAGTGGAGACAGCGAAAGCCCGAGTGTTGCTCTTGCATATAGCACATTGCTAGCTCCTTGCAGAACACAACCAGCGTTCCGTTGAACACATCAAAGTTCACCGGCATTCTATAATTGGTTTACAGGAAAGGAAAGGCGCAGTGTCTGTCACTCACGAAATCCTGCTGACACACCTCAAGGACAAATCTCACCAAGGACAAATCTCACCAACACCAGATTTTCACCATGAGCCTAGAAAAGCCTTTCCCTTAATATTATAATTGGTTCACAAGAAAGGAAAGGCACAGTATCTGTCACATTTGTTTCTGTGGACACCTGAAGCCCTCTAGGGATACCATTTTCACACAGCGGTGACCGGATTTTTGCATAATGAGGCTAGCAAAGTTTTCATTTTAAAAGGGTGACAGTAAAGTATATAAATTTATGCAGCCTGTCCTTACTCAGCTCATGCGCACTCAGTCTTTCGCATGGCTTACATAAGAACGGTCATCGCTCAAAGGAATAGTGCAGTGCTATATTGCATGATTCACAGTGCATCATAGTTATTGTTTCCCCATGACAGAGTGGCTAGCATCCTTACTTTGGGTGCACACAACACTTTGCACTCATCACTCACCATCTCCCTGGCATTCCAGTGGGCCAAGGGTGTAGCGCCCCTGCTTGCGATCCTCAAGCAAGGATGCCGATCCAGTGTCACCAAACCGCAGCTGCCGCACGGGCAGGTAGTCTCGGTCAGTGAGCTCGCCCCCATCTGTCAGCCACTCCTCGACAGCCGCATCACAGTTGCACCAGCGCTGGCGGTCATGACACGTGCCATACAGGCCACAGCGGCATTTCCGAGAGCCCGGAATGGAACCGCCCCAGTAGTCCATGCGCTGGTTGCTCCGACTCACCCACCAGCCGTAAGGCGAGAAAGTGTCCGGGCCGGTGTCTTGCACTGTGCCATATTGACAAAGGTTGTTTACAATAAACGAGCTTCACCGACGCTTCGTTTCAGCCAGCCAAAAAGGATTCTAAAGGCTCATGAAGGGGGACTAGTCTAAAACAGCTATTGATGAAAGCACTTGCTGACTTTCCCTACAGAAGACTAAATAAGCAAAGACAAGAACATAAATTAGGACTCACTTAAAGCACAACACACAGTCGCACATTTAAACTAAGCTCCAGACACAGGCACCAATACTGCATCCCAGAGAGCAGTTCAGCGTAAAAACAAAACTATCTAACAGGTGCAGCTAAAGCAGTGAAGCAGCTGAAGCTGTTGTAAAACAGACCACTGCCTGTCAATCAGAATGCAGCTAATAAAGAAGCACTTAACTTGCTAACGTGGTCCTACCAAGCCTATATTGCTTGGAGGTTAGTGCAGCTCAACTCTGAGTCTAACTGAGCGGCAGGTGCACGCTTTGTGCTCAATCTTGTCTTAACCCCTTGGTTTCCGCGCCACAATTTCTCTGCCGTTGGTTGTGTACTGCGCCTATAAAACCAGCCATAAATTCTGACAAAAGTCTCAGAAGAACAAACCTTGGTTTATTGCATTCACAATTACCTCCTTCATTAAAATACTTGTTAAATAAAATGCCTTGAAGCATACAGGCATGTGAAATGTAAAAAAAAAAGCCTAAATTTTGCCAAGAACTAGACCTTGTCATTATTGCCCATGCCCACATTTTGCTTTTCTCAGCTTCAAAGGGAGTATCCTTATCCCCATGGATGTCATTATTGGTGTCACTGTCGAAAAGACGTTCAAAAACTTGCTACGCTATCAAATTAAGATATCTCCATGGTCTCGTGATTTGAACGAGACAGGAACACACTTTCTGGCTATTTGAAAAAAATATATATAAATAAACAAATAAATATAATAAAAGGCTGATGTTTAAACCTGTTAAACCTACTTAAGCAAAGCAAAAGCGTTATTTGCTTGGTTTTGCTTTGCTTAGACTTAGGTTTAGACATGGGCAGACATGGTTCTGCAGTGAATTGCTGAGACTATGGAGTTCAGGACGCCGTCAACTACACGAGGGAACACATGATGCTCTATCTGCCTTCAAAGGTCAAGTGGGGGTAAACCATTTAAGCCTGCCACGTTGACTTTGGCTCATGACGTAGTGAAGCTTTCGCTTCAAAAATATCCCCCATCCTCCCCTTTTTCAGAAAAGGACAACTATGCCCATCCAGTGGAAAATATATCAAGCAAACAGCAGCTTAATTTAAATTGTGCTATAATCTATGAAACATTGTCAAAAACAGCCATCTTTCGAACCATCTGAGTGGCCAGCGGATCGCCGGCCATGGAAGCCAATGCATTAATGAGATGATGAAAACAGAATTTGCTCACAAGGGTTTTCAAGCAACCCTGAAGATGCCAAACTGTACAAAAAGTGTGCAAAATTCACGCTTGTTGCTATTTTTAAATGTTACCCCTTCAGCTGGCCTATAAGTTTTTAGTGTCCTTTTACATCACTAAAGTCAAGAATTCCTTCGATAATACCTCAACGAAGTAAAAATTTGGGCCCGCTGGTGCATAGCAGAAGGTAGGAAAAACAGTGCAGGAATGGAACACAATGAAGGGCAGACATGAACAAAGAGCTGTTTTTTCTTTCCTTCCAATAAGAAAAAACACTATTCACTTCCTTGTAAAAGACTCCGCAAACAGAAAACTCACGGTTTGCAGGTTTGATTTATAAGCCTGTAATGGCCAAAGTCATCCTCCTTTTGCCATCACTCACCACTTGTGTCGAACAGGCGCGCGTTGAAGCATTCGTAGATGAGCCGTTGACGGCAAAGCATTGATCGGTTCACCAGCTGCACCATCTGCTCCATGGGGGCATCGTACACAATGTCCTGAATAAAGCTGCCTGGTTCTCGGAAACCCTTGACGAGAGTTGACTGCTCATTCTGGTGGTGCACCAGGGTGTCCGTGCGGTTGTCGGCTGCATCACGAGAAAAAAAGAAACAAAAGTCAACATGCTCACCAACTGAAGAGATCAACCGAAGAGAGAGAAATATCACGCACATGCCTTATCTGAGTGTGATATTTCGAGAACTTGACTAGAAACCTCCGGAATATGGCAGCTAAAAAGAAACAGTCACTGCCAATTATGCCACTGCACGTGACAACAATTGCATGGTAGCAAGAGTGATGTAACAAAAACTAGTCTAGACAGCAATTATTTTTAACAGAGTGGCATTCATTTGAGTTTCCATGCCCACACCCCTTGCAAAATGGTATGGCACCATTTAGGGAAAAAAAAACTAGAGGTACTACATCAGCAATGCGAAGGAAGCGTTGCTTTTCATTGAAGACTGCATTGGAGAGAGCATAAACAGCAATAAAATGATGAACACATCTGCAAGGAAAAAAGGAAAATGCTGTGCCCTTAACAAATAATTAGTAATACACTACCGAGAAGTGGTCATGAAGGGGGATTTATAGAAAATGACACAGTTTGATAATTTGTTTTATGCGGTTTCTAATGCCAAATTAAGATCATATATCCTGATTTCTTTGGCACTGCAGTGATTGGATCTTACAACATGAGGCAAGAACTTTACTATGCACTCCATCATATTGTGCGACACATTGGACAGTGGTCAGTCTCTTTACAGATGCCTTCACTACATAAAAAAAAAATTATATCATATATGGAAGGCGAAATGGGGCAAGAGTATCCATTACTAAACTTGTTTTTTTCTTCAGCAAGAGTTCTTGCCATGCTAGTTGGCTTGAATCTTGTAATGCCATGAAATGTTATGCACAAAAAGGACAACACTACTACCGTCTACTGTCTTCGTGTCGTCCTTTCTGCGCATAACATTCACAAATTTTCCTATATGCAAATTTACAATAGCAGGCTTTTACTGTACCTGCATTCATCACACAAAAGCAGAAATGAAATTACTTACCAGCTGAGAAAAGGAAAACAGCCTAAGCTATTCAAGCAGCAAACTACAGTAAAATACCCGAGTATTTCAAATATGCCTTCCTATACCATCATGGCTAGTGCTGTCAAAATTCACACTCCAATTTGTTCTTTCTTTTTTTTTTTTTAAATGCTACCACTTTAGCTGTTACAAGCTTTTAGTGTCCTTTTCACTTCATTCATTTGCCACATGTGTCGAACAGGCAAGCTAAATGTGGCTGAAGAATTGACAGCAGCCAGGCAAAACAACTGGCAATCGAAGAGTGCTCTTACTGCGAGTACACCAGCTTCATCACAGCATAGCTTTCCGATCTTGCTGTGCACATGAGAAAAAATATTGTTGTGTTGTGTAAGCTCGTGACAATATCTCAGGCATCACCCACCAGACATGGATCAACACGTTACGACAAATTCATACAATCCATATGCGTCTGATCAAGCCAGTTTTTGACACTGCCATCAGTCGCTTCCGGGCCCATCCAGCGCTGAAACTACAGCAAGGCACACGTGCATACAGACCTTACCAGTTCCACTCTCTGCTATCTGTAGAAGTGGGAGAGGTGGAGAGCCCACTGAGCAGGAGATATGTACCATAGCATGAAAAGCCAGGCTAGCTGGTATAACATTTTGTGAAAATAGCGTGACACACAGTGGACAAGAAAGAAGACTGGACGAGTGCACATCCTGCCTTCTTTCTTGTCTGCTGTGTTTCGCGCTGGTCCCACAAAATATGTGCCATGTGACTAGCGGGACCAGCAAGACATTCAAGCTTCCCAGGTTGCTGCCATTGGTTGGACCCCCAGTATGTGCAGCAGCTTTGCTTTCAATGCTGCCTTTTTCTCGCACTTATCAATGCTTTGCCCCATGGGCGCATACAGGAAATGATCAACCTTGTAGTTATTTGCAGTTTCAGTGCTACGTTATGTCTTGTGGCCATGTTCACTCTAAGGAGGTGTCACAAAGGCCGAAAGACACTCTCCCTTTACAATCAGGTGCATATGGTACTAACTCAGCTGGTTTGAGACAACGGACCTATGATGTCATAAATCAGTGCAATTATAAGTGCTAGCCAGCTGACTATCCCCCACTTACATTACATGAGTACTGACCACCCAACAAAAAGTTAGGAGATTTAAGCATGCTTGAACCAACAGCTGTGCAAAAACGGCACAATGTTTTGGTTGAATAGCAAGTTTAACGAGATTTAGATCACGATCAGGCTCCAGCCTCTCAGCTCGTATCATCTTCTGCCTCACACATTATGATGCTGTACGAGCAAATGGAGCACAAGTGAAAGGCTGCTTCGGTGACTAGAGAATGGCTGGCGTCACAGTTGTTATGGCAAAAGCACCCCCGATCACACACAAGATGACCCTGACGAGAGGTATGGCTGGATAAATGCTTTCGCAATAAAGGTAGCAAGAAAGATTAGAAACTGTCTACACTCGGCACTGTCCACTACTGGGAAGGCACGCACAGTTGTATCTGGAACCAAGTTCCAAAAAAAGCATTGGCCACAGCACGTGTCACAGCAAGAAGTTTCTGAGAGGGCTACTCACGGTGAAAGACACATTCGACCGGGAATGGGGTCAGAGGCCCACTGCCATCAACATCAATGAGCATGTTTGCTGTTTGCTCATTGGGCTTCTTCTTCATTTGGTAAGCCTCACATGAAAGCGGGTGCAGTGCTGTTGTTTTCGGGGTAAACGAGAAAGAAAGAAAAGCACCATCACGACCTAGAACGTACCACAAATCACAATCACAAGCACTTTCTCATTCAGACTGTGACCACCCACATCCCACACATATATTATGGTGAGGCTACCCAAAAAAAAACATAAAATAATGTGACTCTGCCCGTGCCACCAGGTATAACGGGCTTCCACATCCCACACAGTAACACCACTACCAAACGTTACGCCCATTAAAAAAAAAATGTTGACAGCAAAAGATAAGTCAGTGGAAGATAAACCAAATTCGGCCATCACTGTAACACTTTAAAGCCTGTGCTCAAGTCAAAGTGGTAAACATGAATAAATGTTATATGCATGCACAAAAAGAATGAGTAAGGTACAATGGACAACAGGGACTGCACATGTGCCTTCACATCAATAACAGAGTTGATTCTGGATATAGTATAAAATTATTGCTTGTATTGAACTTTCTGAATGTCCCCTTGAAAATCCCATGCAAAAGAACAAGTGCGGTGTTGATGTTTATCGAACTCCTGTTCAGCAGAATATTCACTATGTCGAAATGTCAAACAGTCCCTACATACAAATGCAGGGAATCTCAGCTTCCATTTAAATAATGGTGGGGGTCTCATGCCCGAATTCACAGATGCACCTTGACCCGACACTTCACCAGCACTCCATGAAGCGGAGAAAACAGTCGCTCCTCCACTCAAAGAGTCTACTGGAATTCAAGAACACCTCAAGGCATTTCCTCTCACAGGGTCTCCACTTGAAGCACTAGAATTTTACACTTGAAGCAGTGCAAATGGCATAAGGGGGCAAGATTAAGGCCCGAATTCGGCCCAAAAACTGCATGCCGCTGTGCGTAAAACTAATTTTCTCACGTTGAGCCTTCTGCTGGTTAACATCCCTGCCTTAACTCCGCCTCCCTGTCCATCTAAGTCTCTTGAACAATGTTCATAAGCAACCTGGATGTTCAAACACTAGTAAAACCTGTTTTGCTCACCGCATGAATTGTGAAAAATGGCCAGAAACACTTTTGCATCTGGCAACATACATTTCACGCAGAACATGAAAGAGGCATTGAGAAATACTGTGAAACCTAGTGACCTAACTGCGTTTATTCAAGTTTGGTGCAAAATTTCTGTTGCGCTTGTAGGAGAGCTCGGGGGCGAGTCAGGGAAAAAAAGCATGCTGCTTCGCAGCGCGTTACACCGCATGCTCCCGAGCCAACGAACTCAACTCTTCAGAAGAAAATGAAGCTAGCAATTTCCAAGATGGCTAGGAGCCGTAATTGTAAATGTGCTTGAGCAAGCAATCCTTTTGCCAACCGTGAATATCCAGTCGTAGAACAAGCAAACCAACGTGCTCCCTCGACAGCGCCGAGATTCCAAAGGCGTAAATACCCTGAGGAGATAGGCAAGCCATTGATTTGGGCAATGCAGGTGTTCACATAGCCCAATTGCCCTTTTCAGTGCCCTGCTCAGTTTCCTGTATGCAACACGCCTTGCCCTGGAAGTGTGCCACTATCTGCAGAAACCACCCCATAGAGTGAGCTCTCTATTAGCTGTCAAATGTGTGCCGCAACTCTGCACCGGCAGGCTCCGAAGTGTTGCTCAGGTATCTGGTGACAAATTGAAGCGCGCCTGAAACGCGCCTGAATTGAAACGCGCCTTATCACGCAGCATAGCGTGATAATCAACTAAGGCACTGGAATTGTCACATAACCACGGTTAAACATGCTCGGTGTCAGTGGCAGGAATATCGGAGGGCTAGTCACGGCCACGCTCTTAAAACGATAATGTGCCAGAAGTTCCAGGTCGAACAGGTTGAGGCTCTCAATCAACTGTCACTTTTGAGAGTGGTTCTGTGCATTCTCAGTGTATCCATTTTCAAAAGCTTGGTATAAGAATGAAGTCAACACAGCAAGCGAATGATGCAATGTTCCCCATGTTTATAAGCGGAGTGGCGGCAGCGGAGCTTTCAAGGTAGTATTGTTGCCATATCTAGATTCTTGAGAAAACTTCAGTTTTATCCTCCCCTCAAAGCGCAATTCTAGTGAAGGTTGATGGATGGTAGCAATTCGAGGAGTGAAGGTTGGTTTCTGGAGTGAAAAATAGGTCTCGAAGGCCACTTGGTGAGGAGGTTTGAGTGAAGCCATGTTTGTGAATATGCCAGTAACAGTACCCCTAACAGAATTAGGCCTCTTACGATCAGCAGCGGCTGTTCCTAAGGCACAGTCTGCAGCAGCTTTGATGAGACTCCCAACACTAACGGCCTTTGTGCCCTGCGGTGTGCAGCGCAGGGTGCGAGCAGCACGAGTTCTGGCGCCCTGATCTGTCGCTGTCAAATATTTGGAGCAAGCACATGCACCCAAAAAGCGGCACGTGGAGGCATGCCCAGTGTGATCCTCTTTTCAATGCCTGGTGCGAGGTGAGGATTGGAATGCAGATGCTCAAGTAATTACCCTGTGGATCCCCACACTGTGGCGAGCGGTGGCCCGCCAGATTACCAGTGTGCAGCACATTGCTAACGGGAAGCGTATCGCTAGCTTCGGTACATCGTATTCAAGCTTCTAGATTATGAAGAAGCTCATCTACTAGTACATTTTGTATATTGAATTATGTATCTATATAACAAACTACTCACAATCTTTTTCAAGTTTGATATATCCAAGATCGAATGTAATGCCTAAAGTTTTCAACTAAATTTTTGTTAACACCAACAGGAACTAAGGGAAGCTGCAGGCTATGAAACACAATGAATACAAAACTGTAATTCCCTGGAATTTTTGGTCGCATGTATTTCATAAAGACACATATATAACTACAATAGGAATTCACAAAAAAAATTCTGATTTCTGAGCCAGTTTGAACTACTTACAGACGTGGCAGACGGCCCCCGCATAGCCGGTGTCAGTGCAGTTGCAGACAAACTCGATAGAGTCTTGCTTGCAGATGCCACCATGCTCACAGGGATTCGGACTGCAACTACAGAGGGAACAATGACAGAGAGATTAAACCCACTCTGTAAACACAGGGACAAACGGATGAAGTGATGCAGTGTTTTCCCCCCTTGCACTTTATTTCTTGCCATTGGAGCAACAAGGGTGAAGCAATAAAACAGAGAAGAGTTAATTTGAGGTCTTTACCCACATCATTAAAATTGCTCATAAAACCTGAATCTCAAGAGGCCTCTACGCCTGACATTCGAACCGTAAAGAAATGATCAGAAGCTATAAAGGCCCTACCAATACATTAGAAACCCTTTATAGTAAATTCACTAGGACCGGCAAATATTTTTATTATATAAGTTGTTGGTGATGGCATGGTCCAAAAAATGCAGTCTGATAATTAAATGGCTACATACTGAGCGTGTTTTGTTGCTTTGCTCTAAAATACCTTTGATCTCCCTATTATCATCTCTTTAGGCCATTTTTTGAGTTACAAGATTTCTTTTTACATCTTGTGGAAGCATCTCTTAAGCATGAGGGCAACGTGGTTATGAATATGATAGCTTTATTTCATGCAAAAACCAAAGCTGTGCATAAACGCAACATCATCTTCCGCTGTTTCTGTCTATTAAAAGACAATAAAAATGTGTACAGCATGTCAAAGTTTACGAAACTGCACCCCTTGCACCTCCAGTTCTCGCCATCGCTGCCTTGTGCTGCACAGTGCTGCGCATGTTTGGCCGTTTCTTTCCTTTTCTACTTCTCGCTGCACTTTCATTGCTCTTCTTTACTTTCTGATTCAGTAATGTGGAAATCTGGGCTAGTTGGTTCGCCATGGTTATTGAGCAGCACAACAGAAGGGCACAGACAGGAAGAAGGGACAACCGCTGTCTTCCTGTCTGTGTCTTTCTGGTGCGCTGTTCAATAATCATTACTTTCTGAGCGCACCGCGCCTCCTTCTTTTCATGTTTGTAGAAACAGCTTTACTTTTTTTTTTCCTACACACTGCCTGCTTTTCCTCACGGCTCCAAGGACTACGTAAAGTTGGCTTCTCCCGAATGCTACTAAGCGTAGTGGTAAAGAAATTAAAAAACAAACATCACTTTTTAATTGCTTCTTTTTTTTTCTTGAAAAAAGATTGTCTCGCGATCCTAGGTAGCATGCGTGTGACGGTGTCATTTCGTGGGAAGTCGTCGCCACACCTAGACGCACTATACTATAACAAATTTTTACCAAAATTGTCTTTACTGTAAAGGGGGGGAAATGTACGATTGTCTATGGAAGATAAATTGGGACATCAGTTTCACCTTACTACATCCCAGTTTACTATAGCAAGGTTCTACTGTGGTTAGAAAAAGACATGTAGCCCTCATGACTGGTATGACCAGAAATGACTGGATTTCACAGTGGAGTTTAAAAACACCCAGACTTGAAAAACTGTGGTGCAATGCAATTCCTTGCCACTTAACTGCACTTTGCACCAAGATATTCACGAAGTAGGGGACTGCAGGTGTTAGACAGAAACGTAAGCTTCTACAAACGCAGTGTGCATGTATTACCAGGATTCATTGTAAATGACCCCAATGAAACCTCATCCATTCAATTTGTTATACTGCAGAAAATATTCGAATTAAGTGGGTGTTTGAACTGCTCACAAAGAAAGCCAAAGAAAAAAAAAACTAGAAATGTGCAAACAGCAAAATGCTGGGAGCTAGTGAATTTCGATGTTAAAAAATAAGCGTGAATTGAATGAAATATCTTTTTAATAATGACAAATTAAATTACAGTTGAGATCCTCTGCAGCAAGCGCTGCTGCAGTCTCGGGCTTCCAGTATCGATTTTCAATCAGCCCTGCATTCAGTCAGTGGTGTGTGGTGCACACGTTCTGATACTTCTTCACACATCATTAAGTTGCGCATGGTTCGTTGTCTGAGGTTCAAATATTCGCACGCTCCTAGCAATAAGCAAGTGCGACATTTCCTTACGCTTTGAGCCGCAACTATTTCTCGCAATAAAGCTTGGGCAGATTTGTCGTGGCCATTATGATTGCCAGCTGGAAGAGTTTCAGTTGTGCCAGTGTCAACACCAACAGAACGTGCTTGCCCATCCCCTCGAAGTAAATTCATGATGAGCAGAACTTGCCACTGCTCATTGGCAATGCTTCCTTAGGCAGACATACACACAGGGCAGTCCACTCATGTAGCGTGCACCATCCAGAACCACCCACTGCCACCTCCTAACACAATATATTTGATTACCCACAAAGTAATATGCAACACCTACTGAAGCTCACAATCATGGTTTCGTTTGGTTTATGGGGTTCGACGTCCAAAAGTGACTGAGGCTATGAGAGACGTCATAGTGGAGGGCTCCGGAAATTTCGGCCACCTGGGGTTCTTAATGAGCACTGACATCACACAGCACACGGGCGCCTACCGTAGCTTTTCGGCTCCATTGAAAAGCAGCCGCCGAGGCCGGGGATTCAATCTCGCATCCTTGGGCACAGCAGTCGAATACCTTAACCACTGAATCACCCCGGCGGGCGAAGCTCACAATGAAATATTACTGCTGTCATTTATGTAAAGTCATAGCCGACAGTTTTGCTGCCTACTTAAGTGATAGCTATGCTGTCAAGAAGTACAACACACACAGGCCAGCGAAGAAAAAGAAAGAGGAGCACGAACCGGTCCACCATCTGGCAGGCATCACGAAGCACCTGGCCCTCAACCTCGTTGGGTGGCAGCGTGAGCACGTTGATGTAGCGCCCCTCAACATACAGGTAGCGCATGCAGCCGATGAAGCCTCGCATGCCGTACACGCCCCCTGTACAAGAGGTGCCCACAGTTCACCTTACAGTGGGGACAAATCAGCACACCCCGTTCTGCAATAGACTAATACCCTCGGCAACTACACAAACCTCCCCTCGAATTAATAGGTTTTGTAGTTCTCCAGTGAGATGCCACAACTTTGAGCTCTTACAGGCCATTAATGAACACAAAACAAGCTACAACAGATCGTCTGTTTCCTCAGTGTATGTCTTTACTCTTCCAGCTGTCTGTACCAAAACACCCCGACCATTCCTTATCCTTAAATTACAGACATCAAATTTTTGGTTGTACACTTTATTCTTTTGCAATAACAAGCGAGACATTAGTACTATGTATATGCAAACCACCACATAGTATTCGTTTGCAGCAGAAAAATACTTTATAATCGAATTTCGTCTCATCACTATCAATGGCTGAAAATTGAAAGCGCCATATAGGTCACATGAGGGAGAAAAAAAAAAAGCAACTTATTCGCTGCTTTGTCATTTAGATTCTCTACAACCCTAATTCGAGTCTTCCTCAAGAAGTGGAATAACAGTGACTAAACAACCGGCTAGCATACAACACGTTGCACAATTACCTGTATGTCGTAAATTGCTTCTCCCAGCTAAGCGGCTGAATCCTTGCAGCTCCAATTTCGCTCAGAAACGGCCTTTGATCGTCATTATTTGTTTTATGCTAAATTTGCTTAGATTACTTGCCTGATTCGAACAGAAGAAGTCGGATGTTTCTATCCTATGCGGCGGCAGAGAAGCAAGACAAGCCGCTACCCTAGCGATGGCACCGATGGCGCCATCTTGTACTAAGTTAAATCTCGTTACAAGAGACACTCGGTTATAAGAGACATTTGAAAATGGTTTGGTTGGTTTTCCTATGTCTGCTATGTTAACAACATTGCATACAAGAGTCATGGTTACAAGAGACACTCGGTTACTAAGGACAACTTTTTCAGGTCCCTGGAGTAAATTCTTCACTATTTACAAGAGACACAACCCAGGTGTGCTCATGTAATGCATCTGGAACGTACCAACTCGTACATGATGCACTTCAGATTCCCTTAGCTAAATTCTGTTCCATATCAGTGTCCTTTTTATTGTGTATGTCAGGAATGAGGAGTGCTTCCCCATGATTGGAAAGTCAAAACGGCATCGCATTACTGTTACCTACGAAGCAAATCAAAATGCATGAATGACATCCCGCATTTTTAACTCCTCACTGTTAAAATTTGATCAAAAGATGAAAGCTTAGAATCCTGATGTCTTTCTCTTTGTGAATCATCTGAGGGTGACGAGCCTGTAAGCATCTGAGGGTGACGAGCATGTAAAAGTGCCTCAAAGGTATTAGAGCAACAGGAAGGCTTAAAAAGTGAAGTGCTTTACCTCCAGAATTGGAAAAGGAATACACTCTGCACTCACAGAAATACATACTAGTAGGAATAACTTCTTTAACCTTTCCTGGACAATTTCCTGTTAATGTACGTGAATGCATTTATATACTGATGTGCAGTACACTGATCAACACAGTGATTTTAGAATTTTTGGTTACAAGCGATCTTGCTTACAAGAGACATGTTTTTCGGGTCCCTTGAGTGTCTCTTGTAACGAGGTTTTACTGTATTTGCAACAACCTTCTGTCAAGAAATTGTGATAGAGTAGCTGCAAACAGCACAAGATTAGTTGCAAATAGCACAAGATGGCACTACCAGTGCCTTCGCTGGGGCAGCTGCTTGTCTTGCTTTTCCACCGCCGCATACGATAGAAACATCAGACTTCTCATCGAATTATGCAAGTAACCCAAACAAATTTAGTACAAAAAACACTGACAACCAAATGCCGTCTCTGTGCTAAATTTGAGCAGCAAGGATATAGCGGTTCAGCTGGGAGAAGCAATTAATCTATGGTGTACTTGAAGTTGTGCAATGTGCTATATTATAGTTTCCTTCATGCCTCACATGACCCAAACGGAATATTGATGCCACAGCCACTGCTCAGTTGTTAAAACCGAACCATACAGGTGGAAGAAAAAATTCAATTATAAATTATTTATCGGTGGCAGGCAAGTATCACGTGGTGATATACATACGGTTGGCAGCAAAAATCTGCGGGACAAGGTGTCTTGGGAAAACATTTCTTGTAGCTCAAAGTCACTGCCTATTCGCCTGGTACTGTTTTACCAGGAGAAGAAGTTCCCCTTTATACCACAGTATACTTCAGGTGATTGGCTCAAGTTACTGTGCATCCTGTAAGCTGTTTCTACGTGGCAAACACATCAGTCTCCACTGCTTTCACCTTTGAAATAAGGCAATGCAGTACAGTGCAGTCCACTTATAACGGTACCAGATATAACGACATATCGCTTATAACGATAAAATTATTGAGATTTATTCATTTTCCCATTGGTCCAATGTAAAAATAAACCAGATATAATGATCAATTATCAGCAGTAAATCAAATACAACAACGATAGTTTTATTGCCGCCCGGTAGATGTTTACTACGAGAATTTGTCTGAATGTTTAATAAAAATAAAATACTAAGAAGAAAACGGTGTGAAAACTCAACATATGCAGTGAAAACAAACTGTCGTGGCGAAATCAGCGAGAAATGAGCACTATCATCATCGCAATCGCTGTCTGATGCCGTGCAAAGGACGAGGCCGTATCGCCATCGCCGATTGTGCGTCCGTGGAAGATGGCGCCACCCACGTAGAAGGCACGACAGCTCTCGAGATGAAACAGCAGATTCGTCGAGATTTCTGGCAGGGTTTCAAAGTTCGAAGCCTCGCGAAAAAATGCGGGCATTCACGCTATATGATTTTAACGATCATCAAGGCTAGGAATGCCCTGCAGTTCAACCAGTTGCTAATCGATTTCGTGCATGCAACAAGGACTACCGCCGGCGTACACGCTACTGGAAGCGATGCTCACAGCGATTGACAAGCTGCAACTGCTGCTCAAGCAAGCACGAATTTCCGAATGTTAATTTATGGCTATTGATGTATCCTGTAATAAAGTGTGTAGTGCTTTTTAGGTTGATTAGCGTTGTTCAACCCGATTTACTAATCGCTGGTAAATAGGCAAGCCTACATGCAGAAAAAATGCGTTATAAGTGGACTGCACTGTAGTTCATGCTAAAAAAGCAAGACAAAGAAAAAAAAAGGCGCGGGGCGAGCAGTGTGGGCCCAATACCGTCCCGCAGTTTCTTATGAGAATCTAACGCTGTTAGCTCTTGCATGTCAGTAGCGGGAACAGTGGAGAGCGTGCCGGCAACGCGAGGTGAAGAGTCCGGCGGTGCTACAACCCCGTGCTCTCTCCTCTGCCGTGGCCTTAGTGCCTCTGCCACTTCCTTCTCCCCACCCTCTCATTGACAAACTGTGCGAGCCTATGGCGGAGACTCCTGCTGCCATCACTCTACACCCTTACTGTGATCGTGAAACATCTCCCCACTTCTATGACTTCAAGTAATCAAGATTTATTGCGAACACTCTCAGGGTAATTTTCCTTACATTTAATCCTTATACTGATTTCTGTTCTGCATAGTTTTTTCGTGTCTTTGGGCGAAAATTGCATATAACAAAACCCTAGATGTAATGAAGAAAGCGGACTTCATACAATTTTGTCATAACCAAAATTAACTGTACTGCTGCTATCAGTCTCATGAAATTCCCAAAGCCACCTATAAAGACACACATGTACATGTTTACATTAAGAATACTACTGAATCATCACAGCAAACACCCATTTGTATAGCATGTGCAAATGCAAAAAGAACAAAAATGTGTGGGAACAGGAATAGCAGGCAGCATACCTCCAATCTTGTATTCGATGCCAGTTTCCACGGTGAAGAGACGTGTGGTGATGCTGGGCACACCGTCCAGGTGCAGCTCAATGCGGTTGGTCTGAAGAGCCAGCATCACTCGATGCCAGCGACCATCATTCAGGAGCTCTGCAAAGCAGTCCAGAGCAAGGACACAGAGAAAGATTACTCCCAACTTTCTTTGAAGCACTTACACATCCTCAGCCAAGACATGAGACTGCGCTAAGCATGTCTCTCTATGCCTCATTGTATGCTTGTTGTGCACCTGTAAATATGCAGATATGGCCGGAAAAGAATCTAAATAAATGCTGTATGCGTACCGAGTGCTGAAAGAACACTGGCAGACTTAGAAAAACATTCTGCACAATGTCATGCAGTTTCCCGCATCCACGCTTATAGATGAGTGTCACGAACAGATTTGAAGTACAGTCGAACCCGGATATATCGAACCCAGATAATTTGAATTTTGGTTATATCGCACTCACAGAATATTCCCTTGAAAATCCCATGTAAAAGTACAGGAAAGCTGCGTCGTATATCAAACTCAATTTCACCGGTCATTCGACATATCGAACTCCGTACCATGCACTGCCCCAAAGACGATCGCATCACCCTCGGCCGTTTGCCGCATAAACGCGCGGAAGGAATGAGAGGGAGCAGTTCGGCGGCGGCTGGTCTTAGGTCAGTGCCACGCCCTTTCTCCAAAGGCGTGCGCATCTGCGGTGATCATTTGCCACATGGCTGCATGTGACGTTTGCAAGCCATGTGCGTGAAGGAATGAAAGGAAACCGGTTTGCCAACGGCCGATACGGAGCAGACGCAGCCAATGAAGCCGTGGTGTTCGGGAGAGGGAAAACAATGCTAGAAAAGCACAAGGGTGAGCCCATTCTTCTGCCGAGCTTTATCTCTCCCCTTCCTCTCTCTTTACCGGTCTTCGTTCGCAGCAGCATGCACTATGCATGCACCGACAAGCCAGCTCAGCCCGTGGCAGACACTTTCTCCAGTGTGTTGCACACTCTGCGCACGGCGGCTGATGTGTTTTGCGCGCCTCGTGTTGTAGTGCTGTAGTCGCGCTGAACGTGCGTAAGCTATAGTGGCTGTGGACGTTAAGAAGCGGCATATCTGCTTTTTTTGTGGAGGTCGTCCATCCTTGTCGTCGTGCTGAACGTGTGATGTAGCGCAAGCTATGGAAGCTGCGTACATTAGAAAGCGGCAGATTTATTAGTTGTTTTTTTTTTTTGCGAGAATCTACCATTCTTGTGCTGAACATACAGCATAGCGTAAGCTATGACGGTTGTGGACGTTAAGAAGCGGCAGTTATTTTCTTTTTGCGAGAGTCGTCCATCATTGCATTTATGAATCAACTAAAGCACACAGTCAGCTGCAATCATGACAATGGCTTTTAGCATTGTTCGCTTCCAACGGCATTTGCAGCTATCACGCTTTCCAATGATTTTGTAGCAGTGGACTCTGCCCGCCCCAAGTGTGGCGTGATAACTTGAACCAGGCTTGTGCAATCATCATGGGCACTCTGCCAAGTTTGCTCCTTGCCACCACAGGAGCCAATATCAAAAGTATAGTCAAAAGATAAACACGCCGTGACGTTATCACTGCGCAGCATCTTGACGCGCTGCCGATAAATGAGCTGTGGATGCGACAGCTGAAGCGAAGGAACACGCCACTGACTAACGCTTTTTTTTTTAATTCTCGGTGTCAAAAGTGGACGGTGGGTTCATTCAGCAAGTAGGCTGATTACGGGAGTAAATATGGTATCAATTGTCATGGTCATGACAGATGTCAAGCCGATTTCTGTATATCGAATTATCGATATATCGAACTATTTCGCGATCCCCTTCGAGTTCAATATATTCGGGTTCGACTGTACTATGACGCAGTAGAGCTGGCGAATTTTTATGTGACCAACACCACATGCCTTGAAGCATGCCATAGTCAGAGGCTCCAAGGTTTCTGAAGCATGACATAAATCTCAGTACACAGACAGTTTTTGCAATTTGTGGTGTAACCTTTGATGGTGCGGTCAAGACTGCGAGACCCGCAAACACTTTGCTTGTGACAACAGCCTGTACGTGCTACATCTATATTTCATTCTTTGGCCACTTTCAGCAAGTGTTGCTTCTTTGTCAAATTAACTAGCACCATCAGACAGACCTAGCCGCAACAGGGACAGTACAACATTGACAAAGTGAAGAATAAGGCAGTCCATCTCAGACTGCTCATAGCAATGGGTTTAAAGCCAGGCTCAGCCATTTTGTTAGAAGATGTTAAAAAAAAAAAAAAAAAAAAAAAAAAAAAAAAAAAAAAAAAAAAGGTCCCACCCTCACCTAATTTGCAAGTACAAAAGAAGAAGAAAGTCCTACAAACCAGAAAATGCACTGCTAAAGCAAGCTGCAGAATTATGTAAATACAGCACAACAAAAGTTTGAAGGCTCAGTACAGCCATCAGCTGTTTAACAGCATTGATCCATCTCCGTAAAATTTCAACACGGTATAATCAACAAATCAAAGCCGATGAGCACACACGAGAGAGGCCCCCAAAAAGGATATTCGTGAAAACACTAAAGCATGTCGGCAGGCAACAAGAAGTGATTCAGTGATACTCACGATCAAATGGCCTGAGGAGCACCACAGGAGTATTTACACTGTTAAGTTCCACACGGATACGTCCAGCTTCCAGGAACAGCTGCAAGCAAAGTTTCCAAACTGTTTGCACCGTCCGTAGTTGCCAGAAAAGTGCAGCTACGCACATATCATTAAAATTTCATTGTGCATAACTTTTTTTGCTCTCCAAGGCAAAAGCCAAACCTCTTCAAAGAGTTTGCCTGGTTTTAGTATCGATAAGTAAATAACAAATTCAATTCACTCAATCACATCTACAGATTGGATCTTATGGTACTTTCCTTCTTACTTAAACTTGAATGTTTATTTTTCATTTTTTATGATCACGCTCCTACAGTCCTGTATAATATGCTGCTATCCTCACCCTACTAAAATCCTCGATATATATATAGTATGTTTTTCTCTCTACTATTAGAGTACTGTCTAGAGACTATTTTAATTTCGATGCCTGGGCGCAGCCATCTTAGTTTGATGGTGGCGCCCCGTATGAACCAAACTGGGAAAGTTCGCTCCGGCTCCTCTTGACAACATCTTGGGCTGTGCTGTGCGTGTTGATGCTGCAATGCAGCAGTGTAAAAGTGCTGTTTCACGGTGTTCGTGAAAGCTATCCGACACCTTGGTGCTATTTTGTGGTATTTTTGAGCGTGCCAGCGAACCGTATACCATCCGTTTGGCATGGCGGCAGCTGTTGGAAACAACACTAGCGACCGGGGTGACAGCGAAGGACTACGCTCCGCTTCCGCAGGCCGAACTCGTCAGAGTTAACTGTGAGGATGCGTCTGTTGTGTCTTTCACGACACATGTATTTTCAATTACATTTTATAATCGCGATGGTATTTGTACACACAAACACAAAGCGCATGAACCGTATGGGCAGCTACCAAACGCTTAATACAAATAATATACGAAAGATGTTTTCCAGTCATCGCCGCATTGATTTAACGTGAAGTGCGACCCATTTCGATATACGCTCGAGCTGTCCTGCTTCAGCAATGTATACTTTCAAGTTAAACCATGGTTCAGGAACAGCACATAAAAGAAGTAGTGTCTAAAGTACCATCCGTCGACGTTTTTATGGGTGTTTGTCCTGCGGCGCAACAACTTTGTATCCCCGTCCCGTACGTCGTATAGCAGCCTTGTTTACACTAGGCATTGTTGAACAAAACATAAAAAAATGTGTGCTCTCAGCTGCACCATGAGCGAAGATGACAAATTCGCAGCACATACAGCAGCGCTTACGAAAGCGGCCCAGCCCACTGGCGCGTCAGACGACAGCACTCTTGCCGAGCGCTACTCCCTAGTCGTCACTAGGCCTAAATTGTTTCGCATCGAAGGCACATCCGACGACGCTTTATAATTGCTCAGAGCTAGAGTAAATGGTCTCTCATGAAACTGCCTTATTGCCGATCCCACTGTAGAAGTAAAAGAAAGATGTAAATTTCGTTGACGCCTTAGCAGCGGAGCCAGCGTGCAGACGATGAGCCGCGCGCCGCACCAATGGCAATGTGTTGCGAAACGTGTTTGTATTGCAGTTATCAACAACACGATATGGATCAGAAATCTGCAAGTAATTTTTTTTTGTTGGCTTATTGTTTAAGTGAAGAGGAGATTTTAGCACTCTCTTCTGGCGCTGACGAAAGAGATCCATCGTATAGCGAGAAGGGCTTGCGGGAGGCACGGCCTGCCCGGCGTGCGTGTTTACTACGGCGGAGGAAGCAAAATGGAGATCATAATTGTGACTCGTAAGTCTGTCATTGGTACTAAGTCTATCTGTCTTACACAAAAAGTTCACAGGCAAATTAAATCAGGATGAAACATGAAAGCGGTGAAGCAGAGACACATTACAGCCGCACTTGGACTGTCGTTGCATGCTTCCCGCATACGCTCTCGGCAATCATCTTGCGATTTCTTTGAATGATTGTGCAGTACATGAACAAGCACTGCCGTCCCGATGACATTACCACTAAAATGGGCGCTAATAAAGGTATTTAAGTCTCTCAAACATTAATATATTGAGGTGCAAGGCCGTTCTGGTATGCATGAAGCGTGTGAATGCACAGCCCACTCGGTACTGGCAACAATGGGCCGGCGCAATGAATCTGGTTAGAGAGTATTTTCCTTCTCTCCTGCTTGCTCTCGGTAAAATGGTGTATTGAAGAAGATGCTTTGAGGCTAGAAAAAGTAGACACTAAGAATGCAGTCATGCTCACCTTCACGTAGCCCTCAATGGAAAACTTGTTGTAAAGCAGAAGGCCTCGTTCATTGAAGGTGCGGAAGTCAAAGCTGCAATTCATGCTGCGCTGCATGTAGCCACGGACTCGCAGCATGGATGCCGAGTCGACAAAGGTTACCGGGATCACTTGCTCAAACTGCAATAAAAACAGAGCATAGCGCACTTTAGGGTTACTTTTAGACTAGTAGGTCACTGATTTTTAGTTGCTTCCATTTTTGCTACGCAATAAACTGCGCACTCCTATATAGCAACCGTATGCTGACGTCTCTGTATTTACATCGTGCTGCTGTCTACAGCTGCCCACACTGGATACAACACTAGCCGAACAAACTCCTCTTTCTGCTCACACGGATGCCTCTTGATAATCAAAGTGTGAAGGTGGTTAAAGATTTGTTCAAATAATGCAGAGTTTAAGATTAGGAAAGTTTTTCTTATACATCTGGGTCCAAAGCATCAGTTTGAATAAACCAGTGGTTCGAATTAAACAAGTTTTAACTCTTTCCTTTAAGCTTTGTTAGCCCGCTAATGATGACTTCATGCACCGATTTCAGAACTCGGCATTGCTACGAACACACTGCATCATCTGGCGAGTAATTAGACAACTGAACTTTCATTTTTATTGTAGCTGTCTTTTACTCTCAAGGAGTATTTTTTTAACATGCCCCGAGGACATACACTATCACCCTGCTAATGATAACATTGTACACCAATTTACTGGCCTTTCAGGTTGATTGCAGACATGCTGTGTCATTCAGCTTGTAATTAGACAATTGAAGTTTTGTTTTCAATCTCCAGGAGCTCTTTTTTTAATGCACTTCGAAGGTGCATAGTGTCAAAGTCGAAAACAAATGGCCCACTTGAAAGTGTTGCTAACGTCATGACTACAAACTGTCTGGTGACTGAAGCCATAGCAAGTCTGAATATGCAGCCTTTATTACCATAATTCACTTCAGACAGCGACAACAAAACCCAGCCTAGAACACCGCACCGGTTAGTTTCGCTTTCATCACTGACCATGTTTTGCATGCCTAGTTATTATTTTGCACCGATAACTTTCGTTCTTTTTTTTTTTCTTCCACAAATAATTACTGAAAAAAGGTCAAACATTTTGTATATTTCAGAAAAATTTAAACAATTTTTTCTTTCTAGGAACAAGTGTATTTTTTACAAGTGTATTCTCTTTGCCCACGGTTATTTTTTTTTTATATTGTTTTAGGCATTACAGATTCTTTTTGCAATGCATAATTAATTGCTGAAACTCGTACATGAAAAGCACATTTATTTAGCTTCTTTCTGCATGTTACGTAGACTTTAAATCTAGTAGCCTTGCACAAAAGAAGAAAACATGCACAAAAAGGGAAAATAAAAGTGACAAAATGTACAAAATATGGTCATTACCCTCATTGCAAGAGAAGAGTTAAAAAAAACATTCATTTAAAGTTCTTAAAAACCTCTGCGCGACCTCATGGCAATCAACGCACAACAGCGATGCAAGGATAAACAGAGAAAAAGACATGCATACAAGATGCGTCCAGATCTCATGAGCTAATTTAACATGAATGGGAGTTAATCAAACGCCATCAATTTCTTTCCTTCTGTTTCTGAAACGAAAAAAAAAAGAAAGTGATCAAGTACAAGTCCTGCACATATCAGTGCACATATCAGTGCACATATTTTCATTTGGTAAGACTGCATGTACTCTGTTGTGCTCGAAAAATGGCTAGTCTCGAGTCCGGGCACCTTTTATATTCTTTCTTCGTTAGCACTTGCATGGTAAAAATAGAATGCACACTCACCCTACAGCTGTAAAGGACCTGGCCAACCTTGGAGTATATGTAGTTCTCGTAATCCCGCTTCAGTTCGTATATGACATTGGTGTCATTCAACATCAGGTTCTCTATGCAGCCAGAGAAATTGGCCGCCACTTTGATGCCCTCCTGGTTGAAGTTTGCCATGCCACCAACATAGAGCTGGAAGAAAATAAAGGAAACAACTGACGCATACTAAGAAAGCTCTCCCACCGAAGCACTTTACCACACATCACAGAAGCTGGAAATTTTTTACGTCACAACAAGTTGGCAAGCTGCACCTTTTTCGAACATGCACGGCTGAAATTCTTTTCAGCATACAGCAAAAACCTGCAAGTTTGGTAAACAGCTCATTACCATATATGGTAACAGCACAGCTTGGTAACAAGGGGCAATGGGAAAGGGCTGAAATAGTGCAACACACTGCACAACAAAGAGCATCAAATACATTTGGTGATGCAGCCAGTGAGGGTGATGGCTCTAAGTGGGCAGGGGTCATCACCAGAAAGACAGACATCACATCCAGCCAATTTAGAGCTTTCAGAAATGGCCACTCAAAAATTAATTATTTTCCTCTAACTGCTGCTTAAAACCAGTAGTGTTTAGGTCATTCTAAATGGTGCAACTACCATTGGGGAAAAAAAAACCTCAGCTGCAAAGTTTTTGTGCCATCTCTTCAATAATGAAAATTATGTATGATTCTGGCTTTTTTGCCCAAAAGTGGTAGACACTGCCTCCTGTGCTTTCACAGGTCACAACCAGTGGCCCCAAAGCACCACTATTTGTCATTAGAGTGCTAACGCAATGTCTAAAAAAGTGGCCGATGCTTTCCAATGGACTCTGACTATTGCGGTCTGTAGCACGTACATATGTAGCCTTTTGGCCCAAAGGATGCCTCGCCACTCTGTATTGTCGTTAAGGGGGGATGAGGGTCTTAAAAACTTTTTTTTTATTTCTTAACCTATCTTGCTGAAAATTGCCATGGTGATATATCTTTGAATGGTGAATCCAAATATGTATTTAGATTTGAAATACCTCATCTAGACATGAAAATATGGCAAGATAATGTACTGCACATAGTGTCTTTTCTTACGGGCCATTACGGCAATTTCTTAGTTAAAAAAACTGGTTTTAAAAATATGCTGTCATTTCCAAGAGCCTACTGCACATCCTAAAGCTAAGGAAATTTTTAAGAAGTCATTATATAGGTAATGAATGAATAACAAAGTTGGGAGAAAAAAGACAATGTGGGAGTAATTAGTTTACATCTGATCTAATTGCTAGTCTATCAGACTTTATCGAAAACGGAAAGCTTTAGGATGTAGCTGAGATTTTACTGAAAAAAATGATACCAAGTTCAATAAAATCCGTGCATGCAAACATTATGAAAAGTTCCGTAAGGCAAGGCTTTTTACCAAATAAACAAAGCTGAGAAAACTGCATTCAAAGTTTTACTCACTGTGCCACTTTTGTTTTCCAATCACATGGAAAGATTTAATGCTTTAGCATGCAGCCCAGTTATTGGTGAACAAAATGACACCAAATTTACATAAATCTGTTCATGTAATGGCGGTGAAAATCTATGTATGGCATTGGCACTTGACAAAAAAAAGATGCTCAGAAAGTCACTTGCTACAGTCTCTGAATCTTAAATCATTCACATAAGTCCTGGGCAGTAGTCTTGGGTTTTGTCAGGCCTGTGCCTCTTGGCCATCTTCTTCTTCACCTTTTCACTATCGGTGTGACCCTTATCAGACCTGCACAGCCTCTGTTTATCTTTTTCAAGGCTCCTACGAATGAGGCACCTGCCAGGGCTATAACCAAGCTGCTCTGCAACAGCTCTGCTGGTTGCTGCCATCCCTTGATTGAAGCGAAAAACTGCTTCTGCAACAGCCCTTTGAACAGCCAGCAAAGAGTCATGCGTGTTTTTAAAGCATTGGCTCCAGATAACAGAGTGCAGGCACTCGATAGCATTCTGTGTCATGCCATCTTTGCAGCGCTTCAAAAGGGCCTCGTCGCCCAGCCTGGCAAAAACTGGCTCAAGCGCAATGCGAACATGGCCTGGCAGAGGGTTTTTGTGTGGTGGAGGCTCCACCTGGTTTGCCAAAGCACGACTGAAGGCACACCATGAATCAACTCCTTGAGGACAGCAACTGTGATCTGGGGCTTCACCTGTTGAGGTCAGGTGCAACAGCGTAGCTTGCACTGCCTTTTTCATGCCTGCGACGTCGTGGCTATGGCTCCGCAAGGCATACCCATAGTAATTGGTGATCTTTTTTATCTTTTCTTGGGTAAGGTTGCCCTTTCCACCAAGAGATTGCCCTTGTGCCTTCTTTTTCTCAACCAAGTTGCGAAGAAGAGCCGTCCCCATCCGCTTGTGGACATGATTGAGGCAGTCCTTCTTTTCGATGGGTATATATCCATACACGCCTTCCTGGGTCAATGCATGAAATGTGCGGCTATCACCATCCGAAAGTATGGTTGTGTACCGCAACCCATTTTTTTCCAAGGACCTATTGAATAAAATCATAGCTGCTTCGGTCTCCATTCGTCCGGCATTGCAGTCAATGTTCTTCATACACTTGTGGTTCACAGCACAGTCACCGTAACCATCATCACTGGGATCAGGTGCCCCTTGGCACCCACGACAGTACCTCGAAAGCACAACATGGTCCAGTACAAGGCCAGTGTACAGTTCTATAATGCAGCCAACTGCAATATTTGAATTGTGGCCACGCGTTTTCCATGTGCCATCAAATATCACGTCTACATTTCCTGTTGGGTTCAGGAAGTCTTTGTATAAAGTCCTTCACCACTTTGACACTTGCTGCTTCTGTAGCAGTAGCAACTGCCTGGCAAGCTTTCACCATGGTGTTCATGTGCCCCCTGAAAATTTTGTGGTGAAGTCCTCGGTGGGAGAGGTTCATTGTTGCACAAAAATCCGCTAGAGCAGTCACTCCCTTCCCTATACTTTGTATGCCTTTCATCGCCCGCAGATTTACTTCAAAGGGTGTGATGCTAGATTTCCCGGGCACTCGTGGCGACGAAAAGTGCCGCTCGGCGAAATCGCAATTCGAACATGTGAGCACTAACTTCACAGCTAAGCCATACTCTCTTCCGCTGCATTTCGCGAGTTGAACACTGGCCATCCCACACTTGCTGCAGCTTGTGGATGCAAACAGCTTCTTCAGTATGCTCATATCAACAATTATATACTCAGTGCCGCGATCGTCGTCTACACTTACTGTGCTGACGTTCATCAGCTCGAACTTGCGGGAAGTCGCGGACTTCTTCGCCAATGACGTCTTGGCGTTATCTGCACATTTTTCGCGTCCCGCGCACTCCTCCTCCATAAAAAACACTGTGCCCAAACGTTGAACACGCGAGCTCGGTTTAGCCGCGTCCGTCGGCGCTGAAGCGACGTGCGGAAACGCCGAAGTCGTCGTTAGGCTTAGCTCAGCCGGCTGGGCCGCTTCCGACGACACAGAATTTGAAGTGACTCGCAGAGCATCAAAAGTCGATATTTTCGACGGGCTAAGTCCAGGCGCATCCACTGGAACCGCAGACACTTGCGGTAACACCGAAGTTGACGCCGATCGGCACGGTCCAGCCGCGGCGTCCACCAACGAAGCTGACATCGACGATGTCGGCCCAGCCGCGTCCATCGGCAAAACTGTGGTCGACAAGTTCAATCCAGCCGCATCTGCCGACGGCCCTGCAGCTTGCGGCAACACCGAAGCTGTAGTTCTCGATGTGGCACTCTTCTTATTCCACGCGCGTCTCCTTTTGCCGACTGCTTTTCGCGTGCTTGCTTTCAAGCGCGCGTCCTGTGCCATCGAGACACCAGGCAGGCAAATACACACGAAAACAATAACTTCGAAGCTAAGAGGAGCGAGTTAATAGTCAAAATATTTACAGGAACGATGAGAAAAAATGCAGAACGAGAAATGCTAGGAAACAAAGAGGAGCGCAAAAAATCACGTGCCAGCGGGCAAGAGCAGACGACGAAGAGTCGGCAACGTGGTCGCGGGAGGTGAGGCATGCGTCAGGGCCAATCAGAGGGCTGCGCCTCGGAGAGCACGCGCTTTACCCAATCAGCGGCTGTCTCGCGACGATTCACCCCTTGCGGACGGATGCCGAAAGCTCCGCTGTGCGAACACCTACAGCGTGTTGAGAGACGCCAGGAGAGAGAGCGGGAAACGAGCTTTCAAACGAGACCAAGATGGCGCCTATCGGTCCGCGCCGCGCGGAGCTACGGCGGCTTGAAAATGGTGCAAATTTTCGCGTTTGGCGTTCAATTTCGGCTCACCGACGTTTCTAAATTGCCGTTTTTTTAATACTTCGAGTAGGAATTGAGCTATAATATTTTGTAGAGGCATAGTCGGGACATTGAAGACTTCAAAACAGCAATTTTTAAAAATTGCCATTTTTGACCATTTTTCGAGATTTTAAGACCCGCGTCCCCCCTTCTATGCCTAGTTGCAAATGGTAGCCATTTAGAAAGTGCGGCATACCTCACATGCCGTTTTTCTGATAGCTAACTCGACGGTAAGAAGCCATCGTGTCTGCAGTGAATATATTGCTTAAGAAATGCCTTGCCTCTCTGTTCAAGTCCAGCTGGAAGGAGTCGCCTCTCAGCCTCTGGCGAATCACCACCCGGTCGACGGTAAAGACCAGCTCCCGACGGAAACGAGAAATCTGTACGTCATGCCAGAGGTTGTCATCAAGCAGGCTGCCGCACCACACTTCTGTGATCACCCCTTCGCCTCCTGCAATGAAGCACATGTAGCTGTATCCAGAGCAGCTTTACCCGCTTCTGGCCACAAAACACAGGTCCCCTGATACAAGAAAAGATACTGCTATCTCGATGAAATTCACCACTGAAGATAGGCTGTTGGTATACCCCACAAAAGGACTGGCTTATACTCAAGAGGCTCATCATGTGTAGAGTTCCGACACTGTGTCTCATTACACAGAATACATTCAGTATAACACAGCCCGTTACATTTAATCCTACTACAATGACACTGTCTGCACTACCAACAATTGTGAACACTTAGTCATGTCAACAACCTAACCAGAGTGCCAAACTGAATGTGAAGCTCTTCATGCTCTTTACTGAAACACTTAGCATTAAAGGCAAATAAGCTCAAGCAATGCTAGGCACTAAGCAGAGGAGACATAAAGTGCCACCATTGCTGAAACTAGTCAGAAAGCACTGCACATGCCTTGTGTTTGAGTTACAGACAAACTTCACTATAGCAAACAGGTAAACATCATGAAACAGTTCCGATATAGGTGAAATTTGTTACATATACAAAATTTTACTAAACAAACATGAAAGAGCAGTGCAGATTAGTTAATCAAGGGATGATAGCTTGGGAAATTTTTCCCATGTTGTGGGCTTTTCAATCACAACTTTTTGTTGTGTTTATCGTTTATGGCTTCTCCTGGAGAAATAGAAACATTTTAGGCTGCAACAACCGTTTTTTCTCTGTGCCAGAACATTTTTCAACTTCTTCTACATTCGATTTCAAAAAATGTCTGTTGAGACAATAAAAGTAGAAGAGCGCTCTAGTCACTGCTTCAGTGGGGGACATGCACAAAGTTCGAACATAGACACACGTTCAGGTTACGAAACTAAACGTTTTAAAAAGGCAGCCACCCACCAAGGTCAACTGCGAAGAGAAGTTGGTTATGAACCAGCTGAAGGGTGAAGAGGTCGCGCTGCGATCCATGACTGTACAGAAGGAGACCATCTGCATGGTTGGTGCGGAAGCGCAGCCTCAGGGTGTCCTCTGTAGAAGTCACTGGCCGGCGGCTCAGGTCCATCACCACATAGCTCTGGCCATCCAGCTGCAATGCCTCTGCCTCTGCACAGCCAAAACACGGGCAGTTCAGTCCCATTCCCGTGCGAAACACATCCTTCTGTCGTCCGCTTCTCAAAAATAAAAAATTCATGCAAATTAGATGCTTCTTAGTGCAAGACATAATTCCAATGTCAGAATTCCCAATGACACAACGCGTTCTACAAACAGTACAACGACCTACAACTTTTGACAATGGCCCCACCCACCCTTGCCAGATATGCCATACCTGCTCAGTTTTATGATTTTATCGTAAAGTGCTCGATTTTCACTGCTTTCTTAGGAGTATCATAGTGCCCACTCTTATTTTACGACTTTTCTTGATTTGTGCATTGACTAAAAAAAGGTAGCAGGGTTGGACCGAGTAGACGTGCGAAAACGCGAACCCAGCTGGTTTTGTGCCATGTGCGCCGTCTCATGGCAGGCTGTGTACTCCGCGGCGCATCTTATTTGTTTGCCACATCACTTGTTGGCGCCTCTACTCCAATCAGATCATGCCCGTTCAATAAAGTATGGCTACATCGTCATCGCAATTGTTGACTTTTTGGCTAGTCAAGGCTGTCAAGCTGTTAATTAGGCTTACTGTGTTGGCAGCGTAGTTGCTTGTGAGATGGCTACAAGAGGTACCTTCAAGTGTTCATGCCCAAATATTCAACGGATTTTTTGTGCATACAAAAATATAGCAAAGGCGAAAGGTACGCTTTCTACACCTACTGCCGCTTGATGTGAATATTGCACATGCCGATCGTCGGAAAACTCTGATCAATCTCGGTACAAAGAAGAATAAGGATTCGGCGAGTATCGTTTACACCAACAAGAAGATTAGTGGGTAATTTAATTCTGAAGTGGACCAAGCCACTATTCAAGCAGAGTGTCTCTTCATGGCTTTTCTGATCAAGTAAAAGTAACCATTCAGGAGTGCATAGATGAGCAGGGCACGCTGTTGCCAGTCTTCAGGACATTGAGCATACTTTTAAGTATGATAAGCTCTCAGAAGTTATGTCAGGCATTCCGACCCTCCCGCACAGTAATGCAGAGTGTGAAAGTGCGTTTAGCAAAGTCAAGAAGACGTGCACCACTAGAACAACTGATAATTGTCAAATGCAAGGAGTCTGTAGTTTGTCACAATCAGGTGTTCGACAAGGACTTCCTGCAGAAGGCAAAAGCAGTAACCTCCTCAGTGCTTTCCCAACCTTTCACTTCAAATACGTCTTTCTGAAGTTATGCTTACGTGAATTTTCGGAACTCTAGTTTAGACTGCTCTGTTTTCCATCATTCAAAAGAGATTTTGAGTAATAGATACATTTTAGTATTTTTCACTGAATGTTGGTATTTTTTGGCATTCTCTATAGTGGCTTTAGCACTGTGGGGTTGGCAGGTCTACTGAAACTCTCTGTCCATTTGCTAGGCAAAAGTTTGGATACCAGTTCCTAGTTCGTTAGACTCTACCTGAGTGTCATACCTGGGTGCCGCTGCATTCCATTCTCTGCATGAATTAACCCTAGTCAAATCAACCTCACTTAATGCTGGTAAATTGTAAAAGTAAGTTCCCAATTTCTGAAGTGAGAGGAGTGAAAAATGGCAACCAGGCGAACTATCACATTCACAATTCTGCATGCTTAAGATGTTCACATAATTCCTTAACACTTTCCTACCCACACCTATATCCATCAATAGGTAGCAAGCTATTGATGGTTTCAAAGTTGTATTTTCCCGCTCTCCAAATGCTCCTGGACAGCTAAAACCATAAGGTGGGTAATAGAGAAACTACTCTGTAAGGTTTGGTTTTCTGTTTTATTTTTCCATCCCGCGGAGCAATTTGAAACTCCTCCAACATCTGACCAGGTGACATGTACTTATCTTTTACATCATGGTGTTCGATGTCATGCGAAAATGGTGTGTTTCCTTAGAGTCTGGTGCATTTACGGACAAGTTCATGGATGACGACAACAGCAGGAACACAGAAGACAACTTTGGTGCACTAGATTTTCATGCTGACAGTGAAACCATGTCAAACTGATCAGGAATGCCAATAGGCACCTGCCAATAAGTTTCATTTTCTTCTTCAAATTGTGTCGCAGATGCTGCGAGCTAATTTAAACACATCCTGCGTATTCTAAATGACATAGTTCTTATCTGCGGCATGTCAACATCTTGCAAGAGATGTCATTCGCCGGTGGATACACGGGGAGTTGCGTTTTCCGCAATGAGACCTCTGGGTATCGACCGCGGCATTGCCTTGCTTGCTAGCATGATATTTACCACGGATTGCATTTTCCCACAAAACTCAAAACAGTTTTTACATAAAGTGCTTATATTTCCTGATATAATGCACAAGACCTCCTGCAGGAAATATATATTTACATTTTAATTTTTGCTTATGTGTTAGCTGAGTCAAAAAACCAACATGTTTAAAATTTTTTTTCTTTGTAGTTAAAGGTGTTTCATGTGTAATCTTTTCTTTTTCTATATTATCTTAAATAAAGATATTAAGACCGATTCCCATGGGAAAAAAAATTTGTTCTTCTAAAACTTGATATTGGATGACTGGGTATTAAGTATGTCCTGCTAAATTAAAAAAGAAAATTAGTTACATCACACAAAAAACTACCACTTTTTCCCTGGGCAAGAAAGTGTTAACATCGTGTCACTGCTATTACAGACTACAGCCATTAGCAAGGCAATGTCTTACTGTTTCACACCGCTGACACTCCATTCAAATTGACCCAAATGGTTTGTGGAGTTTAACATCCGACTCAGGCTATGAGAGACGCCGTAGTGGAGGACTCCGGAAATTTCGACCACCTGGGGTTTTTTTACGTGCACTGACATCGCACAGCACACGGATGCCTTGCTTTTCGCCTCCATCGAAAAGCAGCTGCCGAGGCCGGGATTCAATCCCGCGTCCTTGGGAACAGTAGTCGAGCGCCGTAACCACTGCGCCACCCCACCCAAATGGTAAACATGACTTGGAATATGTGCTAGCATTTCCTGGCTTCAGCTTTCTCTGCCCATAAAGCCTGCTGCTTCTATCCAAGCACGGAGCTTGTATGCGGACGACTTCTGTTGCACTGTTGCACAAGCTCCCAGGAAAACATAAAATGAAAAAGCACATAGAATGGGTCGAATTGCAGCCCTTTATGTTTACACGTTCGAACAAACTATGGCAGTCATCTTTTGCACCTCAGTGCACTCCTCTTTCTGGCTGTTTTCATCACTGCTTAGCACTGACAGGGGACAAACAGGAGTCACCAGGTTGTGCTTATAGCACAAAACAGGAAAACGGGTCTCGGAGCATTCCAATCTGTATACAGGTGCTCCTTGCTCTTGATCCCAGCAGTCGGTTTCGTGAAGAAACTTGATAAAATATCAGAGAATGTATGCAAACTTGGTTTTAATCTTTTCGTTCCCTCCCTGCAGTAGCTCACGCTGTGATCAAGCAGCTGATGAATAAAAGCTCTAATTCTCTACAGGAACAGCTGCCTATTAGGAACATAAAAAACAGAGCAGGGTTTTTAAGCAGCTGCAGTCGGGCCTCATTAATACGACCCCCACTATAATTGATGACTCAAATTAATAGACAGTTTTTCTATAGACCAAGCATTTTCAATGCATTTACATCTCTCTAATAAGGAATCTTGCTGCCTGGACAATGGATAAAAGGAACATGCGCAGCGCAGAGCTCATTGGACCCATACAATTTTGTTGCGTTAATACGGACAGTGATGAGAACAAAACTTCTACTTCCCGACCCAGATGTTCCATTTTCAGCATTTTGGAAAAATGACTGAGCGATGACTCCATTTTTTTTTGTGGTTTCATGCTTTACAGTGAGAAGCTGCCCAGTTGATGCACCTCTCTTTTACCTTTATTTCATGAACGGCTGCAAAAAAAGCCCTTTTTGGTACTTGCGCCACATAAAAGCTGGATATAACAGCTTTCAGCTGGCTGAATCTTGATATACGCAGCACCAGTTCGTGGTATGTGAACAGATGTAATAGAAGTTAGATCATTTATCCATGAGACACTATCATGAGCATTGTACACGAGTGGGTGTGCAAAGCTGCATCATATTATTTCAAGAATAATGGTGACTGCAGTAATATGCTTGTAGCTCCAAGGTTTGTGTTTGGTTTCAACTTCACTGGCCGCAACTATGAACAAAGGCTGACCATAACCATATGGTTTTTTTCTGCATATTTTTTTTTCCGCCATTCGTTAATGCGGACAACTCACTTTATGGACAGTTTTGGCAGGGAACCGAAGTGTGCATAATAGTGAGGCACGACTGTATTCCTATTTTAATAGAGACTAAGACCTTCTTGCCGTTTAAGTCTCACATGGCTGGGCAGATACCTGGACAAAATTCCTCGTCTTCATTACTGTATCTGATATATCCAATCATCAAAATTTTTTTCTGGTCAGAGGCTAACTCTGTCAAACACTTGATACTTGTTGCAATTCATCATTCCTATTGCACACCCAATGTAATGAACACGCTATTAGGCTCAGCTGTCACTAACTGCTACCCTTCACCTCCTAGCCTCACTCAGAGCAACTGAGAGGAGGGTGGAATTTCATCTCCGTGACAGCAGCAGAAAGGGAGATGATGTAGCAGCAACAGCAATACGAGCGAACAGAATGAAACCACACCAGCAACCAGAGATGTAGATGTGAAACCACTCTATTTGCATTGCTCGTTAGCTGTCGCCCATGGTTGTGAAGAAAGCCACTATTGAGAGGTACCACTAAACAGCTTGGCCCAATGGCCACTCCTCAGTGTGTTACTCTTTGCAACCAAGGATGTGGGCTGAGCTAGCGATGCGGTCCTGGCAATGACCGTACTGTAACCCCCAGAAATTTAACTTTACCGCATTGCATCTTAACTTCCTGAAACTGTGCCCACCTGAACATTAAGCTACAACTCTACAAGTAATAATCAGCGCATAGCCCAAGTTCTCCCTAATCGAGCCCCTACAGGAAGACCACTTGAACATTAAGCCACAGCTCTACAAGTAATAATCAGCGCATAGCCCAAGTTCTGCCTAATCGAGCCCTCACAGGAAGACTCTAACTGTACTGAAGCCAATCCTGTATCAGTATCTGAGTATAGTGAAAGACTGAAGCACCACAAGCTAGATCAATTAATCTAACAAGAGCCAAAAACAATAAAATAAAAATGTAAACAAACCGACCAAGACAGACATGATGCCAAACAAAATGCATGCTGTTCAAAAAAAAATACTGTTTTCAACAAAAGTGGCACAGCACAGCAGAGACAAGACAAAATGGCCGTCCTAACCTATACCCTAATTTTACAGTGCTCTGCCTTGAGGTCGCAATCTAGCACATCCTTGCCCATACCTCTAGGTTGCAGGACCATCTGATGTCGAGAGAAGGAACAGTGCACGCTCACCATACTCGCAGCCATATAGCTCTGCCCGAAGTGAAATGCGGTCCCTCCAGCGGGTCGGATTGATGCGGATGTACTGGGCTATGATGGGCACATCGAACGTGTTGCGCACCTCTGTATCACCATCACTGTTTCCTCTGAACAGCTGTTGCAGGGGAAACAAAAAAGGCACACTTGCAATAACATCGCACATGACATTTGCCCAAAACTACTGTGCGCATTCTTTCTTTTTTTAAGAACGCTGTAATCTATGAGATCGTAGCCAGTGCAAACACAGCTCAACAAAAATACAACAATGCGTGCACACACAAGACATAATGAATGCAGACATGCAGCAAAGCTAATTAAGAACAATCAGTACAAGTGCTCTTGAAATAAATACTATGACTTCTGCATCTCAGTATCATCAGCGAGACTGTTCCAATCAGCAATGATCTTTGGAAAAAAAAGAAAGAAGAGTATTTAGAACAATTACTTTAGTATGGTTATAACCACAGAACAATAATCTAGTGTATTACCAATATATTGATGGTAGTGATGTAATGAATACTAACTGAATAAAAATTTTAACCAGCATGTACAATTTCTGTTATGAATAGAGGGTTAGCCACTTCTATTAAGGAAGTCAGTCAATGATATGTGATGTTCGAGTTGTTTATAAACCTGACTGTCTTTTTCTAAACTTGTTTTAGTTTATTAATGTTTGTCTTTGTGAAAGGACAGACGATTCAAATTATAGTGTTAGAGGCAAGACAACATGTATGTGCACTAGGGATCCCTAGCTACAGTGAGTATAACAAAAAAAAATGACCTGTCACCACATTCTTGTAATGGCTCTCCAATCATCCACGCAAGGAAGGCACTTTATGCTACATATGACCTCTTTTCCCACTATGCAATTTTCTCCATTTTCAAGATGCCAAGTAGAAGTATTCTACATAAGTAAATGAGTAAGTATAGTGAGGTTCAAAAGAACAAGAAAAAAAGCCTCTGCCTGTACTACTCTCATACAAAAGTATTTTAAGAAGGCAAAAACTGGGAAACAAAACCGAAAGTAGGCTTCGAACAATCTGTAGCGCCACAATGAACTGACCTATGACGCCCAGGATACAGCCCCGAAATCTATCTAGTGAGCATTGATTTAGCTAAATTAGCGGCTCTAAGTTACAGCCAGAATCATTATTTGTCTGAAATGACCAAAAGCAAGCTCAAACTGCAGTTCTGCAGCAAACGCAGAGCAAATACAGATGGCCGTGCATCCAGTAACGTCACGCACACAAGTTTGCCTGTAACTTTAAAATTCATTTAAGCTGCAACAAACCATTAAACCAATGTGAAATTCCTGCAAACGATGAGCAAACTGAAGAGAACATAAAGTGATAGATCACTTTATAAGACCATAAAGTGATTCAACATAAAGTAAAATACGAGGAGGTTGAAAAACTGGCGAGGTTGCTTTTTAATGTTCTGAACAACACATGGGCTTTGAAGGATGCTGCAGTGAAGGGCTCCAGAATAACTGAGGCTACCTGACGTTGCATTGCACACAAGAGCATTTTTGTTACATTTTGCCTCTATTGAAATGCAGCTGCCGTGGCTAGGACTCATCCCAGGTTCTCTAGGTTAGTAGCCAGTGCCCTAACCATTGGGCTATTAGGCTAAGTTCAATCTTTGGCACGGTTGCCTTGTTTTGATGGATGCGAAACATAAAAGTAAGCGCTGTGCAATGTCAATGCACATTTAAAGAAGTTCTAGGTGGCCTAAACTGTGTGCAACCCTTTAAAACAGAACATGTTTAAGAGGTTCCCAGCACTAAACAACATCCTGACGAGTAAAACACTGACTGGCATGGGCAGAATAAAAAAACTGCAAGTACATTAAAGGCAAAAAAAAAAAAAAAAGAAAAAAAGAAAAACGCCCTAACTAACCACGATGATTTATACTGATGTAATGTTATTTCAACTTTTACCTCATTTAAAGCTCCTGTATATTTATGGATTATATTTAAGCCCCCACAGCTGCAAATAACCTGCACAGTTGTGGACAAAAGAATATGGACCACGCTTTGGCAGTCAGTGTCTTCTGGCGCGTTAATTTTGCAAAAAATAACGCATTCTTGTTGCATAGGCTTGTAATATTTTCTTTTGTCTTTGCACGTGACGGTAGTAAACACATTTATTTCTATTACAGGATGGAAGAGAAGCACTTTAATGTAGAAGCATGGTCCAATTTATTCTGTCCGCAACTGTACAGTTCACAATCACTACTTTGTCAGCAGGCTTAAAAAGAAAGTATATATATACATATAAAATCTCTAAATTCCCCTTTTATGTCACTTCTATGAGATCAGTCAAGTATGCCCGTGTATTTTGGCACACCTTGATGCAGAAATGTTTGAGCAGAAACCCTTGGACAGAAACCTTCGGACAGAAACCTCTAGGCATTTTCATATCATTAGGAAGTGACGAAAGACTGAAGGTATTAGGTACAGTCACATTTTACAGTGAAAAAAAAGTTGGCTAAAATTTTCATGCAATGCACTCACACGTCTAAATATACTGTACTACAGAGAGTGAGGTAAACTGCTCAGTAATTAGAGACAAACTGCTAGGATATGAACTGCGCTGCAGAAATTGTGTCTACGAAATCTAATCCAGCTTTCAGGGCCACACAAAGTTTTTGAGCACTGTACCAAACAAAAAATTTGAGGACAAAGGCCCCTATATCTGTCTTACCTTTGGGTTGCCTTCTCTATCTTTGTACTCGGTGAAGTCACCTCCATTGTCACCATAGTAGATCTTGAATTCTTGAACAAATTCAGGGCTGTACTGCTTTCCGGCAGTAACAATGGATGTGATCGTCTTCTTGGACTTGAGTGAGATCATCAGGTATTGCTCAAAATCAGAGTTCTTGGCCGTCCAAGCAGAACCACCTGTGAATTAAGTGCCGACACAATTCTGTTACAGTGCACATCAGCCCAAGCATTTGCTGGTTGGTCGCACCTGTGACTGATTACATAGAAGGAGAGCTGCAAAGTTTTCTGTGCTGAGGGGACTAAGGTTGAGAAGTCTACTTAAGGCAACTGAGAATCACCTGTCCACATATGGTAGCACCTACACACCATGAAAAGGAGGTAAATTCCATTCCACTCCAGGTGCGTAAATCCCACCATTACATGAACCATGTCTGCGGTTTTTTGTTTTACGCAACGTTCACGGGTGAGCCTTATCATTAAACAATGGCAGTAGCGACTTCTGCGATTACAATACCTACGGTTGTTTCACAGGCACCTAGAGCATTAGTAATATAAAATGCCAAAAGATGGTAATATTTGCTTTCCTTGCCCTTTCCACACTGCAAAGACAAGCTAGGGCAAGTCGACTCACTTTTCCAGTTTGTTTCCCACTTCCTGCGTGTGCACTGTCATGTGTGTAAGAGCGCCACAGCACACTGCTGATCAGTGCAGTGATTATGAGTGCGAAGAGAATGCCTCGGCACTGGCATGAGAAATCGGCAAATTTTTTTATGGCATGGCCGACAATGAAGCCTTTTTTACAAGGATTTGAGCAATAATAAAGTTCTCCTTCTCTCACTGTGCGAGCATATTTTCAGGCATGAGTGTTGCATTTTTTTTTCCTATAATTTGCAAGTAACGAGTTTTCTTTCAGGCGAAGTGTGTTTCGCGATGGTCATGCAAGCACGTAGAGTAAAGTCTTCCCCTAATCTGGGTACACTAGGATGAGTCTTATACACCAAATTTTTTGTTGAAAGCCTCTAAATATGAGAGGTGCATCTTACACACCGGAAAGTACGGTATGACTGCCAAAGCTAGCAAAACATCACATCCTGCTTAGTATGAAAGGGCTCCTAGTGAAAGGGCATTGTCAGCAGCCATGTTTTTTAAAGGGACAGAACACTGGCCAAAATATGTCATGAGATTATGGTGGACATAAAAAGATCTTGCTTCATAAAGTACAGATCGAGCACTACAATTTCAAAGAAAGGAGGCTTTACAATTTTAATTTGCCATTGAAAATAGCATAAAAACAACCGAGGCGCTATCTAGAGTAGAAACCCTGGTGCTTTCAGTGAAGACCCTCACGTGATTACATGTCAGCAAAATATCGCTGATTTTCGTAACTGCACATTGTTCTTTTTTCAACTAGGAGTGCTTGCCATAATTTATTATATTTTGCGCTCTCTCCAGTGCGTCCTTAAATAAAAACCACCCCTAATTTCGCACCGCAAGAGGTATGCTTTCAGGTTTTGCCGCTAGATGACGCCACAGTGTTTGCAATTTCGTGAATGATGGTTGGTTGGGTTGGGTTTTTTGGCACATAGGCTACTATGGCCATCATGCGCCAAAGACTAGGTTGCTGAGCTTCTTTATGAGTGAAAATGAAAAGTTTAGAAAATTACAGCTGATTTAGAATCCCTAACTCTTTAAGAAAACTAAAAACAGATGAAATTTCAACAAGCGGGTTGTCTCCTAATAGTAAACAGGGGTGGAATGGGATGCGTTCATTATAGAATGGAGTAAAATATTTTTTCCTTAACTGTTCAAGTTCTGTGCACGAGATCAAAATGTGGTTCACGGTGAGCTCACCTCCACCGTGAACCACACTGACAGTGCCCACTAAAAGTTTCGTCGACAAGGGAGTGCGTTACTGTGCCGGAACAGCATTGAGTGTGAAACTGAAAAGGATGTTACTCTAGCAAAAAATGTCTGATTACTGTCTGGCGAATGAAAGTTATATTTGTGTTTGGTATGTCTTTTTTTGTCGACCACCAGTAGTCATTGAGGTCACTGCTCACGGTTTCCAGCATCGGACTACATAAAAACGAGTGCGAACCTTGATCGTAAAATTCCCGGTAAAAATTCGCTACAGTGTTTCTAACAGAACAGCTATGAAATCGAATATTTTAGACATCAATCTTTCTACTACGGCGAAAAAAAATCGAGACCTAAATTCCAGTGTTCTGTCCCTTTAAGAATGGGACAGTAGACAGATTTAGAATACAGAGAGTGCCAATAAGGAACTCCAACCATACCTCCCTCGCTCTCCCTGCTTTAGTACTCCAGTATTAGTAGCATATTCTAGTATTTTTTTAATGCTGACATTCCGCCCCATTTTCAGTTTCACTTCTCTGCATTTCTATTCCTAACCGTCCTCGCAAAACAACAAGTCATGCGTGAAACATGATCACTGAAATCGAAGAGCGGATGAAGACAAAGGTGTGAACAGCTTTCTGTAGAAAAGGTGCACCCATGTAATAACGAGACAACCCCTGCGACAATTAACCCCAAAAAAGGACACGCTCAGTGACAGAAATGGGGAAATATAAAGAACAGAACAACAACACAGCCTGAGCAAACAATAAAACGACTTCAGTTTAGTCAAGCCCATATAGATCTGAAAAATCCTGTGTGCGTACACAACCAAGTATGAGGTTAGCGGTGCAGTGCACTAGTATGATCGTAATAGCCAGTCACCAGGTGGAGCCACGTCATACAAATAAAACTTTGTGCAAATTTTGAATACACGCATAAAATACACACATTTCCAGAGCCTGTAAACCGCAAACCATCAGTTGATATGGATAAAAATTGTGTCATAAAATAAAGAAAGAAAAAAGGAGGAAACGTTGAGGAATTGCAATAGTAAGCGTAATTTATTCAGAAAACGATGAGAAAGAGCCAAATGGCTAAAACTATGATTTTTCCTTGACATTTACCTATAAATTATAACAAAAAATTAAAGCTCAAGTAAAAAAACACCTGCGCACAATCTTCTCTCCCTACACACAAAATTTTGCAAATTCGCAAATAATACGATGTCACAAACCCTATGAAAAGCCAACCAAATTTGGGCACTCTAGAGCTTCTAAAAGTACACACACATTCTCTAGGGACACTCACACTGGTGAGCCCTCTTAATCTCACAGTTAAAGTTAGAAATGAGGAACAGCAGACACATCAAGATCATTTCTTATATATGAAGTGACCAAATCAGCACATGCACACAACATATGTTAGAAGTGCAATTCCTAGTCAAAGTAAGGAATGCAATAAGGCTGCAGCACATTGTAGATACTTTGCCACCTCATCCGACCGAAAACAAAAAATATGCAAACAAATCTCTGCACGTCTGCACGAAAACACTTACTGTCAAGGCGAGCCTTTTCTGCACCCCTGTCTGCAGACAACTCAGACGATGCTGATAATTTAGCATACCCAAGGAGAGGTTCATCGCAGCCTGAAACGAAAGAACTGATAAGCGTCCCACGAATATTGCACACTCAAGATAAACTGCGAGTATCTCAGACCATCACAACCTACAACAACTGCAGCTCTTACTTGGGCTATAAGTACAGCACTCAGCAAAGCGCGCTGGCTTCGTCCAAAGTTGAAGTCACAAGTGAGAAAGTGGTCAGTGACAAGCATTCTAAAAATACCATGCACTCATGATAAACTTTGTATACCTTCAGAGCCGCAGAGTCTCCAACACCTATAGATCCTACTTAAGTTGCTATTTTGCAACACAAGTCTGCTGTATCTCAAAAAGGTAAGTCCTACTCCACGCCACAGCAGTAGGTAAGTGCTTGCAGGTTTTCGGGTCTTTCTTCACAGCTCTGAGAGACAACAGTGTCTAGCATTCTGTCAAGACGGAACAATGTGACTGTTGCTAGAGTTCCTTTGAAATGCAGCGCTTACTCGCATCGCAGTTCCATCTGTATCAGACCCCGCACAGCCCACATTCCATTTTGGACCAAACCCTGGTGCTAAATGCTTCACTAGGTTTTGGCCAGACTTGCAGCACTACATAGCATCACAGCATGCACGGTAGTGTACTGCTGCACAATTTGTTTTGATGCCCTTCGCATCTAGAGAAGTTGCAATTGTTGTTCTTTCTGAACATAACTTCAAGAACGATATATATATAGTACGTCTAGCATTTCATGCAAATGGAAAAGTATTGTTGCTTTTCGGGTTCCATCCAGACGTCCCAGCGTATAGCACAGATGTTCAAATTTTTCTCAATGCGTGGTTTTATTCCACAAGGAATGGTTGATTGTTGTCAGTGGCCTTAAGTGACAGTCACCGTTTTGTGTAGATGTAAAAGAGCGACTTTTATGTACATGGACGAGAAATACACAAATATCCGCAGGTTTTAATGCTGTTCCCGTTCGCAAAGTACTTTCAGTTTCACAGCCAACATGGTTTAAGGGCACAGGACCGGATCGCTATTAAATTACAACGCTATTAAAGGCTTGCTGTTAAACTACGGCAACAAGACGTCGCTCAGTATCGCTACCTATGTCGACTACTTGCCCGCAAACGTATTTTAAAATACTCTACGGTGCGGATTGCATACGACAAGATCGTTTTAGTATAAAAGCGTGTCATGCTGCTGGTAATTGAAGAGAGAGAGAAACTAAGATCGCGCGTTAGAATCGTTGTTAGATGCCAAGAATGCGACGCCCTTCCGCTAAGGTAACGCACCGCCGCGCGCAGTTAGCACAATTGTCGCGAAAAGAAACACGCGCATAAAGATGTAGAGACAACTAACTATGCAGTGATGGTGTTTCACAATCACTATCATTCGTTAAGCCGCGCTAACGGCTTTTGAACGAAGTTGATCAGGAAACGTTTTTAAACACCGTCGCGAGCAGACAGGTGGGTCTACCAGCCGAAACAGGTGTTAGCCCTAAAAGTAGCACACAGCGAGCCGGAAAATACGCAAACCACTTACCAAAGCAGAACCTAATCATTTGAAGGAGACAAAACACTAAAGGTGGGTGCAGCAGGCGACCCATGGCTGTTGATTTGAACACGCACTAGAAACTGAACATTTTACTTCGGAAAGTAAACAACTTTTAAACTCGGACAGGCTCACGCCCAATTCCAGCAACGCGGCCTGGATGAAATATATGAATGGAATGTCAGGTGCTGCCACCAAGGTAGATGTCACGAGTACCACCATGTACCACGTGCTCAAGATGGCAGCGCCCATGTGTTTGACGATGTTTTTATGTGCGCGAGAACTAGGACAACTGAGAGAAGCAACGAGATGATTGAGCCAATTGAGCTCACTTTAGAGATTCATGCCACAGCAGTGATGTTAAATGACAGTCCCTCTGCGTGGTGCACTGTGTTAAGACGCTGTGCGGTTTCATTTCGATGGAGGCCGCCGGCATTTCAAACACCGCATGATTAAGCAAGAGGCCTGGACTTTACTAGTTCATTTTTTTCGGTCACGGACGTTACAGCGATATTGCTGCTTGTTTCATCATAGTTTCCGTCCGGTCGCAAGAAGCATGGCTTCGCATACTGCTGCCCTGAAGGTGTGGGACCCCGAAGCTGTGCTGTTCAGAACAGGCAAGTTAATGTTCATTCTGAAGCTGTTCGTGTGAATGTAGTTTTAAAAAACGCACCGCAAGTACTCTACCTAATGTACAGAGGTAGTCAAAAGGTTCCAGGCCGCAGGTTCTGTTTCTGGTCGGCATATTCTGGCACTTGAGATCGGAGGTTAGAATAATGCTTCTTGTGCTCTGCAGAAATATTTTGAGACGGCTGTCGTAGACCGTGTGGCCTGGGAACTTTTGACTACCCCTGTACATGTATGCGCCCACGCTGTGGCTATAAAAAGATCCTCTGATCCCCTGCGTCCTGCTTTAGTTTCATACGGCAAATGCCCTTTAAAGATTATCGCTGCTTTGCTTTTGGCGCTAAGGAAAGCATGTATGTAATCGGGCTCGCGACCAACCTTCTGGAATGGGAGGAGGGAGTGTAGCCCCCAACGTCTCAATGCCTCAACCTCCTCAGCAAGCATGGTCAGCCACGGCCGGACTGAATTGAATGCAGCGGCGCGCGGTCTTTTCTTAACAAAACGCGCGCGCGCGCCTCGATATCGGCCGTGGGTCAGCAAGCAACATCAGTGACCGCGTCGTAAAACCGAGTTGCTGAGTGGACTGGTACCGCCATCTATTGTGACACTGAATAAGTAATTTTGCCGCCGTTTATGAAGGTTGTTTTCATCGTCGTAGATGTCGGCACTGGCCTACTCAACGTAAGCTTTAAGTGCTATATACCTAAATATACTAGTATACTATTATATATTAGGCACTATAACTCAACTATCTTTGGCCTTGTTTAAGAACGACGGGGTTTCTCAACTTTTTTTAACAAAGCCAAGTTGATCACAAATTGAGTTAGTCTTGTGAGGCCTTTATACCTATATGTAAGAGCAACGCAGTGACAGAATATATTTCTTTTTAACATGATAATTCTAATTGAAGGTCCCGTTCTCCACAAAAATCCAGCATCAGCGTTGTGTGCGAAAGTTTGGCCCTGGCTGGTAGGTGGTTTCGTCAAAATGTATTGGCAGGATAGTTGGGAAGTATCTTGTGAAGAACAGTGCAAACACAGACAAACACACTAGACGAGAAAAGCGACGATAGAGCTCTGACTAGCAACTGAAGGTTCTTTTGCTTCTTCCTCAATCAGAAGAATAATAATATAATAGACACACGCACAAAGAGCAAGAAAAATAACAAAGAAAGGACAATTGTGACAACTGCAAGCAAGCTCGTCAGGCGGTAGCTAGCAGCTGGCATGCAGTTCGGCACTGATGGGTTATAAGGTTGTGTGACATCACACGAAAACGTGATATGGCCAATTTAGCAGGAGCTGCCAACTCGGAATTCTAATTTCATATAGGATTGTGGGGTAGCTTAACATGGTATGCTAAAGTGTATTACACGATAGTGTATAGAGCTCATTCAGTCAAAAAGTCGCCATTGTACCCCAGAATTGAGAAAAACGTGTCGGAGAAAATACACACGAGATCTTATGTAAGAATTCTGATGCAGTCATACTTTGTGCAGTGTTCAGGATGGTGTTATACCTTTTTGCGTATCATTTAGTATCTATCTACTATTCAAAGCGGCTTGTTTCTGATAGGGATTCAAACCATCAGCATATGTACCTCCAATTGTATGCCGTTCATTGTAGGTGTAGGTATCCACCTAGAAGTGAGACGGGCACTACACCTTCCTTTCCTCAAAAGTCAGACCAACTGAAGATGTTTAACACTTTGCCAAACGCTGTGCCAGTCTCTGCTCAGTGCCAAAAATCCACAGAATGAAAATGCAGTACACTTAAGACAAAACTTATGTGTCCTCCAAATCTTTTTTTTTAAGGTAATAGAGGCTCAAATTAAGGAATGATTGGTTTTGGCATGTGATAAAGTATCCTTAAATGCAGAGTTTAAGTGTCTGTCCCAAATTTTGAAGTGTTGAGATGAATATGTCTGTATGTGCTTCTGCCACACTTTGCAGATTCTCGAAATGCTGTCGTTGTCCTGAACCAGCCCCTAAGCTGCCAAACTGCTTCATTCTTGAAGAGAGTGTGGAATAAAGGTAATACATCATTTTTGCAAAGTTTTCTTGGACTTTTTACCATTAATGATTCACTGGCCTGCCTAGCTTTCACTTTTGATAATGGTTATAATAGTAACTGGCAGGACATGCGGCTGTAACTCAAAAGTTACAGCTGTTACAATAACAAAGTTACAACTTTTCAAAACATTTTTACACCGTTGTCAAATGGTGCAGGCATTTTGGCATTCAGATTTGTTTCCACCATTTAACCTTGGAGGCTTCTTTTTCCTCTAAGATGTTTGTGTTAATTGAAGCAAAGAAAATAGTTTTGTTGATTCATACATTTCTTAATCAGCTTTAGTGAAAATTTGCATCGATGGAGGAGCCGACCGTTTCCGCACTGCCATGGCTGCCTCTGCTGAGGAGCTCATTCCTGACTATATCACTGGAGATTTTGACTCAATATCCAAGGAGACGCTTGAATACTACAAGTCAAAAGTGAGTATGGGCTTGCCCTTTTTTGCCTTGAGAGAGAGAGAAGGTCTTTAATGGAGAAAAGAGAATTTAGCTGGCATTTAAATGTGCTATAGGAAGTAAATTTGGGAGAAAAGACAGAAGGAGAAAGGTACAAGAAATGGTAAAAGGTAAAATAAATAAAAATTCAGGTAATTGAAGTACAGTATCTTATGAATAGGTTAACAAAGCTCGCTACATAGAGTGTGCACGGCCATAAAAAGTACAAAAGGATTAGAGTATGTCTAGTAGTCAAATGTCACCTAAATAACCAAATACAAAGTTTATGTGGCATCTCTGCTGCCTATGGCAAGCTAAAGTTCGCTAAGGTTACGTCCCATAGCACATTCAAGTATTAGACGCACTTGAGCGAGTAATTCTGTGAGGTGTTCGTAATGCGCACATTCCTCAGAATACACTGGACATTCTAACAAAATATGCTCCACTGTTACGACAAAGCCACAGGTGTGGCAAAGCAGGCTGTTCACTTGACACAAGTGAAACTGTAAGGTGTTTGGGAATGCAGTGTTTAGGCAAATTCGGTGCTAAAGAGCTTGCAGATGAGGGGGCAGGAATCTGGGTGGAAATTTAGCTGAGGTGTGGGTCAGTGGAGTGCTGAAATTGATAACTGTGCAGCTGAAGCAGTGTACGTACATACCATGTGTTCGATGCTAACGGTAACCAACCTTTTAAAAAGTTAGCAAACAATTAAAGGATATTCATGGTGCATTATAACTTGTGTAAAAACATCTGTTGTACCTGCCGCAGTTCATTCCCATTCGATAGCGAACATATTTAACGCTCATTTCTGAATCAGTTATTGGGCAGCGGCAATTTCCTTTTAGTTCACATGGGATGTCCTGTGTAGCCTTCAACATTCCTTTTAGGTGAAAGTTTCAGGCTAAATAGGATCATCATACTGTGGTCACAGAAGTGGACGCCCATATGCCACCTTCGAGAGGCATTTTGCGGATGCTTCACAGTGCAGTCCACGCGCGTGGTCAAGCGTTGCGATGAAAGTGCAGTGAATTTGAATATTGTTGGTGCACTCAATAATTTTCTAATGTTCGAAACATTCCGATTATCTGTTTATCGAATACGAATTATTGAATGACAAACATATTAAATTTCTGGAATCATGTTGTTAGCGATAAAAACACACGGACACAAAGAACACAGCACACAAGGGACATCGTGTATCGTGTTTTTTTACTGCTTTCAAAATGATTCCAGCAAGCCATTACCAACTAGGCATCTTTTAACGGATATATTCAAATTCGAAATTTCAAAGAATGGCTGCAGCAACACCTTTTCATCCGAATGAGCTGTATAGGTTAGCTACAAGATGATGCTCCCAGGTGCACTACAGTTCCACTTACCTGTAGTACCTGTAGCAGTCCTTTGGCCCTTTTATACCAAGATAGTAATAGGTGCTATTCTTTTTTTGATATGTCACTACCTGCCCGTCTAAAGCACAAAATGTGGATGGCATTGGTTACTGTGTAGTATTGCTGTCATGTTAAATTAGTTTGTAGACTTTGGTTGAGTTCGCTCACTCTTCACTAGTGTAGATTTCAAGCAATCAGTTTCAGGGATTTTAGCAACCTCAAATTACAGTCAAGTCTTGGTAATTTCAATTAAAAGGGTTGCTCAAATTTTTTTAGAATTTCGTTTAAATTTTTTTGAGTTCAGTTTTAGAGGGAACTTTTCCAAAGCACTTGATGTTGATGGAACCAACGTTACTAGAACAAACTCAGTCTCACAGCTCCAGTGGGCGTTGCGAACACTAACGGCGCTGCAGTCAACCCTTGCACCTTGCCGGGTGCGCCTTCTGCTACACATGGCGTGGAAGCATGGAGTGGCCAGCACGCACGTAGCTTTTGCGTGCTGCCGTTTCACTCTACATGGCTGCATTAAGATTGTAATTACATTACGAGCTTTGGCTTCCAAGCCACGCCTTTTAGAATGTGTTTATGTTGTGAGAAATTAACTTGTTGATGCTGTAAAACAAGTGTGACATTGGCTTGCTCACAAGCACTGTTTCTTGCTTTACTCCCTGGCCTGTGTTTTGTAGTGTTTTCTTTCAGGGCATAGAGACTGTCATGCAAACAAATCAGTCAAATTTTCAATGCATAGGAGCATTCTAAACTTGAAAGGTAACCAAGTGGGTGTCACGTTTACTGCTGCACTGCGCAGATGGCCTCCATTACACGCAGAAAGCTGCTAGCCTGGGCATCCTGTTCATGCAGTGCATGAAGTCTGGCTACTCGTGTCAAACAATGTAGTGAACAAAGATTACGATAAATGGCCTCTGTCGTCGTCTAATCAGAAGCTCTTTTCTTGGTGTCTTACGTTTGAGTTATGGCATACAGGTATAGCTATACAGGTATAGGTATATATAGGTATAGCTCCATATCAGCACTCTCGCACATAGAAATGTAAAAAAAAGTTTTGTTGCTGTGTCATCCAAAACAATGTCGGATGTGAAGAGTTATTGATTGAGTTTACTGAAAGAAAAATCGGGGAGAATGGGCGTGCACACTGCGAAAGGAAATAGCTGAACAATCACCAGTCTATTCAAGAAACTTATTGCGAGTAATCACAGCAAGTTGTGCTCCTAGTCTTAGTCTGATACCTCCTTCCGCCCCTTGCACACAAAGAAAAGAAGCAAAGACAGAATTTTACTGCTTGTAGGGGAAATTAATGTAATTTCAAACCAGCACTGGACTGCAGTTTTAAAACACGATATTCAAGGTGTCTATAGCGTCGGAAAGGGCGTTAGAAGTTAATTGCATGGATGCAAGGTATTTATTATCGCAACAAGAAAAAATGAGCAAAAATGAAATATTGTCAACAACACTAAAATCGTATGCAAATGAAAGGCATCAAACAACCAGAACTTGATTTTATAAATATAGGCAAACATTGCGAGATTACAAGCAATGCAGAGGAGAACACTCTAGTACTTCTTTTGGAAAATATTTGAGTGGGAAGCATAGTCCTTTATTGTGTTTGGTGGGAAATGAGCATTAGCATTCCTAACTTGCCCTGATAATCTTTTGTTGCATGTTATTAAGTGTTGCTTCAACAACAAAAACCATATTTGCAGCGAATGCGCTTCAATGCATGAATTAGAAGCTCATATGCTTGGTTGATAGCACATCTTGAGCTCATTCAGCTTATACACTTTTGGGCTTGCCCGCCACACAAACATGCAGTTAAGAAGCCATTCGGCATCATACCTCAGTCCAGGCAGGCGCTTGACGTGCCAGCCATTACAAGTTCCAAAGAATTTACAGGCACCGATCTAGATCCTTTTCCGAGCTTTCTTGCTGCTTATCGTTGAACTGCGAGATCTTTTTTTCTTTCTCTTGTCAGCTGCTGCAGCTCGCAGCATGCGTTTTTTATGCCGCATACTCAATTTTGAAGATGTCTTAATTTTTGTGATCATCTTGCTTGTCGAATTCTTTGCAGTTCTTATATTGTCTCCTCTCTTAGCATTATGCTCAGAGTTGCAAGCCCCCATACACAGTTTCATTTCACTGACCTGCCTCAGAAGAGCTTGTATGTAACCAATACTCAATTCACATATGAGAACTTTATGTACAACTTATAACCATTGCCATGACACTTAACCGCTCATTAATGACAAAAGTCTTCTCAACAAGCAAATTTCCTCACCCTCATTGCTCATCTGTTTCCTCATAACAAAAATATTAAAATTTCCTTCGAATTGCTGGTATTGCAACGCACTTGAAATGGTTCAGATCAAAATCCATTTGTGCAGCTTAGCTGTCCGATTTATGCTACATACCAGTAAAAACAAAAATAAACGGAGCACGCTATTTCCTTCTAAAATTTTTCACGCATAACGTAATTAAAACTAGCAGTCGTACGAGCAAACCGGTAGTAGACGCCAGTGTGCTTTCACTTGGACAAATAATGTTTTCTTATTTGCAATACAGAAGGTGCGATTGTAATTACAACGGAAAAGCATGCTCTTTTCACTTATGTCCGCACGTGTACACTGAGAGGCTCTTGGAATCTTGCAAGTTCTCTTCCGACGTTGCTGTCGAAACACACGACGGGGTAGCGCGATTATGTGGGGTTTTCTCTTTGGTCTAATGCCTTTTGCGTTTGAAACATGTGCCAGCAAAGAAATAAAGAGCCTCGCTACATGAACTACATGATGTGAGAACTTCTATATAGTTCTCGAGAGTGTTTCTCAGTGACCCGAAGAAATGACGGACTTCCAAGTATTCATTTTAATAGGCGCCGTTGCCCCCCCCCCCCCCCCCCCCCCCCCCCTCGATGCAAAGCATGCAGGCCAGCATGAAGATGCCTGATGTTATAAAAAGCTATGTATAGGAGAATGCTTAAGCTTCGTCTTGAGAGAGGACGCAATAGCGCCTTTAACGCCATCTCTTCATTCTGACAATTTTGGCATCGAGAGGCTGGCGCATAGTTTGGCAAAGTGTTAAAAGTTTATTTGGTTAGATTTTAGGGGAAAGACACAGCATCTTCTCAGCGCACACCCTACGTTTGCAGTGGATGGCACAGAATTGGAGGCACACATGTCTACAGTTTGAATCCCTGTTGCAAACTAGACTCAAACTGGATGAGAAGGTGGGTGAGAAGGTGGATGCTAAATAACAAGCGAAACTGCATAGCACCACACTGAACACTGCACAGTGAATGGCTACTCATAATTTAATACAGACTGACGTGCATATTTTTCGGATATTTTTTCTCAATTCTAGATTACGGTGATGGTGACGCCTTTTTGCCTGAAAGAGCTGCATACAATATCGCGTAATAAAAAGAAATGAAACCAAAAAGCAGACAACACTACCCATTTTCAACGTTACTGGAACGTCAGTGCTGGCGAGCAAGTCGACAGCGCTGTCACATTTGTTTCATGGCATTAATAATGAATTTTGCATTACAGTAACGTGTTCTCCAAGGTAATGCATGGCTTGGAAGCCAAAAATGTCGTAGTGTAGTTATAATTTTACTGTAGTCGTGTAGAGTGCAACGACCGCACGCAGAAGCTACGCGTGTGCTAGCCACTCCATGCTTCTGCACCGCGTGTAGCAGACGATGAGCCCAGCAAGGAGCAAGAGTTGACTGCAGCACCGTTAGTTCTCACGGCAGCCACCGGGGACACCTCTCCGGGCGGAGCTGTGAAACCGAGGTTGTTCTAGTAACGGTGGATGGAACTGAAGTGCTAGTGTGAATAAACTGGCTGTTCAAGTTGAGAGAGTTTTACATTCTTTTTCGTGCATGGATGATCTGCTGTTTTTGCAGGGGAGCAAAGTGGTTCGCACACCAGACCAAGATCACACGGACTTCACCAAAGCACTGGCAGTGCTTGGGGAGCACGCACGCTCAAAAGCTCCGCCCATGAAGGTGTGCCTCTCGTCTTTGCTTATTTAGGCCCATCATGGGTCTGTATTCCTAGTTTGTATCATTATATAAAGTGTTGCTATCTCCCCAGCCTCAAGTCATGTGATTGGTGGAAATGTTGGAGCCAGAAGTGGTTGTGACATCCAGTTCCAGTGTTTCCACCAGTTAGATGACTTGAGGTCGGGAAGAGAGTGACACTTTCGATAAAGACGCAAACTTGGAATATGAACCCTTAGCATATGCCAACAGTGTATCAGTGCCTTAATTCAAAATAATGATGTGTACGGTGGCAGTGAGAATCGGAGCAAATTTTATGTGGGAAGGCAGGCAGCAAAGGAAGGGAAGCAGTAGGACAGCCTGCCGTTGGAGCCTACATATATCATGTTGGTTGTCCGGTCACACCCTTTTTTGTAAGATTTGGTCTAGTTTCTGGGTGCTGGTCATGGTGGAGAGTATGGCGTGCTAGCCACTGGACTCTGACATACTGATGTGGAGACTGTGCTGATTGAATGTACTGCTGCTCAAATCTTTAACTAGCGTGCGCAACTGCCACCTTTTCTGTGCTCTGGCATGTTACAAAGGAGCTAACCTGCATAAAGTTAAGTCTGAGCAGGACTCAGCAAAGCACAGAAAAGGCAGCTGTCATGTACGCTAATTAAAAAATTGGGAGGCTGTACCTTTTTTTTACTTTCCCTGACTGCTCTTTTGGAAGGTCAAATTCTAAAGTTGAAACTCTGCTATTTTGGTCATCTGATGCAAAGAGAGGAGTCTCTAGAGAAAACTATGATGCTGAGAAAGATTGAGGGATGAAGGAGAAGGGGTAGGCAGTGAACCTGATGGTTAGATGGCATCCTTGAGGCATTGCAGGTGTATCTATGTGATATATGAAAGATAATAGGAGACCAGAAAGCTTGGCATGATATGGTTTATATGGTCACGAAGAGTCGGAAATGACTGAACTGAATTGATCTTTTTGTTATATATTAGTGGTGCAGGCTTGGCATAGTTTGGTAGTCTTCAGAGAAACTCATATTTTGTAGACTTGTGGCCTGGCAGGCTTGTTGAGAAGGTTTTTTGTTAACTCTTTCAGGACCACAACGGACTCTGAAGCGTCTTGGAAAAAGTTATTGTTAAATTAAATACCTCCATAGTTTTGCTATACCATATACAAGAATGTAGTCATTTAAATGATCTTTCAATTGCTGCAAATTTCCTTGTTTAACTTTATGCCTGACACGGTGGAAATATTTCACTCTGCAAACTTGCTGAAAAAAGCATTTTTAAAATTAAAAAGAAGCATAAATATAAAATTAAAAATGTGTAGTAAAAATAATTCGAGAAATATGCTACACTTCTTTTTTTTTATTATTTGTGGAGATTTGGCCTTGCTATCCACAAATTTCATTTTTTTTTTTTTTATGCAGTTCAGAATCTGTGGTCACCATTCATTTTCTATGGCAATTGCTGCAAGTGTGGCATACCCTTTCTCCCGTCTGCACTAACAAATTATAGTGGAGCTAAATTGCTGAGGGACTAGCTAGCTTCTGCTGCAGGAGTCTGCCAGCAGTACACTAAAGAAACTGCTGCAATAGTCTCACAGGGAATACCGCTTTTCTGCGGAATCTTTTAGAACTATCGCTTCGTAGTTAATTCTTCATGTTAGTTTTTTTTTTTTTTTTTTTTTTTCAACGTGTTCAGGGGTCAAAAATTGGACATCAAGCTTTTCACTTTGTCTCATCTCACTTACAGCAAAATCTGTGAGCGATTAACTTGCTTTAGTTTTTATTTCAGGTGGCAAAGTTTACCACTGATAGACCTGAAGAAACATGTCAAGTTGTTGTCAAAATGGCTTTTGTTCTAAAACCTGGACTGCACCACTAGGCTAAAGTTGTCATTGCATTTCTATTCACATACTACATGAACTGAAAGGGCAGATGGGACAGTGAAACATCATGCAAAATACTATTCTAGAAGTGCTAATGTTCTTCAATGTTTGGTAGCACGTAAACAGCTTCTTTTCATACTCTCTTTCCCCTGCATTATACCTGTATGCACCATAAACAGGCGAGCACACTTAACCCACTCTCACATTTCGCCGAGTAGGTCTTTAGCTTATGAGATGGAGTATAGGCCTAACCTCCTTTGCATCAAAGCTGCAGAGGCAATGCTTTGGAACTATCCATTGCCTGTTGTAATATGTCTACTCTTGTTACCAGCACACTATAATCAAAACAATCTAATTATTTTTAACGTACAGTTCTCTTCTGCAGTGCCTTTGGTAATGTAGCATGCATGGTGAGGGCTATCGCTAGAGTTTAGGGCTTCACCACATCATAGCAATTTGGCAAGCAAAATGAGTCAAGAGATCAAAAGCCACACTCATTCAACATTCATCTCGTCAAGCAGTTTCACAGCTCTGGTACTGATGACAAAAGGGCACGATGCACAGTTTGGCATATTGAATGTTCCGCTAGATACGAGTTAATAAGTGCGAAAATTTGTGCTATACTTTTTGGGGGGATTTTGGAGATGTTATAGCTGTTCTATATACGCAGTGATTGGATATAGACTCAACTATAGTTGGCTTTTCCTGCTCAGGGGCACTTTCATATTTGGTTTGGTTTGGTTTGGTTTGTAGGGTTTAACGTCCCAGAGCGACTCAGGCTATGAACAACGCTTTTTGAGAGACTATATTTGTGGCATTACTTATCTTATAAACCACTGTCCTAAAAAAATTTCCCGCTTTATTGTTGGCTTATAGTTACAGTATGTGCTGTATGTTGCAATGATTAGCGTGGGCAGCGTTTTTATTCGTGCTTATGAGAGGAGCGACACCTATGCATCTGACACCAAGAAGTTTCGCTTTGTTTTCCTTGCTCTTTCTTGTTGCACATCCTAAAAATTGAGCTCAACGAGAGATCTAGCAAAGCTCCTTTTCAACACAATGTATCATGGTTTGTTGGTTCGTGGGGTTTCACGTCCCAAAGCGGCTCAGGCTATGAGGACGCCGTAGTGGAGGACTCCGGAAATTTCGACTACCTGGGGTTCTTTAACATGCACTGACATCGCACAGCACACGGGCATCTTGCTTTTTGCCTCCATCGAAAAGCAGCCACCGAGGCCGGGATTCGATCCCGCATCCTTGGGAACAGTGGTCGAGCGCCATAACCACTGCGCCACCCCGGTGACAGTGTATCATATTCTAAATACATAGTTATGAGATGCTAGCGGACTGACAGTTGATAAGCTGAGCAGTCCCCCCAAGGTGATGGGGGTGTCCAGCTCCCACTTGCAGCATGTTTCTTTCTTTTTTGCTCAACATTGAAGGCTCAGCGTAACTTCGCTGGTGATGTCATACTGTGAAGAACCCAGTGCGCTCTAGATTAACCTAAACATCTGCTGCTGTGTGCAGCAGTATAACCTCTAATCCACAGTTTCCACTGGTTAATCCAAAAAGGTGTTGCTAACTGTGGCCCCTTTTGTTGCAGCTCGACTGGGTACTTGCTGTCTGCAGCAGTTTCGATCGGGTTGACCACATGATGTCTATTTTCAACACGCTTTATGAGAGCCTCCCGCTGTTGGACGGCACACCCGTCTGCCTGTTCTTGGAGAACTCACTCACCTGGCTGCTCGGCAAGGTGTGCTAAATCTCTAGATCACATTTTGCTTAGGACATGCCAGCTTAAGTTATCTCTTATGTTATTTATGTTATGTTATCAGCTTACCTATGTTATTCAGATCACTTAGGAAGTTTCACCATTTGTTTATTTCGCTTGTAATATCCATTTTAGAGTTGTTCAAAGTTTCCCGAAATACGTATCTGACTTTGTCCAAAATCATCTAAAAGAACAAGCTTTAGCGAACTTGTAGAAAGCATTGTCTGGAATCCTTGCTGTGTATTACAAAATTGCACAAGATGCTAAAGCACCTGCTTACTTCTATCTCACACCCCTCGGGAGTAGCACATGATAGTAGATGCAGTGCAGTAGCATAGCAATGGCTGTGGCACTTAATGCAAATAGTAAAGTTAAGGAAATGGTTAGTAGCTTTCAAAAACAAATAGTTAACTTCACAGATATTATTTCCACGTCACTTGACTGGCAAGGGACATCACAGCCGTCACTGTGCACATAATGCAGTGGAGAAAACATTGTTTTTCGAAGAGTGGTTGACTTTTTTAGACAGTCAAGAAAATGAGTAATGTTAGGAAGGACTCTGAAATACCACGGCATGATCAAGCCACCCTGACATGAAGTAGTAACGTTTGACCATCTGTTACCTTAGTAGCATTACCTTAGTGGGATTTGCAATGCCCGTGCACTTGACTTGTTAAATATGATTAAGCTTTGTTGTGTGGTATGTTAAACTGTGCTTGGTGCACAGTCTGCAAACGTTGACGTGATTGGTTGATAAAAGAAATCTGTGTGTGTACATATATGATGGCTGCTATTGTTCAGGGCCAGCACCGCATTCTGACCCCACCTCACCTGACCGGAGCGTGGTGTGGTCTCATCCCCTTGGGGGCCCCTTGTGACAGTGTCACAACCACAGGACTCAAGTGGAACCTGGGTAAGTTTAGTCTCCTGATCATACAGCTGACCGAAATGCCTGCTGTCAGCTGAAAGCTTTGCGTTGGCTATGCTTAGTTGAAGTAGTTTTGAACCACAGAGTAGATCAAATGCTCTTCAAGTTTGCAGTGCATGCATAAACATGCCCTTAAGTTCTAGGGGAACAATCTCGCAAACTACAAAGGTGTCAAGAAAAAATACTGGGCGATGATGATCATAAAAAACTTTGTTTCCGGACTTTATGACGCCCGGTCTGGTCAGGCAAACTTTTGAGTCAAGCACCAAACAACAAAAATGTGGCCAGATCAACATATCAGCTAAACAAAATAGCAAAACATTTTTATGCTGTTGTTATCAGGTATGCCTGCATTTCCTCTTTAAACGGTCATTGGAGATGCAATAATGTGCCGTTTTCATGTGCATGAATACACTTTTGTGAGTGTTACTGAATTTATTTTATTGCTGAGCAGTTTATTGAAATGTGAGGTTAATGGTTTGTGTAACCAGAAGAGGTAGAAGACATTCTTAAGCTGGCTTTTGTTTTTTGCCATAATGTCATTAAGCACTCATATACATACGCCAAGCTTAGTTACATTCACAAATAAAAACAAAAAATCTGAGAAGTTGAAAAGGAAAATTGGTTTTGAGGTAATGGAAGTCTCATTATGGGCATTACCTCTCAGTAGAGAAACACAATCATGCTGTGAGGGCAGGAAGGAAGATGAGAGGGAAAGAAGGGTCTTTTTCTGTTGTGCTGATGAAGTCATGAAATCTCACGTCGTCTGTGCAGCATTCCTGAACTCTGCTGAAAAATAGTCCACTGTTATCAGCTGAGTTGTCAGCTGAACGTATTTTGAGAGCTGGGATGCTATAAAACGTGGCACTCTTCAGCACGCTGGGAAAGATAATCGGGTTTTGAAAGGCTAAATCAGCCACCGAGATTACTAGCGCACACATCCAGTTATCACTCAATTCCGTAAAACCTGCCTATGAGAGCAGGTGCAACTATGTAAAGTTTTTCCAGTATACGTATGAGCAAAAAGCCAGCAAACAGCAGCAGCAAGCTGACGGCAAGCAGAAAGCAGATGGGTTAGCCCCATTGCTGCTTCACAAATGCAACGACGATAGGCAGCACAACCAGCATCGGTCTTGTGCTGTATAGCTTTCAGTGTTCAATTTCGCTATAGTGCCCACACTAAAGCATTTCATATAAACACAAGACCACGATACCATCTTCATAGCGAGCCTTTGTTACACTTGTTGTCACTCATTACTGTTTTAGTTGTATATGTGCATGAGTGTGCAAGAAATTTGCTTTCTTTATTTAATTTAAGCTTATGTTGACTTTTGTTTTTCTCTCTCTCTGTGCGAACTGTGGATAGCTGAGCTCATGACTAGTGCCGTCATCTACTGTTAGCTATGCCAAACTAGTCTTATGCGTCCATTCTTTCACACGTTTGTTGTTGACATCCTTTTATGCAGGCAACTCCGCAATGGGATTTGGCAAGCTAATCAGCACATCCAATGCCTTTGATGGCTCAGAGGCAGTGACAGTAAATACTGATGGACCTCTTGTTTGGACTATGGAGTGCCACAAAGAGTGCATTTCAAAGTGATGTTGCACTCTGTAAGGCACGAATGTCCCATTCACCGGCGACGTCATTTTCGTTTTACACAGTATAGCAAGCTGCTATTGTTGAAGAGTTTAGAGAATTTATATATTTTTTGTGGACGTGTTTTTAGACGTTTTTGAAGTAAAGAATATTTTTACTGTTTGGTGCACTTCATTGAAAATGTGGTAGCAACTCTGCAATGGGATTTGGCAAGCTAGTCAGCACATCCAACGCCTTTGATGGCTCAGAGGCAGTGACAGTAAATACTGATGGACCTCTTGTTTGGACTATGGAGTGCCAGAAAGAGTGCATTTCAAAGTGATGTTGCATTCTGTAAGGCACGAATGTCCCATTCACCGGCGACGTCATTTTCGTTTTACACAGTATAGCAAGCTGCTATTGTTGAAGAGTTTAGAGAATTTATATATCTTTTGTAGACATGTTTTTAGACTTTTTTGAAGTAAAGAATATTTTTACTGTTTGGTGCACTTCATTGAAAATGTGGTGGAGTAGTTCGTAATGCGGTAAAGTGTCTGTGCTAATGGAACATTCAGTAGTTCCAATGCACATGATATAAAAAATCAGAAAGGGGGGGGAGGGGGGTGTTTAAGCTTTACCCTTAAGGGTATTGCGTGACAGCATTAATGGATTCCATTGGCTGACTGCCCTTGCGGCTTCTTTTCAACAGTTATGTCCTTTTCTCCTTGCTTAATCACTGATCTTTTCATTTATGCCTCAGCCTGCAAAATACAGCACACAGTCCTCCACTGTCACATTATATGAAAGCCCACCTGACATATATATAAGCCTCATTTCAACCCCCTAACAGACAGTTTTGTTTATAAAATTCCTAACAAAACTGTCTTCTAGTGCCAACTAAAATTTGTATCGGATGTGCCATGCCAGTTGCAAACTGGACTCAAGAGTGCCACAAAATGCATGACAAGCTGACATCGTCAGGAGCCAGAACTAGCAGCCGGTTTATGACAAGCCTGACTCATCCAAGTCGGCAAGGGGATTAACCAAGCCGAACAAACATGCCTGCATGACCTTTTGGCAGCATATCTAACTCGAGATCGGAGGCTCTGCGAAAGTAGATTCTGATCTCGCCTTGAATGCTGTTAATCATACCGTGCTGTTAGTGATACCAAAAACAGCAACAAGCTGTGTAAATGTGTTTCTGCTACAGTGTAAATAACACAGATTGTACAGGGCCATCCATCCCCGATGCAAACGCTTGAGCAGGTGGTCGCCCTCCTCAAAGTTTCATTGCATCTGACATGGCCGCACATCAAAGCAATGTGGCGCAAGTACAGAGGGACAGAGTCGGTACATAGCATGGCATGCCACTTCACTTCATTCTGTGGCCAAGTTGGATACAATGGTGCTTTGGAGAGGTCAACTACCTGCTCATGCAGTCTCTCTAGGAGTGGATAACCTGTACACTGAGGACAGTATTCATCATCATCATCATCAGCCTGACTATACCCACTGCAGGGTAAAGGCCTCCCTATATTTCTCCAATTAACCCGGTTCTGTGCAAGCTGCATCCACTTGACCCCTGCAAACTTCTTAACCTCATCTGACCACCTCAATTTCTGCCGCCCCCTGCTACGCTTTCTGGAATCCAGTTTGTTACCCTAAGCGACCATCGGTTATCCTCTCTTCGCACTACATGTCCTGCCCATGCCCATTTCTTCTTCTTGATTTCCATTAGAATGTCAGTAACTTGAGTTATTTCTCTGATCCAATCTGCACGCTTCCTATCTCTTAATGTTACCGCTACCATTTTTCGTTCCATAGCCCTCTGCGTTGTCCTCAACTTTAGTAGAACCCTCTTGGTTAGCTTCCACATTTCAGCCCCATAGGTGATTACAGGCAAGATGCAACTGTTGTATACTTTCCTCTTGAGTGATACCGGTAAGCTGCTAGTCATAATCTGCGAGTGCTTGCCAAATGCGCTCCATCTCAATCTTATTCTTTTTGTTATTTCTTTTTCATGGTCCGGATCTGCGGTTACTACCTGTCCTAAGTAGACATAATCGCCTACTACTTCCAGTGCTTCGCTACCTAACATAAACTGCTGTTCCTTCCCGAGGCTGTTGAACATTACCTTAGTCTTCTGTATATTGATTTTCAAGCCCACCTTTCTACTTTTCCTGTCTAGGTCATCAGTCATTATTTGCAGTTCATCCCCCGAGTTACTTAGCAAGGCAATGTCATCAGTAAATCGCAGATTACTGAGGTATTCTCCATCTACCCTTATCCCTAACTGCTCCCATTCCAAGTCTCTGAATACTTCCTCTAAGTAAGCTGTGAATAGTACTGGGGAGATCATGTCTCCTGCCAAACACCTTTCTTTATGGGAATTTTGTCACTTTCTTTATGCAGAACTATGGTTGCTGTGCAGCCACTATATATATCTTCCAGCATTTTCATGTACGGCTCGTCAACCCCCTGATTTCGCAATGCCTGCATCACCACCGAGGTTTCTACTGAGTCAAATGCTTTTTCGTAATCAATAAATGCTATGTAGAAGGGCTGGTTATATTCAGAGCATTTTTCTATCACCTGGTTGATGGTATGGATATGATGATAGTAGAGTACCATTTCCGAAACCCTGATTGATCCTTTGCTTGATTGTAGTCTAAGGTTGTCCTGATTCTATTAGCGATTACCTTAGTAAATACCTTATACGTAACAGACAGTAAGCTGATTGGTCTGTAGTTATCTGATCCTCTCCAGCTGATTTCCCCCTTTTCATAGTTTCTAATGCTTTCTTGATTCCGTCCTTCGTCACTGGTGGAACGTCTGACTGTTTCTCCCTACCGCCAATCTCATCGCGGTCCTTACTACTTTGGCTACTATAGAGATCTGTATAGAACTCCTCGGCTACTTTGACTATCTTGTTCATATTCGTGATGATGTTGCCCGCCTTGTCCCTTAGCGCATACATCTGGTTTTTGCCTATGCCCAATTCTTTACCGCTTGAAGGCTTCCCCGGTTCTTTACAGCATGCTAAATTTTCTCCATGTTATACTTCCTTATATCGGCCACCTTGCGCTTATTATCTTTGATATCTCGGGCAATTCTATCTGGTCTATTGGATTGAAAGCTTTCATACACTGGTGTTTCTTAATCAAATCTTTCGTCTCCTTAGGCAGCTTACCGGTATCCTCTTTCCTACCACCTACTTCTACAGCGCACTCAGTAATGATATCTCTGAAATTATTGTTCATTGCTTTTAGGGTAATGTCACCATCCTCGGTTAGAGCTGAATATCTATTCTGTAGCGAGATTCTAACTCCGAGGACAGTATTGCTTGCTGCAAATTTTTGGTAGACGTCTTTCGCAGCATTGTATTTAAAGTGAATCAGGAAACAACACTATCTTGAACAACATCCTTGAGAAGGTGTTCTGTTTACTACAATGAGATAGCATCACTTATAAGTTAGCAAACAAAATGTGCAAATCTGCAGAAAAATATAAAACTGCAAAACCATCTTTGCATACAAGAACTCTGTTGAATAGAGGTAAAACTCACAACAGGTGCCCACTAGAAGTTTGGTCTTGAATGGGAGTGTGCCAGTATGAAATTTTTAGTTGTGAAGCGAATACAAATTTGAGCTGGAATAACTTGCATAGCTTAAATGCTGGTACTACAAAGGACTCTTTGCGAGTTGCAAGTTTGCATGCAAAAATTTTACTCACCATTGTTGGAGCTAAGCAATCTCAAGTACACATTATCAGAAGAGCCCAAGAGGTCCCCACCAAAATACGACTGCCATCTAGCCAGCTAAGGACCCCCTAACACGTTAAGCCGAAAATAAAAGTTTTCCAGTCAAATCCAAAAATCATTGCATCATGCAGGTGCGGTTTGATGATATAATTGTTCTTGGTAAAAGGTATATATATATGTATATATAACAGTGTGAATGTGCTTGCAGAGTAGGGAAGCTTGTCAACAGTCATCTGAAATTCTGTGCCTAAGCCTTGCAGGATGTGGCAGCCATGTTTGAAGGTGTTGGAAGTGTGTTTTAAAAAAAATGGGGCAACTTCTTTTGGCAGCTGCCCTCTACACCTCGCGCCTAGCCGAGTGTCCTTTAGGACCCCTACTGTGGGAAATAAAGTTTTACCAAACCAATTTGGCATAATTCCCCAGAATTTTCCAAATGGCACTGTGTATACTTCAGGGCAAAGTGAATTTAGTTGTGGCGATTGAAGCAGTGGTGGAAAACTTGCATAACCAAAAATATGAAAGTGTGCGTTAGATGGTGCATCGTTCAACTCGGTGGCATGAAGTACTGTGCTGACCTGTATTTGCTTACCTGTAAGCATGCGGTCACAGGGCTGTAGCAGCTTACTGTCTGCATTTGCCTCAGCCTCTAAGACAAGGAGTGGGATGTGGGCCAATCCCGGTGAAGACAGCCAAATGTACCATAAGTGTTTAATTTTAGTTACACCTAAAACGAGCAATAGCAACACGATATATATTTGGATTCTAGTCGTGTAAACCTTTTCAACAGTAGACTTGATGTAGCATAAAAGTTGACTAATTAACGAATTAGTTAAAACACATAATTAGCAAAGCAGTCAGTCGTGTGATCGTGCACCAGTTCACCATAGCACACTACACTAAGTGAGACTTGCTGCTAAACAGGACAAGTCAGTTTGACCTTGACTGAGGTTGAGGTCATCTGGAGATACTGAAGCGTCCCAGAGTTTGCATCTGGAATAGAGAGCTAGCACTCTAGAAATGCATCCTTCTGCCGGAACAGGATTTGGCCACCCTCGCGTAGTAATACTTGAGCACTGCCTCCTATATGAACCCAGTAATGAACCCTCAAGCAGACCTAACTAGGTCAATAGGTGATGTCTATGCCCTATGTTTGATGGCCGATGTGTTAAATGCATGCTGCTGTATGGAGGTGCTGGGCCTGTCACTACCATGCATGCACATTTTGACACCTTTTGAAGCATCCTGCTAATAGACTTGATAAGGGACGAGCAGGGTTGAACAATGTGCAGAAACAATAGTTCACAGTGGATTGAAGTAAAATTGGACAGTTTTCAAATATTTGCAAGACTCAAAGTGCGCTGTAGATCAAAGTAGAGAATGCTCTTTGCAGGCTACCGAGAATCACAAATGTGTTGGCGCACTCCTAGATTTGGCAGATGCATTAACTTTTAACAGCAAGGGGTCTTATTGTATGGCTTCTATGTCTTCTCAAAATGGTGCTAAGATTTTGCTTTGAGCACCCTGTTGCACTGTGTTTAGAATGTTTGAATGCGAGATTAGTTGCTAGCAGAAACATACTATACTGGAATGTGTGCATAATCTTCCTAGTGAAACAGACGCACAATTCCGCTCTCCAAACCCTTCAAACGGTACAGCTTGTAGCACCAACTGGTTGCAAATACAAGAAAATTTACAGAAATGGGCACAATTAAGATTGGGTTCTGTGGTGAAATCGATCTGCATGTAGAGCAAAGATAGTTGGTGAAAGGTCTCGCTATCCGCCTTTTTCACAAGATGTGGTACTCTCCGGCGAGTGGTTGAAAATTCATCTGCTACTGGTTAAAAACGCCCTTGGGAGACTCGGCCGCCTGCGAAATAAGAGTGTCACAAATATTAAGCCCCAAGATCAACTCCAGCTGCCCCTGATGGCCCTGTATATACGCTGCTGGGGCTGGTGGTTCATTTTCAACCAGGGGAGGGGTGCACATGCGCAAAGTGGCCTTGTGAAAAAGGCGGAGGGCCATTTTCCTACCGCAATGTCCACACTCTAAATGTGCCTCAATGCAACTGCAACAGCAACAGCTACTATGCTAGCTGTGACTGATAGTAGTGTAGTTAAGATAGGTGAGGTAGCCTACATAAATTCTGCACTTTCTCTCAAACCTGTGCAGAGCAGCATTTGAGATGTACTGTGGCGGAACACTTCACTCACAACTGTTTGTTTTACATAGCATGTTAAAGACTGGCCCAACAGAACAGCCTGGGAAACAGCACCCAGGAATGGAACAATGGGGGTTATTGAAAAAAGTTCGGCAAGTTTGTATATTCCGTGAACCACAGTGCAGTGGAATGCTGACAGAAGGGAAGAAACAGAGGACCAGCACCAATTTCAGCTGAGCGTTATTACAGGAAAGGCAAAATTTAGGAATGCCTATCTCAGTTTACAGAGAAAGAGAAGCGTTCAAGGGCACATTCTTCCACACACACACCGCCTTGTTGGTGAGACGCCTTCAGTGACCAGTAATGTATGTGCCTTTCCCATAATAAAGCTCGGCTGAAGTTTGCACTTGTCCTATCTCAGGTGTGAATTTCCAAATTCAATTTATTTAATTCAGTATTCATACACTGGAATATAATTGACAACAAGGACAAGAACTCGTCAGAAATAAATTTTAATTTCCAGACAAGAAGGCTATGTACACATGCACATCTGCATGTTTTTTTAGTGAGAGCTATGCACGAGCTCCCTTTGAGGCCAGGCCTACTCTTCTGCGGCCATTGTCTCCAGTATGGTGTCAAATGCAAATGGCACAAACATGTGCCCCTCTCCCTTGTAGAACTTGCTCTGGAACTCCACCCTGCACGGAAGAGTCAGCAAGGCGAGAAAGCAAGTTGGCTACTTCATAGGGAAATTGGTCTACAGGAAGTACACGTGGAATTCTGCGCATACTCTAAAGATTTGCTTGTAGTTAGTTACTATACTATGTTCATGCATAAGCACATAGCAAGGAACTTGTTACTGTATTTTGGGAGTTTTTGTGAGAGTGCATTATGTTATAGCAATGTTCTCTCAAAAGGAACAGAACAAGGCCAAGAAGGGCTACCACAAACAGAAATAAAGTGCGACACTGTGAGTGTTTGTATCTCACTTTCTGTTACTCAAAATCAGTGCATAATTTTTTTGAATGTCACAATGAGAGGTAAACTGCAAACACCCTGTGATTACACGAACAGTAGTGTTATACTACATGTCCCACATTTATGGGTTCTTGAACATCACAATATAACTAATAACATTGAACAGTTTTCTAGGTGTCTTTTCTATAATGCAAAGCAGTAAAGTGAAAGGTGCCACTTCACCAAATTAGGGAAAGGATGCGTATTTAGATTTATTACCTTAGAACACTCAAAAATTTCTGCAGCTTTGGAACGATGGTAAAAAATTAGGTGGACACTTGACTTTCGGGATTGTTCCATAGGCTCTTGTTCAAACTATAGTTCTTGACACATTGCTGACCTCAACTTTCCATGTTGAAATATCTAGTCTCAGCTAGGCATATAGTATAACTGTAGTTTGTTCTGCGTGGTTCACTTTTTTTTCAGCAAGCAGCGATGAAGAAATATCTATACGGATTGGGGTGATCTCAATTTTCAACAAAAATGTCATCAAGCTCATGACGCACTAAGAATTCGGCATCATTTACACAATTCTGCTGCCTCTACTGTGAATTTTTTTGTTTGTTTTTTTTAAGCAGTGGCAAAGAGTCCAAAAGCGAATTCACAAGCTCCGACCTCATCATGAATGACGGATTGGCCATATACAGCCTGGAACTTCATCTAGTGGTCCGAGAAAAGCATACCTTTAATTTCAGTTCGCTCTTGAGCAGTTACATGTCGTTATTCTAAGTCCCTGCTGTTCTATTTCCACTCGCTACCATGTCAACAACACGGAAAGCTCTGGCACGCGAGGTGGCTGTTTCAACAAATGCAAAGCTCTTTTAGGAACAGCTCCTAGAGCAGATTTTCAATTTGTGATGGCAAACTAGATCAAATTCCGCCATCCTCTGCAAAACGTGCAATCCATATAGTATTAAAAAAGTTCAAAAGCGACCTGAAGAGCTACAGTTTAGTATATTTTAGTAGTATTAGAAATAGTAGTATAGTAGTATTATAAATTGGCCTCTATAGGTGACATTAACCATCTCTTTCTCTTTGCACTCTGCTGTGCCATATGTTCAGTGTACTGAGATAAGCATGGAGGCTAACTCTAAAGCTATAAGATTAAAGCTGCCTTGCGAGCTTTAGTGTTTCGTCAAGATTCAAATACAGCAGTATTGTGCATACCAGTGGAGTCTCATGGCATGCAGGAAGGCGGACAGCCCCTCCATGACGAGCAGGACAGCCACGGTGAGGACAGCCCAGGCGGCGAATGTCAAATACATGACGAAGCCGCCAATTGCACTCAGGGGCATCAGGCCAGTCTTCAGCACCATGTTCCACAGCACCTCCGAGAGCTCTGCACAATAAGCACACACATCGCCCACAGCGTGTAGCAACAAGTTACACAACTGAGATACTATATGAAACACTGTGGGACAGCTGTGCAAATTGTGCCATTTTGATATATGCCAAGCTGCGCAAAAGAGGGCAGGCGAGCTTTACTTCTTTCTCAGTTTATTACGGCTTTCTCCTCTCTGAACCGCTTTGGGATTTTTCAAAATTTTGAATAGTTCACAACAGAGCTTGCTAATTCGATTCGCTCTGCATTTCAACTATTCTCAGTACACTAGTCTTTCCATTTCAATCTTTGGAAATCTTTGGAAGTTGCTCCCAGTACGCACATTTTTCTGGTTCAAGAGCTGGTACCAAAATCTGCCTTAACTTTCTCACAGTTGCTATAGGTGTTGCTGTAGGAAGAAAATAAGCAAGACTTCCCCATTGTGCATGTTCACTGCTCGTCACTGCTTCTTAAGATGCAGTATGCCCAAAAGCGACCATCAGCGCTGGCCAAATTTTGGAAAATGGTTTGCTACGATTCCTGACAAGTGAAAAGTCGCTTGATGGGCGCCCTTATATAAGGGTGATGTCACTGTAAGGCTCTCCTGGAGAGTTTCAGCATACCGGAGACATATTAGTGTAGATGCACACCAGACTAGCATATGCCCGCTGCACATATATATAGCTGCAGGATGCGGCGCTATACTCGGTTTCATACATCAAGTGCAACGCAGCGAAAGCTACGCAAGTAGCCCACAAGAAAGAAAAAAAAGACATATCACTATGCACTCATTCTGTGGCCGAGTGGTTTCAGCGGGAACGGCTCTATTCCGAGCATACACGTTTGCAATAACTTGCTTCGCGTGTCTAAACATATTCGCAGTGCGGATCTTATAGCACAGATCTGCTCCGAAGAGGCAGCAGAGGTCACTGTGGGGCAGCGAAAACGTGACACGAAACAAAACGACAAACAAAACATACAAATTCACCGAACCCAATCCTTTCTCCCTAAAAGCTTATGCTTTTCATGAAGTTGATGGTAAATGTAAGATGTATTAAGTTTCCAGACACAGCAACTATTATTTCCTCTCATCAAGAGCAGGCACTATTTTTTATCACGGATGCAGGGAGCGCGAACAAGAGCTCTAGCTTTGACAGTGTTGCACTTGATGTATGAAACGAAGTACAGGTGAAGCGTTCACTTGGCTCGGAGAGTGTACACGAGCAGCCTGCGATTGCGTGTGTCTACAGTAATACATCTGTGTCCTAAGCCTATGATATCCATCTATAAGCTAGATAACCAAAAGTTTAGATGCTGAGGGGTTGAAGTCCTGTGGCAGCTCGTGGAATCCACAAAAGCCCTGGGTTCTGCAGAACCTAGTTTAAGAACCCTTGGTTTATGGAATAACTATCTGAGTGCAGAGGCTTGTGGAGCACTTGATCAATACAATACAGGCTGGTTTGGTTTGGATTATGGGGGTCTGGCATCACAAAGCGACTCAGGCTATGAGTGGAGAACTCTGAAATTTCGACCACCTGGGGTTCCTTACACTCTACGCACAATGAGAAATGTACATCATAAGATATAATTCCACTGAAGTTTAGCACATGATTGAGGAAATCTGCTGAAAATTTTAGCTGCTAACAATAAGCAACACAATTTCTGGCAACCATTTAAGATGTACAAGGTGCCTGTGGGCAATGACTTAGAACACAGTTTCTATGCAAAATTGCTGAAGACCCGATTCAGCACAAAATTCGGTATTAGTGTTGCCATTGTGAGCATGCCTCTGGCAGCTGGTGGTTGGCAGGTAACATGGCTTGGCACTGATTGATTGGCAGGTTGTACAACGTCTCGAGACCACATGACATGCCCGAGTTCACAGCTAGAAACTGCCAACTCGGGCAACTCCTTTGCGATGGGAGGGCAAGGTGAAAATTAGGCTTGGCACCCTTGGATCCCAAGTCGCACAGTGACGCATGCTACCCCTATGCCCTTCACTAAGCTTATCAGTGCCTTATGACCACGACAGTTATTTTTGCACTGTGGTGTGGTGCATTGCACACCTCCTGAATTTTCAGATTTCCTTTATATACAGGGTATTCTAAAATGATCCTTATAACTTTGAGTATGGATACTCCAGAAATGGGGAGAGGTAGACTGGTGCAGCTTGCTGTATAACGTTCACACACTCCTAAAATTTTGGTAGTAGTTTAACAAAGTTCAATATGTGCTCAGTCCCTGCCATGTCCGGCGTAGTATGTCCTCTTTAATTTGTGCAATTGCTGCTCTCATATGCAAATGCAGGTCTCACGACAGGGTCTAATAGACTGTATCCTTCACAAATTATCAAAGAAAAAAAACAATCACATGATCAGTTGACGACATCACTAATTATCACTGCCTATCTAATTAACTATCTTATTGCCGCAAACCATTCAAGCCTTTTTTTTTCAACAGCTGCCAGCATGCGGCCTTATCATTGTGATTGTAGCGCATGGATCAATTCTATACTCTTTGTTTGTTCATGCTCGTTGTCACAAGATGCGGCTTTATCATTTTCTTTGCCGCGCTAGATGCGCCGAGATGTATCTGGGATTCCAGCCACTCGCGTGTGTTTCGACAATGTTCCAGATCATGCTAGTCAACGTTTGCGGCTATATCTAGATGTTTCTTAGCCACCTTTAAATTGAGCATTGACAGGTGCGACGGGCATTCATAGTTCGACGTCCACCAAGCACTCTTGTTATCACCGCTGCCAAATTGCTTAGTTCTTTAGCGGGCGCAAGTCAGCCCAATAAAGAGCTTATTCTAGTAAAACTTGTCTCGACTGTGCCTTGTCATGACATTATCAATCATTATATCAGTAATTATCACTATCTTATCTGATGACATCGTAGGATTACCATTTATTTTGACCTAACTTCCCACTGAATTACATTATCTTCTCATTATCGTCTCTCATTATCACCACATCATTATGATTACTATCACTAGCTATCATCAGTAAATATATCTAATATGATGATGTCATATGATTACCATTAATGTTGACCTAATTCCCACTAAGTTATGTTATCGGTCTTATCTACCTCATCTGATCACTATCCTGGCTAACTAGTACTGTACACACTGCTATGACTTATCTCAATCATTATTTTTTTTTGTTAATTGCCTAGTTATTGTAAGTTATTGTACACATCTCGTGGTCAGACATTTTGTTCATGTCACCCATGAGCCAAGAAATGATGTCGCATTAATATGGCACAGATATAAATCTGCACTTGAACCTAATGGCACAAATGTTTCTGCATTTTGTATAAAGGGCTAAAAGTGAATTTGAGTTAGAAATTGCAAACTTATAATGGGGACATTCACCGCCACTAGTTTTAACAATCAAATCTTCACCACACACTTCCACCACATAGTATTTCAAGCAACCTCTAGCAGACCAAGTTGCACTCACGTGCGTGTGCCAGGCTAAGCGCCCAGAGTCGGAGGTAGGAGGCTGTGTGGGACACGGAGCCGAGGCAATACTCGATGGTGTGGATGGTCTGGTTGATGAAGGTGTCGCCAAAGTTGAACTCGCCAGAATCATCACCATGGCCTCCACCGCCACTGGCAGCCTTCGATGACTTGGCCAGCGCACTGTCTTCGGCTTCCCTCTCAGGCCGAGCCGAGGCACGAGAAGCAGCCTGTGCATGGATGTGTGGAACTTTCAAACATCCGTCTGGGGTGATCTCGATGTTTGGCAGCACACCTGACAAAAGCTAAGGCATCATCTAAATGAAACTAACAGTGACTGAATGCAAGAAAGCGAGCGATAAGAAGCATAGTTTAGACTTACTTTTAAGAATTAATTTTTTCACTGCAGAGTTCTTAACGTACAACCAGCGTACTCTTTCATGACGAGAAACATTTTTTTCTATATTAGGACATAAGCAACAAGCGGGTGTTGACCAAGTTGAGAACCGTGGTATTATTGTCGAAACTTCTGCAAGTATTCAGAGTGTTGCATTACCTTGGCTGCCCTCTTGTGTTTGAAGTAAAGGTAGAAGGGCTTGGAGAGCAGAATCCATGGAATGCATACCATTGCCAAGATGACAAGGAAGCTTTGCAGCCCTTTCTGCACAGAATAAAGAGAGAAGGATGCTGCAGAATTTTTTTTGGACCTAACAGAGATTGTTCAAATAGCACACAAAAAATTAAATACAACTTTAAAAAATTGGGCTCTCGCCTGCGGCTTTCCTTGCAGGCCCTCATTCATGTACAGTCTAGTGCAACTTGAATGTTATCACTTTCATTCGAGTGAGATGGCCAAAAATTTTTTTCCTGGAGTCGTGGCCATGTCGCAGCTATGGCGAGGATAGGACCAGCTCCGGCAGCATTAAGGTTCATACTAACAATTTTATTTGCGCCGTTCGCATTGCCGTGCCCAGTGCCAACTTCTTCCTTGTCCGGCACCGTGCCGTGGCTTGCGACAGAGCACGGCACGAAGGGCATTACAGGGCTGCCCTCCATAGAATGAGCCACACATAGCAGTGGTAAGCATGCATCGTCACAAAAGTGTCCAAGACAACGCCATGGTCAGTGATCCTGTGGTGTGGCTGCCAGTGGGAGGGTCAGTATTCTGGCGGCCTGCCAATGTTGAAGTTAGGTTAAGATTAGGTTAGGTTAGATTGAGGCACCTGGCAGTACGAAGAAGAAGCCAGAAGACAGGTGCCCAAGCAGTCGTAAAAGGAATGACTGTAACGATGAGCGAATGCTCCTCTTTGGGCGCTAGACTGAAGAGTGCAGGGTGATGTCGAAAGGAAGTGCAGTGCATGGTTCATGGCACGTGGCAACGTGTGATCATGTGTCGATCTTGACACGTGTGCTGTGAATGGTGGTGTAATCATCATCATCAGCCAGACTATACCCATTGCAGGGCAGAGACCTCTTCCATACTCCTCCAATTAACCAGTTCTGTGCTAGCTGCATCCACTTTACCCCTGCGAACTTCTTAACCTCATCCACCCACCTAACTTCTGCCACCCCCTGCTCCGCTTTTCTTCCCTTGGAATCCATTTGTTACCCTAAGCGACCATCGGCTGTCCTATCTACGCTCTAAATGCCCTGCCCATGCCCATTTCTTACTCCTGATTTCCCCTAGATTGTCATTAACTCGAGTTATTTCTCTGACCCCCTTTGCATGCTTCCTATCTTTTATGTTACACCTACCATTTTTCGTTCCATAGCCCTCTGTGTTGTACTCAACTTAAGTAGAACCCTTTTCATTAGCCTAGACGTTTGAGCACCATAGGTGAGTACAGGTAAGATGCAACTGTTGTATATTTTCTTCTTGAGCGATACCGATAAGCTGCTAGTCAATCTGTGAATACTTGCCAAATTATTCACAGATTGACTAGCAGCTTATCGGTATCGCTCAAGAAGAAAGTATACAGCAGTTGCATCTTACCTGTACTGGCAAGTATTTTTTGGCTCTACATTGCCCACACCACCGAGAGCTGTTGGCATCCATTGCTGCCACAGGCCTGTATCAATATATTTAAACCCTTATGCCGAAGGGCGAACTTGCGCAATAAAAAAAAAAAATAAAAAAAAAAAAAAAACAACTTGCCAAATGCACTCCATTCAATCTTATTCTCCTAGTTGTTTCCCTTTCATGGTCTGGATCTGCGGTTACTACCTGTCCAAAGTAGACATATTCGTCTACCCCTTCCAGTGCTTCGCTACCTATTGCGAACTGCTGTTCCTTCCAGAGGCTGCTGAACATCACCTTAGTCTTCTGCATATTGATTTTAAAGCCTACCTTTCTGCTATTCCTGTCTAGGTCATCAATAATTTTTTTGCAGTTCATCCCCTGAGTTAATTAGCAAGGCAATGTCATCAAAGAATGGCAGATTACTGAGGTATTCTCCATTGACCCCCACCCCTAACTGCTCCCATTCCAAGTCTCTGAATGCTTCCTCTAAGCAAGCTGTGAATAGCACTGGGGAGATTGTGTCTCCTTGCCTAACATCTTTCTTTATGGGAATTTTTTTACTTTCTTTATGCAGAATTATGGTTGCTGTGCAGCTACTATAGATATCTTCCAGTACTTTCACATACAGCTCATCTGCTCTCCGATTTCGCAATGTCTGTATGACTGCCGAGGTTTCTACTGAGCCAAACGCTTTTTCATAATCAATGAATGCTATGTATAAAGGCTGGTTATACTTCAAGCATTTTTCTATCACCTGGTTGATGGTATGGATATGATCAATAGTAGAGTACCCTTTCCGAAAATCTGCTTGATCTCTTGCTTGGTTGAAGTCTAAGATTGCCCTGATTCTGTTAGCGATTGCCCTAGTAAACACCATTGGATGTACATAGTAATAGGTGCTGATGAAAACATGCCATCTTAATGAAGCTGATGTAAAGCTGATGTCGCACGCCGTTGGGCGCCTGAAGTGGAACCGCTGTTCTGTTGAGAAGGTTGCGAGAATCAAGGCTGACGTGTCTACAATTGGAAGGAGCAGTACAGGCTTCTCAGCTTTTTGTGTCCGGTGTCGGGAAAGCTTGCTGCGCATGCTGAACAGCATGCGCAGTGGGCTCGAAATGCCAGGAGCCTTAGGTGATGTGGGGTGAAGACATGCAGAGGCAGCAAGGCAGGTGGCCCTGTGTGAACCTACAGCATAGGCACAGCCTTACAACTGAATGACGGCAGCAGTACCGCAGCAGCTTGCTGTTGTGATGACATGGCTAGATGCGGCGAAGCAGAGCACCGTGGGTCTACTTGGGAAGGTTCAAGAAGCAGTGAGAAGCGAGGTGCTTGCAATGGCCAGTCTTGCTGCAGGGGCTGCAAGGACGGAAGTTGGCCAGCCTGTTAAAAGACATCTCTAATAGGAGTCTTGTTTGAAGTATGAAGGACCGTATGTTGAGGAAGTGGCAGGGGAAGCAAACAAGGAAGGGTGGTGTTGTGTGGTCAATGCAGAGTCACCAAATCTGTCGCAGCTACTGCTTCGAACTGACTTGCTTTATTTGCGCCACTCGCGCTGCTGTGCCTTGGGCCAACTTCTTTCTTGTCCAGCACCATGCCATGGCTTGCGACCGAGCGTGGCGCTACAGTCACTTAGCAACGAACAAGATGTTGCAAGATAGAGCAACTGCATCTGAAGATTGTAATGCTAGTAGGTTCATTCTAAAGTGATCACCTTCGAATTATGTTAGGCTGTACATGCACCTTGATACTGGCTTAATCACAATCATCCCTTAATTTGTGCCTCTAATATTTTGGACATACCTATTAGCACACAGTCATAAGTTATGTAAAAGATCACCCGACAGACAAAGCTCTGCTTTAACAAAGCAGTAGAACGTGGCTGCATGGCCTAGGGCTAGAGTGTCAGCTGGGATCCAAGGTTCCTGGAGGGTTCGATACTCATCTCAAAGGAACTAGCCAAGTCATCAGCTTCTCTTAACTTGGCTATGTCATGCAATCTCGCGACGCCACACAAAACAAACATCCAATCAGTGCCTGGCCGCCGCGGCACTGATTGGAGCACACCGCGGTCACAACGTTCGAACAAACCTTCTGTCCTAGCAACTCGTTGTTTTTGGCTTCTACCAACTACCCAGTTATTTGTCTTCTTTTACTCTTTTTCTTTTTTTTCCTTCTTCGGGCAGGCACGTGCTCTTCGGACAGGCACGGCGAAATTGCGAGACTGTGGCCAATGCACAAAAATACTTAGGTACTTTAGTTTATTGTAGTGTAGGGCTTTGGAAATTTCGCCCACCTGTATTTTTTAACACCACAGGCATGCCTGTGTGTTTTTGCTCGCAATGCCAACACCGAATTTTGTGAAGAAAGGAGCCTTTATGCATAGCGCTAAACGTAACCGTCCAAGACAGGCATTTGTCCAGCACTCTGCTCACCTTACGGCTAATGAAACATTAAACCTACCCGCCGTGGTGGCTCATTGGTTACGAGCCACTCTGCTTCCGAGCCGGAGGACCACAGCTTAAGCCTGGCCATAGCAGCCGTGTTTCAAGGAAGGCTAAACGTAAAAGATTCTGGTGTACTGTGCAATATCAGTGCATGTAAAGAGCCCCTCTACGATGATGTAGCTTAGAGCCCATGCGTCGCTATGAGATGTCATACCGCATGTTTTTTAACAACAAATCTGACATTGTTTCACTTTGCAGCCCTCTGTATGCATGCCTACATGCACCTTCCAAACTTAAAAAAGCAGAGTTTCTCCTCACCTGCCCATTGTAAAACTGCGCCTGGTAACAGGGCTCAGACGGGTACGAGAAGAGGAACATATTGATGAGCATGATGAGCAAGCTGGGGGCGCAGTAGGTATCCTTGCCAAAGTTGATGGTCCACTTGGCAAGGATGGTGATCGCCAGGTAGCCAAAGATGGAACACAGAAACAGCAGCTGGGGCACAAACTCACACCACACGTTGGCCATGTGGCCAAAGAACCTGAGAAACGAGATCAGAGATCAACATTGCTGCCAAACAACCATTTCGCACTTTGTCAATGCACATCAGTGGAGCAGTACAACGACATTTACCGAATAGGATCAAGAACCTGTGCACACAGCCTCTTATTCGTTATCCGTATTGCAGCCCTTCAATGATGGCAATTGCAGTCGATTTTAGTGTAAAGAATTAGGTTCAAGGCCCATCAGAGCTGAAGGCAATCACTGGAAGCAACAAGCTTTATTTCCTCTGAACAAATACCAAGGTAACTAATCTGCCAAGAGCTTTTAAAGATGGCGCAACAGTTTAGGTTTAGACACCAGTACGATTCCAGCAGTGACACATTTTAAGCGGGCAAGAAAAAGAATAGTACAACTGCCCCCTGCGACAGGTGGCATGTGCAATTTGTTAGGTCTGCATGAAATCTGGGGGAAAGTCTATAAGGGCAACTGATGCAAATGCTTTGAAAGCACCGTTTAATCTTCTTCAGGCTATGCTAGGTTACTCAAGTCAAGAGACGAAAGCCTGGCCTGATGGCCACACCTTAAGGAAATGAATTCATGGCTCTGACCATGGACGGGGACATCAGTTTGCACCATGAGAAGTTGGATTCAGAGGTCTTTTTTCTTTGGTATGAATCTTGTAGTGCATTGGCAGTTCAAGCTATCATGAACCATCTCACTGTATAGACCAAGCTACGCATGCTTCTGACTCGTGGTGGTGCAGTGGTTACGGCACTCTACTACAACCAAGGATGGGGGATCTAATCCCGGCCGTGGCAGCAGCTTTTCGATAGAAGCAATAAGTAAGTCGCCAGTGTGCTGTGCGATTTCAGTGCATGTTAAAGAACCCCAGGTGGTCGAAATTTCCCAAGCCCTCTACTACGGCGTCTCTCATAGCCTGAGTCACTTTGGATGGTTAAACCCCATAAACCAAATCAATTAAACCATGCTTCTGAGGCTATGTTTGAAATTCTGAATAGCATGGTTATATATTCTCCAAATTCATTTTCAGTTCAAAATCTGGTGAGAACTGGCTCATAACAAAATATGAAGCAATCAGACAGGAAGGAAAAACGAACGTGCACTACTCACCTGTGGTTCCAGAGGCCAAGGAACACCCCAAAGAGCATCTGAGAGACGCCGAGTATGATTGACATCTTCATCTTGTACGAATTTGTGAAGGGAATCTTGTTGGCCGCCAGCTGCCATGCCTGCGTGGTGTCCGGCAAATCATGTGCTTTGACAGCAACATGCCGTTTAAGCCAGCACGTAGAAATTACACAGCAGTGGCACTTACAGGATCTACACCAAAGGGGTACGGCGATCCCATGAAGTTGTCCACCGGGTCTAGCTGCTCGTGCTCGTGGTAATTGGCCCTGAAGGTGGAGTACAAAAATCTTGTGCTCAGTCCACCATGCTTTGTTCTGCCATGAAAGAAAACTTCACTTCCAGATTGCAATGAAGCAAACATGAGACTAACAGCCATAAAATAATGAAGGCTGTATATGCATCTTTCAAATTCATTCGTCACTGTGAAAATCACCATTTCCTGCACTGTCAACTTGACAGTGATCTCTCCTTGCTGATCTAGTAAGCACATTTCCAAGTTACATTGCGTTAAACAACTGTGCTGTTATTTGCTATGCCTTGTTTAGAATTCACCCTACTACCTCGTCCAAGTGAAAGTAAGTTATTTCTCTGCATTTACATACCCTGCTACTGCCTCTATCCTCCTTCCAATTTAAAATAGGATGTCATTAACCTTTATCTGTTCCCAAATCCACCCAGTTCTCTTCCTGCCTCTTGACGTTATAATTTACATTTTACACACCTCACTGTGCTATCCGGAACTTTTTTCAAGCCTTTTCATTGCTTTCCAGGTTTCAGCCCTATGTGAGCACTAGCAAGATACAGCTACAATTGATGCTCATTGCATTGAATCCAGATAATATGAACAGCCAGATATAACCTACAATATGACCAATTTTGTTGGTTTATCATGCATTTTAAATCCAAGAAGTTTCAGTCTACTGCAGCCAGTTAAAACAGACCACTGCTTACAGTGGACTGAATTTGTGGTGAAATTTGGTCCACAATGTCTTTTGCATCGGGAATTGTGTTTCAAGGCATGACCAAGCAAAGCTTAGCAGTAATGGCCCCCTCTCTGTTCAGCGTGGAGCCTCAATAATCAACACCATCAGTATTGTGGATGCCACTGTCAAAGCACATCAGGCTACGACCTTGAATAGTAGCAAGATGGCGAGTATTCTATCCCTCCCACACACTGCTTTGACACCTGCACATTAACCAAGCATGGCTGGCAGACAGAGGCCAGCCAAAATGAACATTTGCCATCTCCTACAACATTAAAAATAAATGTTGATTCCCGGCAGTCATTTTTGCAAGGTTGTCTGGAGCAATTACGGCCTGCATCATCAACTTCCAACAAAACTAATAAAAAGCAGATCAGTTCAAAGCTAGCATTCACATTTCAGCAAAGAAAATATAGAATCAAAGGAGAGAACTAAAAAGGAGATTAAAGAAAACAAGCGTGACGTGACAAGCGTCTGTGACTCGAGATCCATGGTTCCTAGTGGGTGGGTTTAATTCCCATCTGAAATGTGCGGCTCATGACATCACACAAACTGCTGGCCTGCCCCACCATGTCATTTGCCAACCACCACCTATCAAAAGGATGCTTGAAATTTTCACGTCATGAATGCCGCCATAGACTTCTGTGCTAATAGGACATAAATTTCATTTCATTTGTTTTTCCCTTAAAGGTCCGAGGGAATTACATAACTGGGGAGCAAACTCAGTATACAATGCGAACAAGAAGAGGAATATTTTTGCATTAATGCATGTGTCGTCATTATTAGATAATTTCTCATGTAAAGTGTGGTGTGTCAGTATAGTTCTTTAAGTGCAGATCCCAAGCAGATCCTGTGTGGACCTCAGGTGGCTCTCATGCAGACTTCAGGCAGATCCTGTGCAGGCCCATTTACCTCCAAATGATGAACATGGGGTCCTTTGCAGTGTAGAAGTCATCAATTGAATATTTAGCTGCAGTTTTCTCAGCAAAAAATGGCGTCGTTTACTGCCAGACAACCATCAACTACATAGCTGCAAATAACCGCACAATTTTTACCAAAAACAGCGAATGGCTGAAGCTCTCCTCTGTGTCCATTTAAAGACACATTTGCTAGCTTTGCAGTGTTTGTGTAACACTGTGCCATACTGACTGATCAATGCACAATGATGTGTATGACATCACCAGAGAATGTCATGCAGGGTGGTCTGAATACGATTTCACGAGCCACAGCATACTGATACTATATCATACGCGCCGCACTGGAGAAGAAAAATGTTGAATTAACTACTGCAGCACACAAAACAGCGGTTACTGAATCTCATGCTATACACTGGCGATGACAATGCATGGTTTTTAGTCCTACCATTCTGCTTTGCATGTTTGATTCCCGTAGAGTGTGCTAGAGCTCCTCCCCCAATTACCCGGAAAGGCAATGTTTTATCTCATGCCTTCCAGGGAGCGAACAAGCACTTCAAGGTGGTGCCGTAAACAGGACAGAAGCGTGTACTCATGTTACTTGAAATATTTTAACAACTGCACCAAACGTATGCTGTTTCCCTGCTCCAAGTAGATTGAGTAAATTATGCTAAGAAATATAGAGCGCAGTACTTCAAACGCTTTAAAAATGTAGAGCGCACAAAAAGAGAAGAGCAGCCTTAAAATGAGCTGCCTATTAGGAACACTTTGCAATGCAACATTGTCTATCTACAAAGTACCACATATACTCTCAACTAGGCAAACAGGAAAACAGTTAAATGAACTGCTTCCAGCCACATCTAGTCAGCAAATTCTCCACAGAGTGGGTCAGTGACAAGAAATTGGGACACACTTTTTTGTGACGAACCAAGAAGACCCAAAGATGTTGAAGGACTTCGAGAAGGTGTCGTTGTAAATGAGGCCTGTGTAGATGCTGAAGATGCCCATCAGCAGGATGATGTAGCGGCCGCCAAAAAATGTGTTCCAAATCTGTTTCATGCATCGCAGAAAAAAAACTGGTTATTACTGCTACTACTGTCAATGCGGTGCTACCAAAAGACTTGTACGCTGCTTGTATGCCAAGTTTTTATTTGCTAATTTATAAATCACATCAAAGAGCCCTGCATTAAGAGTTGTACATGAAAAAAACAAAACAAGAAACAGGCTAAAATTTAAAGACAGCAATTCTGTTCAATAAAAGCTAACGTGGTCTAATTGCAAGCATCTCTGCTAATGTAACCATTAAAAAGTTGTTCACTTATTAAAGGCCCAATGTCCACCCTCCGGTCGAAAATATTTTCTTCTTCGGTGACTGTGAGACTTCGCCCCTAGAACGCAAGTCCGCAAAATGTTTTTGAAAAGAGTAACTAATAACACAGTTACAGCCACCGCAATCACCCGATTCTGCCATGCCTCTCTCCTTCCGTTCCCTCGCAAAGGTTTTTCACTCTCGGGCCCGAGGTCGTCTAGCCTCCGCAATACAAATTCCCCTTCCTCCTCCGCGTTTGGCGGGAGGTGGGGCGTGGCTCTCCGCGAGCGCGAAAAAAAAAAAAAAAAAACGGTCGAGGGAGCGCGCGCCACTGGGTTCAGTCTGGCCGTGGCGAGGGAAAAGCGCGCTGCGAGCGGTAGACACCCATCCTTCTCCCGTCAGTCAGCGAGACGGATCAATGGACATCGTTCGCGGTACATACGTCATTGCTGTGGCCCGTCTGGCCAGCGCAGGAAACGGGGAAGCTGGCTTCCCAGAGGAAAGCATGAGAGAGCTTTGAATTGTATTTTCGATGCTTTGCGGCGCGCGTGTCACTGTAGCATTTTGCACAGACTATCTCTGATACCTGATCGAAACACTGGGCTCCTTTGCTTAAAAGGGCCTTCAGTGGACAGTGGCCCTTTAAGGGGGGACATGGGTCTTGAGCAAAATTTTCTTAATATTTGTCCTGTCAGTATGAAATTTGCAGGGTTTATGTAAATTCTTGTGCTGGTTTCAAATATGTTGTTAGTTTTCTTCTACATAAATTTGCTGAGTAGTTACAGCAACTTTGCTGTTCCAGACTTGCGGGAAGCTTGTAAAAATATCTACTGAAGGGAAATTGCTAAAATGCACATGGATCTGTTCCTGAATGTCTAAGGAACACAATAAAACAAGTTTTGTGCTCCTGCCTTACTACAAGCCAAAGTTGTGGAAGTTTTAAGTTTCAGCTTCACAAGTGCAACCACCCCCTTTCTACATCTTCGTATGTTTAAAAATTTTTCATGCAGTTGAGACCTTGTATAATAGCTTTATTGTGTTCCTTTAACACTCACGAGCCAGTAAAAATAAAAATCATTACAATCGAACGAGTAGGAGAGTCACAATGCCACCCGCAAAATAGAAGGGTAGGCAAAATTTTCATTTTGAGAAAAATGGAAAAAACGAATTGCAATGTCAAACACTAATTTAATCAAACAAAAACTGTAGAAATGCAGGCCACTGTGGCCTAGAAGGCTCCTGGACAGTAATCTGCATTGGGTTTGCCCTTCTGCTTTTGTTTTGCTGCAGTCTGAAAAGCTGCAGAGGAAGCACGCTTCCTGTCTGCTCTCAGACATTCAGTGGTGCAATGCACAAGTTTACAATTTAAAATGGCTATAAACCTCCAGGAATGTAGTCTCTTTGCTTTCCAACGTCCAAGTGTTGCCTCTTTCATTTTGATTTGCAGTTGCAGCACATTCAGTTGTCACTTTTTCGGGTTTTTTTTTTTTCTTTTTTTTTTTTTTTTTTTACGTACGTCGTTTTGCTACGTCCTCGCATCAAGACCGCGGTGAGGAACGTTTATTGCGGAAAAGAAATGTAATTTGGAGCTGTTTGCTGCTTCCCAGTGCTCTGCATTGCACTGGAAGCAAGTGAATTCCCTAAGGACTATGAACGAGGTCCGATCGGCGCAAACGCGCGGCGAGCTCTACGAAGACGACGTGTCCCGCAGTTTACGCATTGGAGAATAAGTTTGACGGCGATTCCTTATCCCCGTTCACTTTTTTAAATGCCAATATCGCCGCCGTATGTTTTACGCTTCGCCAATCTCGGCAAACTGTTTAGATCTGACGATCGTGAACTCCGCATCGCCAAGCGGACTGTCCGCCGCGCTGCCGTCATCGTTACGAACACAATCCGTCTACCGCTTCGTTGCTGGAGTTGGCGCGAGTTCAAGCTTTTCCTGTTTTGACCTTATCTTTCTGCTCATCTGCGGCCAGCGTTATCACTGTCGCGGCGGGTGCGACCGCTGGCAGTAGCAGTCCCCCGTGCTGGGGAACACGCTAGGCCTACTTCAGGCTCGTACACACGATCGTTCGGCGCACGATTTCCGTCGGCCTGAGCGCGCACAGCCGGGGCAGGGCATCACTTGAGATGATTATTCAACTATTTTTTTTCACTTTTTTCACAAATTCTTGCCATGAACGCACCTCGCGGTTCGGAACCAAGCGCGGCCGGCGTCACGTCTCCGCCGTCTCCCCGCGGCTCGGGCGCGCCGAGCAGACGCCGTCAGCCAGCTCCACCAATGCGGGGACGCCTTATCGTCACGTGCACCCCGAAAGCCAATGGGATTGCAAATGCCACGTTTTCTTTTTTAGCTATTTTTTATGCGACCAATGGGCGAATGTAAACAGCAGAGGCGGCGATTTGAAGACGAAAGGCGGCTCTTTCGAATGAGACCAAGATGGCTACGGTGCCGCGCACAAAATGGGAGCTACGCCTCGCGGAAAATGGTTGTTTCGGGGGTCGTTTTCGGCCCAAATTTGGGCGACATCGATTATATAAATTGGCATTGTGACTAAAATACCGACCCTAGAGATGAAAAACTTAGCAGATAGGTAGATAAAGAGCTACTGATTTCGCAAATCACATTTTCTAAAAAGTGATTTTTTCGCGATTTTTTGGTCCGCAAGACCCGTGTCCCCCCTTAAATCCAGCAAACACCCTACTCAGAAAGCTTTATGGAAAAAAGAAAAATTTCATCTAAGTTGTTCCGCTTGGAAGCTAGCACAGTTGGCCTAATACAGAGAGACCCTGTTTACCCTCTCTCTTTCAAGAAAGAACATAAACCAAACGTTCTCAGGAATAAAATACCCAATTGAAGTACAGTTTGTGTCACTGAAGTAAAAAATAGAGGTTAAAACAGCATTAAACACAATGTAAAATACAATATACAGCAGTAAATGCAGAAATCTCCCCTTACTTATCGTGTAGCAAAGGAAAATATCCCAAGATTCATATATTAGCATACATGAACCACACTATAGTATTTATCTAGGATCGCTAAACAACTCACTGAATTACTTCATGGGGTTTTGGTTTTGTTGACCAAACTATCACTGTGAGATGTAGTTTGTTTCGGCCATGCAAGGCATGAAAAAAAGCTGCATTGTATTTGCTAATATGCAGGTTCAATGCATGTCATCACTTGAGCTGGCCTGCTTCAGGAGCTGAAATGGCAACAAACGGCATATTAGCAGTTAACATTACGGTCGTTTTCCTACCTCATGCAACCAAAACAGTAACTACATAAGATTATAAATTACTTAGAAGAGCAGCCATAACCAAATAGCCTTGAATGATCCATGCATACTAACGTCTAACACATATCATTTGAATGAAGAAAACACGCAAGCAAAAATTTGATGCCTATAGCTGGTTTGGTTTGGCTTATAAGGTTATACCTTAACCCTTAACCCTAATAATAATAATAATAGGGTATAACCCTAGTTGGGTTATATTCTAACCACTGATTCACCGTGCCAAATTGGTCTCAAATTCTTTAAGACATTGGCTTCAGAAAAAAAGTGTCAATTCTGAAGATCCACTTCTGCGCACCAGGGTATGTTCTTTGTAAATGTAATTGGCTCATCTCCAGAGTACTGTTCCAGAGGCAACTTTGCGTATGTAGTGGCCACAAGATATGCGCTAGAAGCTGCTACCCTGCAGGTAGGCTTTATTTTTAAGTTAATAAATATATCTAGACAAAAGTTACCTTGTTGTAGTGTCTTTCAACTGTTCAAGACGACCTACAAGTTCCAACTACATACTACGAAGAAAATGCTGGAAAAGGGATCACACAACTCTCAACAGCACTCAGTGGGTGTCAGTCTGAAATGCTCCAGTCTTTAACTGACGTGGTTACATTTAGCTGGAGCGTCTGGTATAATCAGACATGAGAATACGAAGCGAGGCGTGCCCAATACTTACCTCATTGTTCGACCTGTTGGCCAGCAGAGCTTTTTCCTTGACCACCATCCACAAGGCAAAGAGGAACATGAGGGCACCATGGCCAGCATCCCCAAACATCACCGCAAATAGAAACGGAAAGGTGATGATGGTGAACGGAGCTGCGGTAAAAAAAAAAAAGATAAGGAAGCTTGATGTCACTGTCCCATGGCTAACAAGGGACACAGCACACACGTAGACCTAGTTGGTGCCATTTCATAGTTGGGCTAGTACTGCACCATTTTTGTGACACGTTTTCCCGCCACAAGAAAGAAGCATATCAATGTGTCATTCACACTTTATCATTTAAATATTTACATATACTGCAGTACCCTCCTGGGCCCATGCAGAAGTAGCCGAAATGACGATAAGAGGCACAGAGGAAGATGTTTAACCCACTCTCCTGATTGCTCAAGCAAGATTCTAGCTTCCACATAGCTGCAAGTAACTTATAAAATGGTGCATAAAAGAAACTGAGATCAGCTGGAACTGTTGCAACTATGCCGTATTAAAGTCAATGCAGCACAAAAGCTTGATTTTGGTATAAAAATCTCAATACATTCCAACTAATTCTAATTAAAATAAATTTTAATTAAGGCCTTCCACTGCCCTGCATTAAGCAGCTGACTCACCTGGGTTCACCTCCCGATAGCTTGGCACGGCATATGCATCCACGATGCTCTGGAACCCCACCGTGAAGCGATTGGTGCGGTTGTAGGTAGGCGGCGTCTCCTTGGTCTCCATGCGGTTCAGGATAGATGGCACTGTGCTGCCACTACGGTCCTGGAGGGGGGAAAAAGGCCTAGGAACGTGCTCTGCACTTGCAACAGTTGTGTTTTCTTCTTCTATAGTGAGAAAATTAATCGGAAAAACTCAAGTACAAAAAGTTAGTTGTGGTTTAGCTTGTGGTTAAACCTGGAGTTACACGACAGCAATCTGCATGGCTACGCTTAGGTTTGGCTTGAAAGTAAAGACATGGCTTTCAAGCATAGTAGTTTACTCTATGGTTTCAGCTTTATTGATGCCATAGGGAAATCACTTCACGTATGAGCGCCCCTACCTCTCGTCATTGACCATTCTTATATGCAGGTGTAGAACAGTTCTAGTGGTATGACATAGTCTCCAACTCCGAGGCACAATGCCGTCACAACGTTCGAACAAGCCTTCTGTCCTAGCAACTCGCTGTTGTCATTTGTCTTTGCCAACTACAGTTTTCTTCTTCTTCTTCTCACGGACAGGCATGGCGAAATGGCGAGACTGTGGTCAATGTAGTTCTCGCTACAAAAATATTGTCAGGGAAACCGGCAATGATAGCAACAGCATTGTTGCTGTTACAGTATGTTTCAGTGTTGCTGCCCAAACATGTTCCACTGAAACCACAAAAATATACATAAATCTTTAGCAATTAATTTCATTCATTTGAAATTCATATGTTAAAAACAATTTATTTGCTCACTTTATAGCTGTGCACAAAAGTTCAACAGTTTTCTGGCTAAAATAAAGTGCCAGGTATCAACACTGGTAACAAGAAAGGAAAAATAAATAAGGGTAGCTGGTTTTCAGATAGCCAAGTACTAATATAGGAACTCTGACAAAACAAACATTTTCTCAATTTTTACTACTCCTTAGTTATGCTCTGACAAGTGAAAATGTAAAAAAGTGTTTCCTTCTCAACAGAATCCATGAATAACTGATTACCTATTGAGGCTTTGGGTATGAGCAAAAATCTATATTAAAAGCTGAAAAGTAACCCTTTAACACTAAACTATGTAATTGCTATTGAATATTCAGCAACTCTGTCTAATACACAACTGAAAAGGACAAAATTATACTGTTACAAAATAAATATATATTCAGATGTAGTAACAACATGAAGAAAAGGTAAGAAACGGTCAACACTTTTTTTAACTGGAATCCTAATTATAACAGCATTACTGGCATTTGAAAGAGTGCTAAGCGAGAGTGCTTTGTTGAGAAAGTCAGTCTGGCATTTTAATGGGTGCTGCACACAGAGACAAGGACGAGAAGGTAACAGCAAGTGCTGCACAGCACCTATTATATGTATTGTGCTTCATGAGAGCCCCCAGAGGTAGCCAATGCTTTCAGTCTTCTCTATCGATAATGGCACCGCGTGTCAGTAATTTTTAATCTTCGCTTGTCAACTAGACTCGCTCTTATTTGCCACCATAAAGAGTGCCTGACGTCATATGTACCTTAAAGATAACGAGCACAGGACTAGACAATATTGAAGCGAAAGCTTCACTAGGCTAACTGCAGCGTGTTTTGCGTACACCGGAGTTTGACCTTCAGCCGACCTACAGCTGTGTGCCCAGCGGCGCATGTCCTGCTCGCCGCCCTCTTCTTCGTACGTGTGGTGCACACAGTGGGCAGTGCTCCATTCTTGCTCTGCTTCGCTTCTTCTACATCGCACACCTGCTTCTTCTTCACTCGCCTGGCAAACTTCATTCATACCAATACATATTGCCGGTCATTGCGGAGCATCGTGCATGGCGTGATCACTTAGCTATGTGCCTCATTACGCATGCGCGATGCTCTTCAGCTGCTGCGCCACAGTGGGGCATAAAACCGTGAAGCAGCCACTCGTTTGCGAAGGCATATATATGCGCTTAGAATTGCGGCCAGTATGTAGTGCTATGCCATGGATGAGGCAACAACGCTTAGTGCAAGCGCCCGCTACACTCGCCTACGAGCCTAATCTTCTCGTCCTGTAGACATGCCTCATTGTGAAGCGGCATGTAGGAAAAATGAAGCTGAGGGAGCTAAACAAGCAACGTAAACTCCCAAAGAGCGAGAAGAAACTTGCAAAGCAACAACGCAAGGCGGCAGAGAAGAAGATGCGGCAAGGACAACAGGGAAATGATTCTGTCGCATCCACAACTGCTGCTTTCGCTTTGTATATCCTGGATTAGCAGAGTTAAACCACTGCCAACTTTTTATCCCTGATGTTTTCTATGCTACTGTTAAAGGGCAAGGGCACAAAAGATACATATTTACCAAGTCTAAGAAATGTGCATGAACAATCGTTATTTCATCCCTGGTCTCTGCAACACAATAATTTTCAAGCTACCTTTACTAACATCAAAGATGGCAATGACTGAATATAATGGTTCTCCTCCTGAACAGGGATGTCCACTCTAGAGGGAGAATTATGAGGAGGTTCCACAGCGCTTTATAGTGGGCCAATTTAAGTTTTTAATTTATATCAATGACCAGTCCTACTCACACAGCTCTTCGAGTTGTTTGTTATATGCTCATAACAAAACAATTGACAATTAAAAAAAATGTATTATTTCGATCGTGTTCAAGTTGAATATCAATATTGTTACCTTTGGTGTCAGCAAAATATGCTAAAGAGAAAGCCTTTCAAAGCAAAATCGGTTGTATTCTGCTCCCCCAGGTGAATACTGGTCCCTCCATACCTATCAACAATCATATACTGGAAGGTGACCACTCTGTTTTTGGACCCACAAAATCACCATCTTAAATTTCACCACCACATTTCACGTATTAAAAACTAGCTTACGGCATCAAAACCTCCGCGATAGCTTTCTTTCGTCATTCTATATTGATCATTTTTATCTCACTCCTTTATTAACTCTCACATCAACTATCGTACAATATTTTTGGGTCATACTAAAAAATTAAGTAATTAGATCTGAACATTCAGACCATGCAATGCTAGCATTAAATGCTTATTTAAAGCCAAAAATATACTAATGGATCAACAAACAGATATATCTTAGTGTGCTTATTAACCTACTAAAAACTGATTCCGATTCTGACAAAAACACACTGGAATCACCAGGATGAAGAACCAATTTTTCCGCCTGGCAAAGCTAACACTGAGTTGCTAATATTTGCTACCATAGCCAAATCTTAATAACAAGGAACAACACTGCAAATATGTTCTAACTACCATCTGCAATTAAAACCAAAGAAGTCCGATCCGAATAAATGGTTGATATACTGTGTTGAGCAATGCAAGAGCATTGGAGACGTGCAAGAGCGTGCCAGGCCTTTTGAAGTGATAGCTTTACTACACAAGGTAAAGCCAAGGTCATCATGTGCTTCTGATGACCTTCAAACAGCTTCGAGGTCAAGTTGGAACTTCGGCCACAACCACTTTGGGTAGCTATGTTCCCAAAAGGTTAAGGTCAACTGGTGTGGGAAATAGCTTAACGCGCGAGCAGCTGCGTGGCGAGATATGACCGCTGACGTCAATCTCGAGTATATGTAGAGGCACGCTGCGTGCCTCGGCCGGAGCCGCACCATGGACTCGAGGAAGAACAACTGAGCAGCCATGCTAGTTGCGATCATGGGTTGGCTGCATCGGACGATCTGGAGGACACTAGTGTTGCGAGCTGAAAGTTTGCAGAGAAGAGAAGGGGCTAAAGCCAAAAGAGTGGCAAAAACACCGAAACAACATCAGCAGTGTCTTGCGAAATGCCGCCACGATGCTGCAAGGCGTGAGCGACAGAACGGCACAGTAACAGAGAAGAAACTGCCACGAAGGACCCCCCAGCGTGCCATGGTCAGATTCAGACAACTACATGGGCAGCAAAAATACAGCTGGCAGTAAGCAGCATGCAGTGATAACAAGTGCTAGCAAACTTCATAGCAAGCCACTCGTGCATACGGCATCGATGAAACCACAGCAAACATTAATGCAATGGTTCTGCCAGCTAATCATGAGTTCTGCATTCGAGAGCAGGACCCTGTTTGACATAACTGTCAAATGCACTCATGCATTTGAGATGGAGGCCTTCACTGAAAATGCAGCCGGTTTTGACAAGGCCAAAGCATCAGTTTGGATAGACACAAAGTCCCGGTGCATAAAAACCCAATCTGAAGTCAAAACAGGAGTACAAGTTAACAGGATTTGAGAACATGAATACAAATTGCAAACTACCGGGTTTAACGTCCCAAAGTGGCAAACCGGCTATGAGGGACGGCACAGTGAAAGGTTCCAGATGAACTTGGACCACCTGTGGTTCTTTAAAGTGCACTGACATTGCACAGCACACAGGCTTTTTAAGGCGAAAGCCTTTCTAGGATCATGAAATGAAATTCCGTGTGCAAGAGTTGTGCGCGAGATCTGTGATACTGTGAGAGGTTCCGCAAGATGTGTTCTTGTCTAGCGTTCTTGCCTTCTGAAATGCCCCACTTGAACGCGCGCCAAGGAACGCCGCACGACAGGAGCGATGGTGTGCCGTCCAAACTCACACTTGCCGGAGAAAGTGTGACAGATACCGCTCCTTTCCTTTCCTGTAAACCAATCATAATTACACGTAGCACTGCAACGAACGCCGATAAGAGGCAAATGATGAGAGGCAAATGATAGGAGAGAAAGGGGAAGCTTTCACCATCCTCCTCTTTGAGAGGCATCTAAGAGACCATCTAATTTTTTTCTGCATTTCGTCTCCACTGAAATATGTTCACAGGGGCTGGGATTGAACCCATAACCTTGGTATCAACAGCTGCATGATAAAAACCACTGAGCAACTGTGGCGGGTAGGAATACTATAAGCTGAAGCCACTTCAGACTAAATGAAATATGGATGAGTGCACCTTACCTAACTACCTATCATACTTTCCAAAAATAATTAGTATTTTTTTGGCAATGAGAGCGAAAGCTTGAAGACGCAATTTCCACACGAGGTGATGTGGCATGCTTCTACCATCTCTCTGGTGCACTGTGCAATGTGAGACTGGTGTTGTTTACAAAATACCTTTCTCATGCGTACTTTCATACATAGGCTAAACTTGTTGGTGACAGAATGGTCAGCTTTAAAAGTATCTAGATGACAAGTCTTCTGATGTGATGGAACGCTGCCATGAATGCAGGAATTGCTGTCATATCTTCGATAAGCACTGGTCCTGTTTAGGAGAGGTTATGGAAGCATTCCGCATTGCCTTGTGTGGATATGGCGTCTGCAGTCGTTTGTTCTCATTGTCAAAGGGAGAAATAGGCTATCTTCGGAGAGTATGATAGCGTTTTCTATTTCATCCTGTTTGATAGCCGATAGTTTCTGTTGTCTTTTCTGACACATGATATTTATCACCTATTTTCATTTGCAATTAACCAGTTGTGAGAATAGCACGTGTCCTGGCTCTTTTTTCCCTGTTTTTGGTAAATTTGCACTCACTAAGTGATCATGAATGGCATCAGCTCCTGGCACACATGAGTGCAAACCCCCAACGCAAATTGCTGGTGGCAATCCAGACTGACCGTGCCTCGGTGCAGTGCCATCTGGATCTTCTCAAGGTCGGAGACAGCGCACCAGCACTCAGCAATGAGGCACTTCTGTGTCACGTCCAGGTTGAACAGGTTCAGGGCATGGTAGATGGCCTTGATCTTGCGCACCTTGATGAACCAGTTTCTGATGTTCTTAGCAGCAGCAACCAGCACCCGATGCCGGTGGTCTTTTGTCTGGCCCAGCACCTTCAGGGGTGCAAAGAAGCCAAAAGATGCCCGTTTCCCATGAACACTGCTCAGCTTCAGTACAGGAAATGGGCAAAGGACAGAATGCTTGCATACATAATGTTCGCACATATTAGTGCGCCATCAGACAATGACTAAAAAATGCAGCTATTACTATGGCTGCCCATGCGGGTAGGTTTCATATCAGCCCAACCATCGTACACAGACGCATGGTAGTACACGAAAAACAGAAGGCTCAGCTAACCTGACATCAGAGAACTGCATGGTAGTTTTCATGCACCTGAGACAAGAAAGTATGTATGCATTGCCTGCACATAGCAAGAGGCTAGTGGAAAACTGAAAATTCTGTAATGATGAAAAACGGCGAGCTGTTCTTAGCAGATAAAGTCCACTATTGTGAAAAGGATTAATCTTCATTCATAGAGATGCATGGACAAAGAATGCATGAACCATTCCTAGGGTGTTTGTTCAGGCCTGCGTGCACACTGCAACAGGGCTCACACACCGTGTTCAAGTCTTCAATGCGGGTCATCACACCAATGGACATCTCCCTGCGATCGGCTGGGGTCTCGGGGCAGGGGTAGAGGGTGGCACGAAACCTGTGCAGCAATTTCAAATTAAATGCACTGTGGCACAAAATTAAGAAAGGGGTAAAAAAAGAAAATGAGCAAAGGAATATGGAAGAATAAGAGAGCAAGAGAGCTTGCTTTACAACTGCGATACTCTACTACAGCTGCAATGCTCCACATCTAACAATTATATCGTGCGTTCTGTCTATCTGTTCAGAGTTTTGGTTTCCGTTCTGTGAACTGTGCGGGTACTTCTCTCTTGTCTTTACTTGGATATTAGCTTTCCCAGTCGTATGGACCAAGTATATTTATAGACTGCCTCGCACATTAAACTGGGTTTTCAGACAATATAGTTTGGTTTGTGGGGTTTAACATCCCAAAGTGACTCAGGCTATGAGAGACGCCGTAGTGGAAGGCTCCGGAAATTTTGACCACCTGGGATTCTTCCATGTGCACTGACATCGCACATCACAAGGGCGCCTCACTTTTCGCCTCCATTAAAAAGCGGTCGCCAAGGCCGGGATTCAATCCCGCATCCTTGGGCACAGTATGACAATATACAGTAGGCCCTTTCACCATCAAAAATGAGGCCCATCATTGCACGATTCCTCACACGTAAAGCTCCAAATGTTTTACACGCAGAGACCTGCATGCACTGCTGTTGTGTTGTGTAAGGTATTGTGATGCAAAAGTGGCTAATGTTGGCATGTATAAAGATCAGAGTAAATGCATCTGCTGTCACAAAGAAACTGAGTATAAAGCCAATCACAGTTTGTTTAAAGCACTGTTTTGAAGAAACATGAAGAGATTAGTTAATTACCTATGACTGCATTTTCTCTGAGATGAGATCTAGAGAAGAAATAAATGTGTTCTTCCTAAATCACATGAGGCACCTTTGTACTGCAAATAAAAATGTGGTTTACACTCATGAAGTTGTAGCGACCTACATGCGCTCGCTGCGCCGGTGGTTTCCCTTTCCCCGTGAGAGAAGAAAAGCGCACGAGGAAAGGATGCACCTAGCGGCCAACAGGAAATATAATAATCTAGGTTTGGGATTCACGGCATTTGGTCACTCATTCCTAACCTGCGCTAGCGTTTCAACAAAGTCTTTACCCAATGCCATGATCCACACAATTTGCTTTTGCTTTGCGGGCCTGAAGCTGTGCATGCATGACTTCATTTCTCCCAAAAAGATATTCACAAGGTGCAGCTTGCTTACTCTGTTGCCGATGTACCTGGCATTCGTATTTCAATTCACTATGCATTAACTTCACACAGCCTGAATGAGACACCTTTGCTTTCCAGAATTCAATGCTGCAAGCTTGCGCAGTGTGCACACATGAGCTCTCAGCTCATCTCTCCACTTATGGAATCCTGGTCATTGTATTTTGGAGCACACTACAGCAATGAAATTAGACGCCGCTTTACATACACCCTGGCTCATGTCTCTGGCATGCTCATGTGTGAACCCAAGATTCTATCACGTCTTTTGCACAAAATACATGAGAAAAATTTTGAATGCCCAGACGTGCTGAGTAATGTTTTGCCTACACCTGCATATGCACGGCACTTGGCATCTGAACCGCTTCCTTTAAAACAACCTCATTACTTCAGGTGTAGAAACCAGCCAGTCTCAAAGTGTAATATGGCCATCGCGGCTGGGATCAAACTTGTTTTAGTTGTGGTTGTTAACATTAAGGTGACATAATTCACAAGTATGAACTACAGATACGAGAAAAGCATGGTCACTCGTATGAGATGTAAGTAGAGTAAAGGATGCCAATGTTCTTAAAAATTAACAAGGAGCACTCATCACAGGTTAAAGATTTGATGTCAAACGGTGAGATTCAGGGATGAAGAAAATCTCAGAATTACATCTAGGCACTCAAAATGCTTTTCAAAATGACCCAAAAGCTGATAATATCACTTCATATTATAAGTATAGGACTGTTGCAACAGGGTCTACGCAATTTTGAAAAGTTTTCCATCACGTGCCCTTGCCAGAAAGTAAGGTGGACACCAGTACAACCAGTTTTGAAACCAGAACCAAGCATTTGTAGTGTTGCTTACAAAATTTGAACTTTAGACAGCTAGGAATGTGCTGTTACACACAAGACAAAAATAAGGCCCATCCTCACCCTTCGCATATCTTCTTGACTCTAACCTTCAACTGCTCTCCTTGGAAGAAGATGATGAATACAATCTTGTAGACTTGATCCCCCTGCGTCCAAAACAATATGATATGCTTAAGAATTCTGCAACATTAACACGTAGTTTTCACATTGCGACACAAAATAGTAAAATTACCTTTGCAGCATACACAAAATATTTGTGCAGCCAAATTTTCCTTTTACTCAAATTTCTATACATCATTCAAAGCTAAAATTACATATAAAAAAGTCAAGACGTTTCCTGCTATGAGGGGTATGGTATAAATGCATCAGCAAAGTCCTTTAGAAAAACAGCAGAGAGGTAACCAACCTATGAGCATACTGTGATAAGCAATGCACCAGCACTGTCAAACAGTGCTGGTCAAACAGTGCTGTCTCATATATATATATATATAGGAAGATAGGCGTGAGGTATGAGAAACAGCCCCTTGATTCCATCATGATATCGAATTGCAGAAGATGACTGCCTAAATCACAGTGCTTGAAAGTGTGTACAGCGCTACCTTTGTGTAGCAAAGTTAGCCAAGGAAGGGAAGCAAAATGCAGGTCAGTGAACCATTTTAACTCCCGAGAAAAACTATGGTAGTGGTATGTAGAATTTAACATCGTGCAACACATGGGCTATGAAAACATTGAACAGAGTTCCTGATTTCAAATACACAAGGTGCTTTAATGTGTGCCGACTCTGTACAGTACATCATCCTGCAACCAAAATTCTAATCTGAGAACTCTGCATCCATAGCCAAATGCAAAGCCTTGAATCACTGCGCTGGGCTACAGAAATGACAGCATGCTAGAACAGTGCTTGCTGCTTATTAGAGGGACTGGACAGCTGGGTGGATGGCACCGCCTCTTGGCACTTTGCTTGTCGCGCCAGCCGGCACACTGTCAGCGCATTGGAGCGCGTTGTTTTTCGGTGGTTTTGGTGGAAATTGGAAATCCTAATGTTTAGATGATGTTGTGCATGAATATGTCCTCAGAAGAGAAGAAAGTTGGGCTAGTTGTGTGAATATGTCCAGTCAAACGAAGCCTAGCCAAGCAAGTCTGGTGAAACGTAGTGTGTTGCTGGTTGCACTGGCAGCTACGCGAACTCATCAGACGCATCTAAGTCTATTCATTTCTATGGGTTTCCACACAAGCATGAGTTGTGGGTGACCTGAGCACGGTTGTTTGAAAGACAAGGGCACGCATTTACGTATTTGGTTACTATGCTGCCATGGAAAAATAAGTGCCAAATTTTTTAAAATTCCAGTTTCAACCGGACGCTTTGTGCCTTCTGTTCCCCAGGAGTGACGGCAAGAGAGTATTGGAGCCGAAGCCGCACTCCTTCATGTGCAGTCATTCTATTTGCAATTGGAAATCCGAAGAACCCAACAGCTTAAGTTACAATGATTGATTGATTTGATTCTAGCATTTTTCACCTGTGTACAAGAAAAGCCCAGCACGGAAAAGGAAGCCATCATTGTCATTCATGCTGCATTACGCTCTTCAGTGATGGGCAGAAACAATGTTTGCGTAGCTACTTTCGCTGACCTAGATAGAGAATTTACTTTTTTTCTCTAACAGAAAGAGCAGATAGGAGACATGAACAATTGGTATTCCCATGAACTTCTTGTCCTTTTCCTCTCTCCATTTTTCAACCTATGAAAATGTGCTGAGAACTCTATGTTGATACTCTGAAAATTTGTTAACATTTGTTTTGTGGCATGCACTTCTCAACTAATAAAATCACTCATTGCAGAGCTCATCAATACCACATGGTCACGAAAGCTACTATCAGCTTCACATAAATGCGAACAAGAAAAAAAAGATATTTTATTGATGGAAACGAGCATGAACGCAGTTTGTTTTTAATTTCAAAGACACGCAGATTGCCAAATTGCCAGATTGCCAGATTGCTGTTTGAAGTGTTAATAGGTACCGCACACGTTTTTTCTCGAGTAGCAAATACTACTGTTTATTTCACATTCACATTGCACTTGACACCGGTTTACATATTTACTCAGCAGCGCTCATTTCCTGACCTGCCTAGGTAAGTACAGTTTCTCATTGGAGTTTTAGTGAATGCGAGATTTCCTGATTACGACGAAGTAAGACAAGGCTGTTTTACCTCTGAGAAATTGCTTGTATGACTAATGCTATAAACAGATTGAACTGCATTCCAGCAAGTAGCAGTGACAAGATATGGCTTTCAGTTATCCGGAATTCTTGAAGTCCAAATGGAAAACTGCCTATATATTCGTATCCCCTCGCATTCATTGATATGCACCTACAGCGGTCAGGTATCGGCCCCTCAAGTTCATGGTATGCTGAGAAAGTAGAACACCTTAGCAAACGAGCCATCAGAGGGATTCCTTTAGCAATAAAATGCCCTATTAGTTGTCTGGTGGCTTGTCTTACAACATATCACACTATGTTTTTATTCAATTGTATTTGACAGTTTTGGCAGTATCGAACTAGTGCCTCCAAATGTTCAAGGCAGATACGATCAATTGCATTGAACTTCATGCACTGGGAGAACGCTCAGACGAGCAGAAGGCAAATATTCATAAGATCCCTCTGTCATAGGTGTCCGAAAAAATAGGGTCGGTCAGAGCAGCAAAATTAACTTTTCTTTTCACAGCTTCCGCAACATGTAGAGAGAAACTTATTCATATTATAGCATTTCCTAAGTCAATTATTTGTAGCAACTCCGATGTGTTCGACCAGAGTATTGTATATGTAAAATTGATGCTGAGGTGGTGTAACCGATTTCACTTGTATTATGACAAGTTTGATAGTCTCAAGGCCGGGTTCAGTGAGCCATTGTAGCATAATTGTGCAGAAAGTCCTGGAAATATGTTTGTTGGCTTTTCTTACTTAAAAGATAACCCTAATTTTGCCTTTTGTTTATTTTTCTCTTTTTTCAGCTCTTGTTGCAAGGTTGAAGCTGGAATGTCATTTGCTTTATTCTATTCTAAATTGTTTCAGTCTATTATCAAAAAACAGATGCGCCATCTTTTTCATTTTACATGAACGCTGACCATTACAACTACCACTACTACGGCACTATAGCTAGCTACACTGCTCGGCGGTATTTGATCTTCAGGCAGGTTTCGACAAGAACAAAAATAAGATGAATGTGCAGTGCAAGCACATTTTCCGTTGCCGAAGTTGTCTTCACAAGCACCTGAAGAAGGCATTCCTAGCGCATGGTGAAATAGCGCGCGGCAATTTTGAGTATACAACAGAAATAGCACGTGCCAGGCGGTTTAAAGAATGCACTCCCTGCAGATGATGGCTCTTTCCTTTTTCAAGATTTCCTGGTCGAAAAATACTCCTTACAATTACTTAGGCTCTCAAAGCCACACCGCAGAATGACAGGTAGGGACATCATCGAGTACGCCTCGCAGAACGGAACCGACTTCACCGCTCAGCTACCTCGGCGCTCCGCTGGCGAGCGCTTTGCCGCAAGTGGCGCTGCTCCACCGAGGCGACGGTGGCACCATACAACGGGCATCAGTCCCTATTACTTAGAGCAACGAGTGGAAAAAAGCCAGCAACTCACGGTGACTGGGTCCTCCAGTGGCGTTTCGATGGCTGTTTGACGAAGGAACACATTGCCACGACACACTCGCCACAACATGCGCTCGAATGATGGAAGTCGATCCCGCAGGACTACTCCGGCCACAAACCTGGTCGACGCAAGCACCCCAACAGCAGAAAAAGAACATCAGCATACAAGGAAAAACTGTCAGACTTTATTATAGAGGGCACTCTGGAAAAGTACTCATACAGGCACAAGTGTTACACCTTACAAAAGGAAAGAAGCCTGCCTGCTGCAATGTGAAACATTAGAAGACTGCCTTCAAACTAGAGGGAAGTAGTACTGGGCCCTTGGAATAAAGAACAGAGAAATTTTAAGTGAATAAATCAAGACACCTAACCCCAATGCAACTTCTGTTCATAAGGCTAAGAATATGAATAGAATATGAATGCAAAAACTGAAACATAAACAATAAAAGGGCAGTGCAAATGTAAGCAATTCACTATTTCGTGTCGGGTCCCTTATGACAGGAATCCCACATTTCCATCACGGCAATAGACTCAAGCTCAAAGTCATTTTGAGATTACCCGCTTTTGTTCATTCGCATCACAAGAATCTTGGTTCTATGTCAAGAGCATCCTGAAACGGCAGAAAAGCAGCGTTAACTCTGAAAGATACACATTTGTAGAAAATGCTCTTCTCAGATAGATTAGTGCTTGAAAAATGTTTTTCACCACGAATGCAAAAACTATAGAGCTGCCAAAGCATCAACTTGCACCCACCATTATACTAGCCACACATTTGGTATCACATTTGCATGGTATATCAGTGGAAATCATTAATACAGCATGATAAGTCGATGACAAAAAGAATTCAGCAGACACACTTAGGACCACCCATATGTAGGAAGACAAAAGCTTGCTCGTGTGAAGCCTGCTTCGGTCACTTCCTCCCATGGCACGCACTACCACATGACCGTCAGTGCAGGTCCGCCAGAGGCAACCACAAGGAGAGGAGCCCTCCCACATGATATCTATTGTGCATGTCATTGTCCCAATTGCTGCTTCATTGGCCGTTGCGATGCCATCTTTACCGGTGCTGTCGACTGTTGACGACAGATTTCCCACAATGAGGCTAGTAAGGTTTTCGTCTTAAAAACATTAGAGACGACCGATGGGATTCATGCAACGAGCATCACGTTTATGCTTTTTTCATGACCAGTTTATACTTGAAGTCGATGTTCCATGCTAAACTAATATTTCAGACACTTCTGTTAAACCTTTAATGTACAGTGTTAGTAGCTGAAATATTTTCTTGCTAACTGACGGGCCTCTGAATAAAATTTCCAAGACTATACTGTTTTCACTTTCCTTTGTTAAAAAACACTCTGAATTTAGGCCAATGATCAACCCACCGCACACTGAAACATATGTGAACATTGCACTACAGCTAGCTTGACTGCAGGTAATAAGTACACAGCTACAAATAGGTTTAGTTTACTTGGTCATTAGGGTTTAACGTCCCAAAGTGACCCTGACTATGACGGGTATCTCAGTGAGAGCTCCGGATAATTTCAGCCATATAGACTTTTTTAACTGACACTGCATGGTATACCTGAAGATTTACAAGGTTGCATTAGGTTCATTTGAAGCAGACCTACTGTACACAGCTAGGCAACATGGGCAACAAAAGTCCCAGAATAACATTTACACATGGACAACTGTTTTATGTCATACAGTGTGATGCCCAGAATGCTTCAATTCACATGTCAACATGTATAACCTAGGAGCCAGAAAAACACAGTGCTGCACCGCAGCCAAGAAGCTACACCATGGTGCAAAAGCCATCACAGTCCACTTACCCGAGCCTGAGGGCCTGTCCACCAGCCCTGAGGCCCTCGTCTCCCAGTAGCATGACGTGCTCTTCCTGGGCACTCGGGTCGTGCATCTGTGCATGGTGATGAAAGAGCGATCAGTGTGAACAATAAATCCACATCAAACATGCAAGTATGTTTTTTCACCTTTGTAAATAATTAACGGTACACTCTGGACAGCTCCTCTAAGTTACTGCTGCAGCAGAAACTGATCCGCTAACTATTTCTGGATATGTCAACATTTGCTCGACAACAGAACATACATATTACCGAGAAAACGGTAAAAGTTTTCCCACCCCTAGATTCAAACTTGTGATGTCGCTACCGAAACAGACATGTTGCCACTAATTTAAGTGATGGTTTAACGTAGCCTTTGGAACCAGTGCCCAAAAGCTCAATGTAAACGTACACATTTACTTGCAAAATCAATGGTGATAGCAAAATTTGTATCATATTTCATGGCTTCATGGTCTTTTTTAGTTTATGAATGACACTCTTTTTGGTCTCTCCTAGATTAGAATGCTGTGCCCTTTCAGAGCACAGGAACTTATTTATACATCAGTACTTATATTTGTTCTCAGTGTTACTCTAAAGAAAAGAAACAGAAGGGTGCGTAGAGCTTCTGACTGCTCAAAAAATCAACCTGTGTGGGAAAAAAGCTTAACGGAAAGTCAGGACTTTCGAATTAAAAAAAAAATGAAAGAGGTCAGGCCTCTCTGCATCTCGCTCTTCAGAGTAGCTGACAGTTGCCAAAACTACTTGACAAAGAAAATAGGTAATATAGTACTTCCTATCAGTATGCAGCCGAGCACATGCTACAGGCAAACTTGGAAGCTAGTCAATCTTATAAAACCTGCCAACACTTACTGTACTAATATGGCAGATTCCCTACAAAACACCTGAATGAAATACCTAAATGCCCATTAAATTTCAGGAGTTTCAGGCTACATTCACCATTACTAAGAACATGCAATCTGAAAAACCATATTGCGAAAATGGCAAGTGTAATCAATCCACTTCAGGAGAGCATCATATTGGCCTGTATGCAAGACCAGGTTGCATGTTCTACATTAATGCCAATCTGAGGCTTCTACACAGAAGGCACAAATTGCTGTTATCGAAGTCGTGCACTCCAAAAAAACAAATTTTAAGGCTACAGGAATTAGCACTGGGCAGTGTAAGTGCTAAAACCTTGACAACATACTCATTCTTTCGAAGCATTTCATTGGAATTAATAATGACAACATCTGAGATAATAAATTAGACCCCAGAAATATAAAATCAACTCCAAGGCTTCCTAGTCAGATATGCTCAGAAAGTATTTACAAGAATGACTGCAGATAAGGACTAAACAAGTAAACAAGAGGTAATAAGGCATTAGAGAATGGCCTACACACCAGTTTTAAAACACAGGCAAGCAAGACAAAAGGTGCAAGCATGCAGCACTCAATGGGCTTGAATGCATACTGGGTGGACCAATTAGCAAAATGAAGGCTAATCAGAAAATGAGGCCACTTAGACTCCTTAAAAGGAAATGCAATAGCAGTCAGATTCGCATCTGTAGTCCCTTTCTGTGTTTGTCAGTTTCATTTTTTCATTTGGCAGCACATCACCAGACACCCATTGATTGTTGCGGTAGGAGCCCAAATTTTTTAGGAGAGTTCTGAGTACTCCTGTAGATGGCATCCTGTAACTGGTCCTTCATGGTCATGTGACCTTTATGATGTCGCTGTCTGAACCAATCAAGATATTTCACCTCTCAGGGTAGCGGCATATTGGTGTAGAGAGAACGTTTAAGCTACGGCATTAAAAAAACATCTTAAAAAAAGCCTGTTTGTTTCTTCTTTTGAGAGTTATCGCAGACAAAAACCACAGGCTTCACCATCAGACCTGGGTGCACCATTTTTTTTTCTGCCCTGCAGCCATTTTAATTACCACTGCATCAGTACACATCGGTTGTCCATTGTATGTCAAGTGCAGCTAACTAAGGCACTTATAAGCCTGAGTTAGTTTTCCAGACATTCATACATATTGTACCTTCCACAATCAAAGAATGGAGCATAATATGGGACAGCATGCAGAATAGCAGAATAAGTTGGGACAGCACAAGCAAAGGTGGTATGGAAGCCTTAGTCTGAGCCCAGACCCGTTCTGTCAAAACTTAGGACAGTGGAAAGGGGCTTCCCTCATGCAGCTCGAAAGAAGTCAATCATATAAGTTAACAAAATTTTTTGCCTGTATTTGTTAAATGCACACCATATGGATGGCCCTATGATCTGTTTTCAACCCCAACATCCAATGATTGTAGTGCGATCAATGATCTCATTTATGGGGAAAAAAAAATAATAGGCCAGTGCCCCTACAACACGAACAGTATGCAAAAATCACACCCATCCATCCTCATTAAAGCACAGCACTCAACAATATAAGCAAGTGATACGAAAACAGTTATGGAGACATTACACACAATCTGAATTACACAACAGGCCTTCATGCATTATGCTGACATGCGACAGGTGCAGACACAAACACTGCAAGTCACTAGAGAATGAGAGGCAATACCGCTATCCTTGGCTACACTGCACTGCCCCATTACTGCACCTTCTGCGCACTCGATGAGTGCAGACTGCCTCACTGGTTCTACTGCAACTTGCAATATAGGAACATTCCCTCTCACAAAGGAGAGGAAAGAGCCCCAGTCACAAGACTGGTTTTGCACACAGGTGCATGTGGGCAAGGCAAGAGAGAAAATGAGGCATCATCAAAATGCAAAGGGAGACTCTCGAGACAAGAATCTGCTTGCCATAGTACCAGTCCAATTACAGCCTAGTGTGACAGTGATCCAAATGTCATTCTTAAAGCAGTATTTTTTTCCTCACCCTCCTGAGCACAGTACAAGACTCTGGGAAGAGGAGCACATGGACCCTTTCACTCATAGCAGAGAACTTAAAGAGGACAAGCAGGAAGTGCCTTCCTTTCATGACAAACAGCTATTGAAAGCTTAAAGCCTATGAAGCCTTGCAGACACAGTGCATTATATGTTAGCAGACAAAGCAAAGCACGCAATATTTTCCGCATGAATTTATCAAGTCAACACACTTCCTATGAATACACCACAAGTACCTTCCAATTTCTGGTTGAATGAGGATATAGGCACATTTGAAAAGTGACAGCTGTAAAAGCCAATGAAAACTGTGGGTGCACTTAATACAGTCAAATGCTGGCTTTGGAAGCATCTCCTTCCTGCTGCAACCTTTGTTTTTATTATAAGTCCAAGGACGATACAGTGCCTAAAGATATCAGACAACTGCTTCAACCGGACCAAGCACTCTCTTGCGTTGCAAGCATGCTCCTGCAGGCAGTAACATTTTTACAAAAAAAGGAAGCCCCACAGGTTAAGAATACATTTACTCTACCTCTTGTCTTGCTTTCTACTGACCTTGTTATGAACAGTTAAGTAGACAAACAGAACTTCCAAAGAGCTCTTTACCATACGCTGCTGCTTAAAGCTTGCTCATCACATTTAAGTGTGTTCAATCACTGCGCTCGGGCAAAAGGAAAGCATTTCAAGAGAAAGTTTTAAAGAAAAGAAGAAAAGGGGGAAATGGCATCCATCATATTGCGAACGGCCGGCCGAGGTGGGAAAAGCAAGGCCTGGGCTTATATCGGGGCATCTGCTGTTTCGCCCATGGAAGCATGCTTGCGGCAACAAGATGGCACCAGGACAGGACTGTATTCAAGAGTATTTCCAGCTACCTGTACTGAAGATATCTTCAAAAAAAAGAAGGAGAGAAAAAATAAAAACACAGTCAGCCTCGCTGAAATGCTTAGGGCCTACATTTATTCAAGTACAAGAAGCAAGCTTGACAGAAACATCAAAGGCACAAAAACGATGGTGCAACATATGTTGTAGACAACAGCCGAAAAGTATTAAAGAAAGTATGTATGCATGAGTGTTACCTGCAGTTACATAACATCTGCAAAGCCCAAATATGTTGCTGCAGAGTAGCTAGAAGTGAACTAAGTGCCAAAATAACGAAAATGTATTACTGGATTTGGCAATACGTATTAGAGCATGCAATCCATTTGTAGCAGACATCTGTTGCAGGATTCCTTCTCAAGCCACAAAGAGCAGTGACTTAAGTAGTGAGAGTGAGCATAGATAATCGATGCAGTGGTTAAAACATCCAAAACCAAACAAATGCAAGCCTTATCTGCACAATGTTGGAAGGTAATGTGGCAACATTCTATACCAGCCATTTGTAGTATTGAAGCCCTTGTTCTGCTAGAAACTCTCATCTAATTTGAAGAACAGCAATACATTACACTAGTATTTTGTTTAGCTCCATGGAAATAAATCGGAAATCAACATGCATAAATCACCTGTAGGCACATGGTATTTCATTCTTTGGCAATGGAGTTTTACGGGCAAAACAGAAGCTGCAATTTATGTTGTCTTCTAAAGGCCATAGGTGAAGTCTTCATTAAAATCCGATAAGATAGAACAGATAATAAAATTTACAGTATTATAGGACCAGGACAAGTTACACAACAAAAGCACAAGTAGTATTTATTTGGCAGTTAATAAATCTGCAAGTATAAAGCATATAGAATAAATAAGATTAGTGGCAGTTAGAAAGAAGTGTGCAACAGGGGCACCTCATACATTATTGTTAGGGCCAATTAAAGCCTTAGTGCCACAGCCATGTACTCTCTAAAAAGCAGGACCTATGTCCTAAAGCATGCCAGGAAAGCCACTTACCTCGTCAAAGAAGGCCTGTGTTTTGCGAAGGATGTGCTTCAACTCCGTAAGCTCGAGGAAGGTTTTCTTCAGACCTTCTGCATTGGTGTTCACCTCCTTCATTTCATTCTCAAGCTTCTCAAAAGTGGCCTGCACAGCAACCAGATTTTCAAACCATTGCGTGAAAACTGGTTGGTTTTCGCTTTGTGGGGTTTAACGTCCCAAAGCGACTCAGGCTATGAGAGACGCCGTAGTAGAGGGCTCCGTAAATTTCGACAACCTGGGGTTCTGTAACATGCACTGACATCGCACAGCACATGGACGCCTTACTTTTTGCCTCCATCGAAATGCAGCCGGCGGTGGTCAGGATCCATCAGCATGCCAATCAATGTATCATTACATGGGACCATCTGTGCAGCAGTCTATCAGAATTGCTTAGCTGATTCAGTAAAAGATAAATATTTTAAAAGCCAAGTCTACAGAGCAGCAGCTCATGAAAAATTCTGTAGCTGAAGGCTTGGGGTTGATTTCTAAATCAAATGGGGCTTCCTATATTGAACTATATTATTTCCACACAAACATTTTTGTACCCTGTACCTAGTTAAATGTGGTAATGACACCCAGCGTGTAATGAACTTGTGCTTAGCAGCCAACTGCTGTAGTCACAAGATGCCATAGTTTTGAGAACATAGGCTTGGGATTCAAATTTGCAACTCAAAGCAGTATTGCGCATTGCGAGCTTTAAAGAAATAGTGCAAGAGTGCAGTTTAAACTCATGTGCCCAAAAAACTGCCATAAGGAAAGTGCTTTTGCCACGACTTTATTGTTGAAAATATACAGTTGTGCTAGCAGTGTGCTGGTGTTCTGTCATGTCACTTATGTACCTTGATAATGAATGACAACCAAGAATGGATGCACTGACTCATGCTTCGAGATGTGCAAGTTTCTCAGAGTTTACAATGGCTACAATTCAAGAGGTGTAATGTATATGCTACTGCGTCATGATGGAACTGCTAAAATATGCAGATTAGATAAGGCACCTCTTGAGGTTTGCAGGTGTTAAGTCTTCAAAGGATTGTTCACGTGAGAAGCTAAGCTCATCAGTCCCACCTATACATCACACAAAAAAGAAATACCTATTTTCTAGCAGCTGGTCTAAAAAATATGGGGGAAAGAAAAGCCGAAAAGATGTGGGGAAAGTGGGGGGATTGCGCTCAAAACATTTCGGGGGGTGTTCTGACACTGAAGCACCCCCTGGCTATAACCCTGGCATACACCATGGTGGTGCCACTAAAATCTCTTTTGTGACCGGCACTGAAAACAGTGGTGGGGTACGTTTTTCATTTCATTTATTTTCCCCTTAAAGGCCAGAGGGCATTCCATAAAGTGGGAGCAAATTTTCAAGATTTTGTGCCAAGAACAAGAACATTATAGAACAGAGAAAAACTACTCGAACAAAAAAATACAGCAAGGAGGAACAACAATGTACAGCAAGTCTGCCTGCCCTTTGCAGTTTATAGCAGATTAGGAAGCGAGAGGGCAAAGTTCAAATCAAAGCCTATTCTCAAAACTGCAAATATTGAATAAGCATGCCGATGAAGCGCACAATCACACAGGCACAGGATAGAAAACGGTGCTGTCTACCAATTAATAATGAAGGCCAATCCTCACACGAAACTGTTGTATACTAATATTCAAAGAAGGCACCGGGTAGCTGGAAAGATGCCAGGTGGGAAGTATTCAGCCTGGACTCCACTAGGAAAAGCGCTGTCAAGGGTATGTCATGCCCCGCAACAGGACAGTATAGGTACTCTTGTGCCCACCCAGCACAATATCATTGAGATACTGAATGATGAAGGATTAAGACACTGATATTGAGACATTGGACCACAGCCACTGTTTATTTTTCTTCTTGATGCTAAGTGGGCAAGTTATATTGATGGGCATAAATTGTCATTGGCTCCAGCTTCACGACCTCCAGAGTTTCTTTTTGTACACAAACCAGCGGTTCTATCGGTTCTATCATGTGCACTAAAAGCAGCTGTAAGTTTCAATGTTTGAGCAACCAATATTTCTAACAAGATCTAGGTACTCACCTCCAAGTCAATCATTTCTCTAGGCTGTGGCGCCTCTGGGTTGTCTCCAGTGTCTGGCATGAGGATACCATCTCTCTTGATTTCTTTCTCCAGGAAGCCTGGAATTTCATGGAAATAACCAAAGAAGCAGCTGGAGAATAAACAACCAGTACATGCTGACAACGGCAAAAGCCGCTATATTCCTAAATGTTTGTGTGTATAAACCTGTTACCTGAATTTGTCATGAATTTCATTCCTATAAATACATAAATGGCTTTCCAATTTTCATCACAATGCAAATAACGGAATCTTAGAGAACTATAGACACCTCATTTTTGGGTTTGTGTTTTATCACTTGTAATGATGCATAAGACATTGCTGTACATGGACTACGTCACATTCGCCTGCGACTGCTGAATAATTTATAATCGAATTTCTTTTCTCACCTCTTTTAGTTTCGGTCTCAACAACTGAGCGATGGCTGTGACGTCACAGTCAAGTTTAGGTCATGCGAGGGATGACAATACAGCGATATAATCATTGCTGTGTCATTTGAATTCACAATAATAATAAAGCCAGCCTCACTCAAGAACAGGAATCACTAAATGTGAACAATGAGCAATTATATCGCTTTTTCTCATGCCGTGCATCAAGACATAATTGTGACGCTACAGCTATCTCTCAGATATCGAGACCGAAATTGGTGAGAAAAGAAAATTTAATTATAAATTATTTAGCGGTCGGAGGTGAAAACTGAGTACAGATCGATATACAGGAATGGCTTACGCATAATTAGCAAGAAGAAAAATGCCACCAAAGCTTTGTGTCTATAGTCCTTTAATGTGGTAGTGATTTATCAGATGAGATGAATATGTGTGCCTGCCATTAACAAAGGAAAATTACAAGCACAATGAAGTTTATCCTAAGGCAAAAGCAAAATTTTAGATTAAAGGCACAGGACTTTTAAAACCTGCAAGAGCGACATAAGGCTAGAAGAGAGCACTTAGGAGTTCTGTAACTGTTGAAAAAACAAAGGTTGTCTCAAAACGCCGACAAAACACCAGCAGCAAAAACTGAAGGGTAAAATAGGCAGTAAGCACATACCAGTAAGGCTATAACTGTGACCATACAGTAGATCGTGGTTATAATAGACATTCTTCGTTGTTCGGTTATGACTGGTCAATAATTTGATGCAAGCACACTGCTTACATTTCGTGCCAGCTCTTGCAACTCTGTATGAGGAATGGCACCTTGGCACGCAGTGTGCCCATAGGCTCATTTAATGCACTTGAACGTCAGGGTGCCAGTTACCGCCCTCATAAAAATGAAGCCAATAATTCCAATCAGATTTTCATTACTGCAGCCGCAATATAAATGGCACCTTAAAGTACAGCAGCCAGTGCTTGAAGCCTAGCTCCATATGTGGGGAGTCTTTAGTGATTCCAGTACAGGTGGAAAGGGAAATAAAGAAAGGAAGAGAAGGCAGCTGGCAGCCTGCTTCGCAGATCGTTTTTGTACAAAGGAAAGAAATTGTTTTTCTCAGTCTAGGGTTTTAGAAAACATATCAATGATTCTTATTAAAACTCAGTGCGAAATTGCGGAAGCAATTGAAAAATGTCCTGAAGATCACTGACAAAAATACCGCTTAAAACATTGCGCCGATGGGCCAGTGATTCGCTCCGCCATTGGACAACCATAAGTCCGCCTCATGCAGCTGAAGCCCATTATGTGGCCCTACAGTTATCACGAAAGTAACAGCGGGTGACAATATCACATACACATCAGTGTGCAGCTCGAGGCAATGTCTTCTAGATAATACGGTACAGAGCTTGGAAGCATGGTCTCCACTTCTTCGATTACCTTGGCAACCGAAACTTTTCAACAATGTTTTCTTTCTTTTCCCCTTGTCCTCCGTACGTCACTCGCAAGCAACCAAGACGCTTCCTCAGCATATCACTCAAGCTCAAGAGTAAAATAGAACACAGACAAGGACAACTCTTGCTTCTCGTGGTCGACCGATAGCTCACAGTGCCATCGACAACAGAAGAAGGAAGCTCGGAAATGCATTAGGAAGGTGACAACCCCTGAAAGAACAGGCCACCCACCAGAGACTCTACTGAATGCTTGAAATCTCGTGACAGCATGCCACCACAAACACTGCACATGTGCCTTGCTCGTGCACACACGAAACGGAGCCTGCTTCTTGTTCATGAAGTCCTTATATATACGTGAGAGCACAGGGGTCTCGGACCCTTCTTAATCACTGGAGGATTCTCGGTCACCTCGAGACTCCCCTGGCTAAGCCCTTGTGCCAGTTAATTCGAAGCGAAAATTTCGCAGCTGGCGCTATAGCTGTGTGTGGAAATTTGCCAGATGGGAATTCCTTTGCCAACTAGAAGAAGATGACATTCCATATAATGCAGATGACGTTTATGGAGACATTTTCATCTTGAGAATAGCCTAATTAAGGCATACATACACACGCTATCGTGGGCATGAACAGCGATAAGAAATGCGCAACACAGGGTGCTGTTCGAGCACTAGGCGTATGTTATATAGGACAGCGGGGCGTAAGTGATGGAGCCAACTAGCGAACAAAATAATGCAAATTACAAACATGACTAACAAAGGAGGTAAAGCACTCCTGTGCTAAAACAAGACACTGTAGACAACCGCGCATGCATATCACTCACGTAGCTTCCGTTCCATTTCGTCGCAACGGCGAACCTCGTTGACAAACTTTCGCTGGAATGCGTTGACATGTGGGTTGAGCTGCATTAAGAGAGCAAGGAAACAGAAAACAAGAAAATAATGTGCCGTAAATTCAGAACTACGATATATGAACGGTCTTAAGATGAGAGCTAGGCGCGAAGTGAAGGTGGACAGAAGCGCAGGCTTACGTCTCGGAACTGGGCCAAACCAAGCTCGCCTAGTTCCGACACACAGCTGTACGCTGCTTCGGACTGAAGAAATAATTGGCACAGCGTCATTTCCTCACTGCGAAAAAGGCCTCCCATCTTGCAATAGATTAATTTTACGAACTCTCACTCTTAGATACGCTCAAGAACGCCTAGAACGTCGGCGGATGCGCGTAGAGCGAGGCCGTAGGCCACAAACACGTGCACGGGCAAGCGGCACGAGCTAACCATCCATGCGTGCACGGTGTTCACTGGTATCAGAAACGGTTACGTTTGAGCCGTGAACAGGGCTGTGAAAATTCTTGTCAGACTAGAAAAAAAGTAGCAGTTGAAAGGAAACTTACTGGCTGCTGCGATGTGCACAGCTACCAACTTGGTAGAACGCAATAGAAACATCAAATGTAGCTAAAGAGGCTCGAAAACGTGCAGACATCATGCAAAATAGTTTCGCACAGCTTATTTGCACTGATAAAAGAAAGGAAGTGTTTGCAGCAGCGCCGGGCAATCACCGCTCAGCGTGACGCACATTAACAATTTCAAACGTAAATGCGATGGCGGCATTGTACCCACGTGATCAGCAAGCGAAGGGTGCGCTCTCGTCGTTTTTCATCGATCGTCGTTCGCCAATCGTCATCACATGATCGTTGCTCGCCGCAATCCGCAGTGCTGATGCTACGGACGGATCAGGGCGTAACGGATTGTGTGTATTAAGTTGGACACTTGTAAAGTTCGTACTGGGAGAAGTAGTTTCTTCAGGCAATTGTGAAGATGGGGGGCCTTTTCCGCAGCGAAGAAATGACCCTCTGCCAGCTATTTCTTCAGTCCGAAGCAGCTTACGGCTGTGTGTCGGAGCTAGGCGAGCTTGGTTTGGTCCAGTTCCGAGATGTAAGCTTCGGTCTTTTTTCACTTTGCTTTCCTTTAACGCCGCTTAACAAATACTCTGCAAGTCTGTCTCTCGGTTTAACACCCAAATTTCTATTCAGACGGTATTCCTTGCTTTCTGACCACTCCCACTCTCATGCCTCATTCCAGCTCAATCCAGATGTCAATGCATTTCAACGAAAGTTCGTGAACGAAGTTCGCCGGTGTGATGAAATGGAGCGGAAGCTGCGTAAGTGTCGCACATTCTTTGTAGCGTTTTACTCGCCCACGTTCTGTCTGTTGCCTTTTGTTGTGTTCATGCTTTTTACATTGTGGTGTATCCACCAGCCGTCTTTTGCAGAACTCATGAAGACCTCCCTGCATTGATTGTTCCTATGCGTGGTTTCCCAGATTCGGACATGATTCATTGTTACTAAACTAGGATATTAACGTAGGCAGCGCTTGATGTTCGCCGCAGCTAAAGTTTCACTACTAATTTGTGGCTGACGAGTTTTCATGCATTTAACCTTACCTGTTGGGCACTGTGTAGTTGGCCTCGCGTCATTGCCTTCCCATGCATTTCAAACATGTTCTACGTGCTACCAATATAAATGTTTGATTGGTCCCTATATTGGGGTCTGATGCCTTTGGTCATCGCGCTCTTCTATCACGAAATGCAGGCTTCCTGGAAAAAGAGATCAAAAAGGATGGGATTCCAATGCTGGACATTGGTGACAACCCAGAGGCACCACAGCCCCGAGAAATGATTGACTTGGAGGTGAGCGCCTATCTTCTCCTGACTGCTGCTTTGCTTTTGGAGACAAGTGTGAATAGTTTCTCAGCCGTACACACTGTCTAGTTTGCCCTAACATTTCCTGGCGATGGTATTTGGTGATAAGTATAAAAATTCATTCGTTTAGAGTACTTACTATAGATTTGTGGCACACTCATGGTGACGACACGCTGTTGATCGCAAAGTGCTATTCCAGCTATGAAAACCTGAGCTTTTGCTGTGCTGACAGACTGAGGCATGTCTAATAAAGGGCCAAGATAGACAGCACACACACGTGTGCTGGCCAGGTAATGCGCCAGCGCTGCTCCTAACCACTACTGGAGTAAACCTACGCTGCCATCGTGCAAGAATTTCGATCTGCTGCATAGGGGAGCTGACTTATACCTCTGTCACATGGGCAATCTCAATGTCAATTGAGTCGACAGCCATCGAAATTTTCGAGGGTCATCGAGTTGCACCGCTGTTACACGACAAATTTCAATTATCATTAAGTAGTAAGCAATCGGACAGATGGCACCACGGGTAAGAACATCTAGTAAAAATATGTAGTGAAGCAGGATAAAACGAGGTGGATATTGCTCAGAGTGCTGTTTTCGTTCGCAGAATATTCACAGTTCGTTCGCAGAATATTCAAATACCTCACAGTTCGGCATAACCCAGAGGTACCACAGGCAAGGAACGGCGGAACGACGATGGGCTAATGCAATCGCCACATTCATTTTGCGCCGGCGGTACTGCAACAGCTCAGCAATCATCTTTGCCATGTTCATAGTTGCTATCATTAGGACATTGCACCATAATGACTGTTTGGATGCAGTGATGGGCATGCAGTCGGTTGCAATTACTGTTCAACTGTCACCTGCAGTGATTACAGGAAGTGCACTTCTGTCTTAATTACATCCCTCTCTGACAAACTGAAATCTGTTATGTAACTGATATAGTATCACATTATTTTGCAATTTTCATTGATTTGTTTGTATTTATTGTGAAACCCTGGAGTTTAAGCTGGCACATGGCGTTCAGCTATTTATTTGCCTGTGCATGCACTAATTTTACAGATGTGAGCAACACTAACCACGGCCTTCTGGTCGAACAGCGCTACTCTTGTTGTTTAACTGTTTCGCTACCGTGCCCATTCAAATCGATTAATCTGATCGACGGTTCAAATTTTCGCGCTCTCACGCGCTCGCGCGGTTTACGGGCACCTAGTGCCATCTAGGTTATAAAGTGGGAAACAAACAACGTGCTCCGCCTTGTTTTGTTGGTGTTTCGCTTTGCGGCGCTTCTCCACGTGCCGCGAAAGTTTCGGGTTGCCGAGCCCGCGCTTCGATCATGGCGTCGTCATCGCGCGCGGGCGCTCCTAGAAGACGTCTTGTTTCTCGCCAATTGAGCGCTTCGGGAGCTGATTTTACGGATTCAGTCAGCAGTAGTGAGCCAGAAGATGTGGACACGTCTGATTTCAGCACCGATGAGGAGGATGTGTCAAGCCAAGCTGGAACATCCAGCGGGTGAGTATCGGCTCTATGCGCGGCGCATATTTCGGTTAATAATAAATAGTTATGAGCGGCGGAGCATGTGCTCACAGCTGTGGTATTTATTTTCAGGGTCTCAACGTCATACAGACGTGATTCCTTGCCAGCAGCTGTGAAGCGCGTGCAGTTTTTACCGAAGTGAAACCCGGGAGTCGAAGTTGGCGGCGCAGTCCGGAGTGAGGCACGGCGCTTCGCGCGGGCCCTTGATGTCTTCAAACTATTCTTCACCGCTGAGCTGATCAACACGATCTGCGACAACACAAACAAATATGCATCGACGCATATTTCAGAGAGGCAGTCGTACGCAGAAAAGGATGGCTCATGGAAAAATTTTGGTCCCGACGAAGTGATGCAGTGCATAGGAATCCTGATCTACATGGGAATTGTGGAACTTCCTCGCCTCCATCTATACTGGAATACCTAAGTTATTTTCGGGCCTCATTCCTTCTAAGATTATGCCCAGGAGCCGATTTTTTGCGTTCCTTGCCTTTCTCAGTGTCATGGACCCAGAGAAGACCGACCCCGTCCGCGATGGCAAGCTGCACAGGATCGCACATCTACTGCAGCATATGAATGATGTCACGTCAGCATTTTCAGCCATACTGAAATTTGTGCGTGGACGAACGAATGGTTAAATCAAAAGGACGATCGGGAATTCGGCAGTATATGCGTGACAAGGGGGTCAAATGGGGGTACAAGCTGTGGGTCCTTGCAGACTCAAGCACAGGCTACACTGTGCAATTCAGTGTTTACAGCGGGAAGCGAGAAACACCCAGCTCAAATGGTCTAGCTTATGACGTTGTAACCCGCCTGTGTGATGCATATTTAGATCAAGGCTACATTGTCTACCTTGACAACTTTTACACGTCCACCTCCCTCTTTGAACATCTCCTTGAGAGGAAAACTCTCTTGTGGAACAACACGCAAAGATCGTTGGGGATTTCCCTCCCAGTTGAAAGACACCACTTGGGAGAAAAGAGCAACTCGAGGGGACATTCGCTGGCTGCGGTGCCATGATGTGCTGTATTTGCAGTGGAAAGACAAGCGCGCTGCAAACATGATGAGCACAGCACACACTGCCAATAGTCACGTCACTGCAATGCGAAAAGTAAAGCAAGGAGACCGATGGACAAAGATCCCCATCAGGAAGCCGCTCTTGATAGAGGACTACAATAATGGCATGCTTGGTGTTGATAAGTCTGATCAGCTTATTGCTTCTTATAATGTGTTGATGAAGTGTGTCAGGTGGTGGAAGACACTGTTTTTTCACTGTATAGACATTGCTGTCGTCAACAGCTTTATCATATTCCCAGGACATAGGCAACATCACCCTGAGATAGAGGAGCTCACCAGAAAGAGTGGCTTTGACCAGCTTGCATTCCGAGTTGAGCTGGTCAACCAGATTTTTTGGAATGGATGACAGATATGTTTACCCTCCCCCTCCTCCAAAGAAGTCGGAGCACAAGCCCCAGGTGCATGAAAAGCGCCGTAACTGCAAGCTTTGCTATGAAAGAAGCAAAGTTGAAAGGAAAACTGGAGTTTTCTGTCAGCCCTGTGGTGTGTATTTGTGTTTCATCCCTACGAGGGACTGCTTTGCACAATGGCACGCAACACACCCTGCTAACTTTTTTTTTTTGCCGAAAGAGCACTTTTGCGCAATACCCTCCGACAATTGTACCATCTTTTTGTCACATAATTAGCTACAAAATGTATATCTTCAAAACATTTTACTCTTGATATTTTTTGTTTTGCTGTTTTTTCAAGAAGAATGATACCCTCACTGTATAAAATTTTGAATTATAAACATTTTTTCACTAATTTGTGTAAAAAATATATATGCAACGCTTATGTTATTGAGTAGAAGATTCTCTTAGCTACATTTTGATACTAAACAATGTAAATAAGGCATTAGTGTCTAGTCGGCAAAAAATATTTCTTTGCACCCAGTAAAAACTGCCCTTTTTCCCGTGGTAGCGAAGGAGTTAAGCACCTTTTTTTTTTTTTTACTTTTTCAGGCCACATTTGAGAAGCTTGAGAATGAGCTGAAAGAGGTGAACACTAATGCTGAAGCTCTGAAGAAGACCTTCCTCGAACTTACTGAGCTGAAGCACATTCTGCGTAAAACGCAGACTTTCTTTGATGAGGTATGTCTTCTTTGGTATGCTGTAGTGGCATAAGTTACTTCACGTTGCTTCATTCAGTCTCTGAATTTTACTGCTACATTCTAGATCCTTTTATTGCATGAAAACTTGGGTGTGCACAGAGTCTGTCACATTGTCTAGAGCTCTCGGGTAGCGTGCTTCTATGGCAGTGAAACAGATTCTTATCACAGCTACTTTGTTTTACGTAAGGCACTTGTGCCTATGTGGTTCTAATTTATAGTGTTCGGCTGTGTTCGAGCGCAGGAATCATCGGTGCAAGTCAGTACCTGCTTTAAGCTGCCACTTTATTCATGCCACACAGCCTCGAGCACTTGACACAAGTGTGACAAACTCTGTACTTATTGTGGACCCAATCATTGCAAGTATGTGTAGCAACAGTTGAGAGTTGTGGAGCGTTAACTTAGTGGCAGGCTTTGGTTCTGTGACTTTCAAGCTTCGCATAATTTATGGCATAGTAGTTCCAGAGACTCTCATAATAATGTGCCTACCTTAAACGGAAAAACCTGTGGACAACCTCTCAGTTGCTGGTCCCAATCGTATCTCAAGGCATTAATGATTTCTTCTTGTAGTCATCACTAAATGTTGGTGCATTATGCCCTTTTACTTTCTGTGTGGAGATAGGACAGTTTTATGGCTTTGCTGCACAGCATGCAGGACCTAGGCTCATGCTTTGACTATTGCTTCTGAATGCTCTCTGCATAAATGAAACTTGAATGAAACTTCCGAAGAGACTGTGCTATTAAGCATGCAACTTTGCCTGCCTTGCTGTGCTTGCCACAGCAATATTCTGTAGATAACCTGGAGCTCTTTCCATTCACTTCAGTCAAATTGAAATAGAACAAGAACTCTTATTTCTGTCGATGTTCAAAGTGACCACAATCCTGCAAAACTATGTAGGATTAAACGTCCCAGAGTTGTACGTCGGCTGAGGGGGCACCATTTGGAGGGCTGTGGATTGATTTTACTGCGCAGGGTTCTTTAGAGTGAACTGGTTTTGTGCAGCACATGAGTATTTTGCACTGGGGTCCCTCCAAGTTAGGGGGGATTCAATCCTACAATCATTTGGCTTAGCAACTGGACACCATAGTTGCAGAGGGACCAAAGTGAGGACATTTCTACGATGGCGAAATGAGAAACGGCTTACAGACTGCTGACCACTTTGGTCGAATTCCTTCAGATCATCTATAGCTATGAAGGATAAGAATGTATAGCTTGAATGCCTTCCTTTGTCTCGTATGCATATAGTACTAACCAATGTGACATTGAAGGCTTTTCACATGTTTGAGGTCCAGCCAATCCATAATAAAGATTGAAAAACTGGGTTTTGATCAGTTATTTTGCCAATTGTTTTAAGCTTCCCGCAGGTTGTGATGTGTGCTTCGTGCAGACATGTTGAAAAGTAATACAGTACCACCAACCCATTGTTCAGCTCTGTCATAGTATCAGCACTAAGCTTTTTTGGAAAAAAAAAAAAAAAAAGTTTTATTTTTTGCTATTGCTGTGGAAATTGGGGAAAATTTGGGCAAAATTTTTTTGTCTTCGAGTTTCGTTTATGCAGAGTTGATTATTTTCTCAGAATTCCTTGTTTGGGACTTAATGTTAAAGAGCACAATTGCACATAAGCATTTTATTGCCTTCCTGCATTGAAAGTGTTCATTTAAAAAGGGCAGCATTGTCATTTTACTTAGTCTCTTGTGTGGGAGCGGTGGTCCTTTGCTCTGGGTTCGCAGTCAAATTCTTCTTTGTTCTGCTGACCATTTGAGGCACTAAGCCAGGTTGATGTGGCCTAACAGTGCGTAAAGAATGCATGCTTGCTCCCTGCCTGAGAGCCATATAGATAGTCCCAGAGCAGGGTGCTGCTATTAAGATTAGATTGCAGGTGTCTTTGAACAGAGCAGAGGTCAAATGAAACTCGGAAAAGCTTTTTGTTTTTGTTTCAGTGTGTCTTGCAGTAGGCACTCTAAAAGGCCTCACTATATCAGATCTTGCAAGAAACAGAACCCGAGTAGAGTTGGCCTTAATGCCTATTCAGCACAAGTCATTAACAAGGCACTTAAAATTGCATCTTATGGGGACATTTGTAAAAGTCAAGTTGATGCATGCAGGGAATACTTCCTATGCAGCAGAAGGACTTGGTGTAGTTAAGTTTGTGTGGACTGCTGCTTGCAGCTTTTCACTGTTCTTTGGGGCCTAGTGAAAGTATGGCTACTGTTGAAAAGTAATCTCAGTAGAGAGCATAGTTATTGCCTATGTAGCCAGAACTTGATGAAACTAACAGAGTGCATATTACATCTACGTTTGCAACTCTTCATTGTGTGTTGGTAGGCAAGCAGCAGCTTTATATCAGTGTGACAAGCTTGTTACTTTGGTGGCATTGGGATGTTAAGGGCTAAACCTTTGGGCAGATGTTAATTGCCCACTCATTACTGAGCGAGTGCTGTGACTGACTGAGCCTTATTTTTCCCCTTTTTCGGGGCTTTGGGAACACAAAGAACCTCGTAGGAGTTTGTCACTGGTTATCATGAAAGCTGCTGTTTGCTCACAACTTGGTGTTGACTGTTAGGACTTGTGCCATGGAGAAAGTGTTCTCCCACCCTAGTGATCTCTTTTTCTCTTCACGCAGTGCTGTGTACTGTTGCCCTGTCTTCATCTTCTCTTGCCTTGCCCATTTACCCGTGTGCAACTAACCTGCTTTTCTGTCTCTGGCTCTGTCCTCTGCCTTGTTGAAATGGGAGTGACATGTTTCTTCACTGTAAGGGGAGGTGTAAAGCCTGCACCTGTTGCTGGGCTGGAAGAATTGCCACATAGGAACTAAACAGAGTGGGCTATGGGGGAGGGTTGGAGGGGTGGCATGCTGCACTTGGGAGAGAATTATTTTGCCCTTGTCTTTGATTGTGCCATTCCTTGCATGTAGGCGCACATTACTGTTGAAGCCAACCTGCGCGTTGGGATACTTTATATGCAGGTCTGTGATGTTTGTCGCATTCATTATGTGCAGGGTTTTCATCACTGGCCGTTGGGTGTCTTTTTCTTGCATGTAATATTGACTGCTCTAAAAAGCTCCCTGCCGGCCGCTCTCAGTGGGGGCACTGGCATTTTCGTTTACAGTGGTTTAGTTAGTTCCCATGTGCACTTAAGCGCACTTCTCGGGCACATTAGGCATAGTGGCCTAGTAGGAAGTAACACTGACAAGTAAAGCTCGTGCTTCCATTTAGACTTCCCCTTAGTCATAAAGTGACGTTATATGCATATGCAGTCTCTGGGTATAGGCTGTAGTGTTGCGGGCCATTTTGTCGAGTGTTTCTCATACCGTTGCATGGGCCACCTGCGAAACCAAAGGTGAAACTCTGCACATAACATATTGACGTGACATTGTTGTGGTTGGTTTGATGCGAGTCTTGTTGGAGCCAGCCAGTTCGGCTTTTTGTTTTTAAGCCAGTGTAGTGCATGTGTACGCAGTGTGCTCGCATTTTTGTGTCTGTCTCCATGGTGCAAAGCAGGATTGCCTCTCAGTGTGCACTGCAGTGGCAGCTCTTCAGGAGAGCCCGGCAGCTCTCCAGCTGTGGATATCCATTTCAGCAGCAGCGTTGGCGTGGGTGCACGTGTCTGCCTTGTGCTTCTGGGAGTTGCCTCGTAGTATTGTGATCATCTTGAGCAATTTTCATGCCAAGTCTGGGGCTGCAGAATCAAACCGAGGTGCAAGCCTCAGCCTTTACAGGGTTGGCAAGACCTCAGCAAGGGCTGCTTGGTTGATGCATTTTCTTTTTGCAGCTCTGGCATTATGAGACCTAGGTTTGCACCTCCGTAGATCGCTCTGCTGCACTTCCTCAGAGTAGGTGACCAGACTGCTTCGCATGTGTGTCACAAGCTGTCTGATAGGTGACGAATGTAGGGATGCGTATGGGCCCTGTCCTTTTCCTTTTCCTGTAGAACCTGCTCCCTCCTTAGTTTTCTTGTCATTGTGTCATAACTGAAAGCTTCCCTGGCCTGAGGTGAAAAGGCTTTTGTGCTTTGTCTTCTAGGTTCTAACTGCCTCTTCACATTCATTTAGTTCTCCCTTGCTTCATTGCACCCTTCCAATGCTGCACATGCAGTTTAACCTTTGCGTCAGTACTCTAGTTGGTTAGGCCATCCCACCCACAGTGTCTGTGCTTAACGTTTAACATTGTAGTGAAGACTGGTGCAAGTAATCACATTCATATCACTGTAAAATGCTAGGATCTGGCAAATGTCCTCATTTTTTGCCTCCCCTGGAGCCCTGTGCTCACTTCATTTGTGCTTTGAGGCACTTTCTCCCTGCCACTTTACATTCCGTTCCTCGGTTGCTTCACCCTCGCTTTGGTTAAAGCAGCTGTTTTGCGATCTTCATTACTTATTTCTAACATGCAGGTTGCAGTTGCAATTTTTTTTTTACTTGCCAAGAATCAAACATATGACAAAATTGCTTAGACTTATAATGGCTAAGGAGTCGCAATTTTCTGCATGGCATGTTCTACTTTATGGCAGTGCCCTCAATAGTGATGTGTGAGATAGCAGCATGGCAACTGCTTTTGCGAGCCAGGCATTCAAACGTCCCGCTATGTCTTGCACATTGCCAACGTAGTCATGTAATGTGTAAAGTCAAGATGCTACACAGGGCACTTCACAGTGGGAACTGCGATACACATAGTGTGCAGAAGCTCTGGGCTACAAAGAGGAAAATGGCAAGAAAGAAAAACACCTTCAAATCCAACAAGCACATTATCAGAGTTGGAATTTTGGGGTAGCCTATGTGATGCTCAAATGCTGAAAACTAGTTCTAAAGCAGGCTACGTATTATTGTTCATACTATGAGTGTTCACACACAGCTAGAGGAGAAGAATCATGTACGGTGCAACACCATGGCATCAGAAAAGGTGACCATCTTTGTCAACACCATGCCATTTGGCTGAACCTCCAGCCGTGTTTTGTCTAGTTTATTGTAGACTGGCTCTATGCCTCCAAAATAACTTACAGTTGCTTTGCTGTTTATAAAGAATCTCAGAGCATAGTTGTATCAGGGAAGACATGTTGCAGAAAAGGAAAGCAGATTCTTTTTCCCATTTCTTACTGTCTTCACCAGCTGCACTTTCATTTTTCACCATATTCGCACCCATTTTTCTTCCTCTGCTGATTTTCTTCCTTTTCAAGCCTGTGTAAGGGAAGATGAGGACACTGCCTGGAGCTTTGAGAGGATGCCCACGTAAGCCGTTTACAGTAAAGTATCTGAGCGTTTAGTTTATCTAACTAGTTCACTGAAGACATCCTAAATGTGACTCCTTTCTTATAATTGTGTGTCTATTTGCTGAGAGGGAAGGTCTGAATATATAGACCAAGTTAACTGCATTTGTATGCTTAGGCGCTTTCTTCTTTTTTCATTTTTTACTTTAAAATATGGAAACCTGCCTTCAGTTACACTGCTGTTGCTGTTACACAAGTATAGTTAGTGTAGCAAGGGCATTCTTAGTCTCATTCGAACCATGTACACTACTTTTGGTCTGCTAATTAATTGATTTATAGTTTGCATGACTGCTCTAGGAGCCTGTGCTTTCAATTCATGAAGGTTCTCATATTTAGGCTTCCTAGTCCTGCAATGTATCTCGTTTTTCTTTTTTTCTAAAAAGGGGACCTTCCTTCTTGGTCGGTTTACCTATGTAGCTTTTTGCTTAGCATTTATGACTGGACTTTTCCGAGACAGTTCTGAGCTTGAAGCCTGACTATCGTTGATGACTGTGACCAGTTTATATGGGAGTTCCTGCATTAATTTTGAGCTGGGTACAAAAGGCTAAGGATGCAAGCTTCTGTGGGCGTTGTGGAATCGTTCAGAAAAGGAAGCTCGAGACCATTCAGCAGTAAATGCTTGTTACGTGCTCTGCTTTGTGCACATGCTGCATGCCTACACTGCTTTCTTTTTCTGTATTGTTTTGTCGGGCATGATGGGTTATTCTTGCATGGCTTGCACACTTTTTCTTTCTTTTCCTCCTTTTTTATTACTTAGGCTTGCCCATTCTCCTTTCCTAGTTGTAGTGAGGCAACCTTTAGAGCGAGCCCGCAAGGATGATATTTTATTGATCTACGTAATATAGACGAGAGACCCACAGAAATGAGACTATTTCTTAGAATAATGGACCGCCCTGTAAACTGTCTGCGGACAGCAGCAAAGTACATTTGGTACTTTGAATTAGGCATTGAATTACGTCATCGAGCATGATCTGGGAGACCTCTAAAGTGAGTGGCCTTAAGTTGCTAGCAAAATCCTGGTGCCACATGTATGAGGTGCTTTCATATTGGCAGTATACTTGCTTCAATGCTAAAATGGATAGTTTGTCTTTTGTGATGCACTTACACTTCTCCTGAGGCAATTTTTGCCACTGCACTGGAATAGTGCTTGTGTACTCTCCGTGAAGCTTATAGGTGGGAGCTTTGAGTTGGAACTGCAGCAGTAGCACTAGTTGTTGAGTTAGTTTACACTCTCCAGTGCATTTTTTTTTATAAGTTCTGCTTTGCGTAGATCAAACTTTCATTAGCTTTGAAATCTAACATTCAGACATGTATTACATTTGAAAGCTGGTTGCCACTGCAAAGGCTTCTTGGAACTGACTCAGCATTTTCTCGTGCCCCTATGTTGTGGGCAATAAATGACATTGCAGGGAAGGGACTATGGGCAAGCCTCGATTTGTGCAGTTTCTTCTTTTCCCATTAGTTCTCCCATCCCCTCCCACCTCCCTTCCCCCAGACGGGCCGTGGGGACAGAAGAGCAGGCTTGTGCGTACAATGTGGGTGCGTTTGTCACACCAGGCGGAATTTCATCACCGTGCACAGATGCACGACCCGAGTGCCCAGGAAGAGCACGTCATGCTGCTGGGAGACGAGGGCCTCAGGGCTGGCGGACAGGCCCTCAGGCTCGGGTGAGCTGAACTATGTCGGGGCGCATGCCTTACGAGAAAAACCTGTGCAGCGCACAGGAGCAGTACTTGGGTGTGTTTATTGCATGTGATCTAGGTGCTGCAGTAAGCTAAAGGTGTTTGGAGCGCTCGCCATGACGACAATCGAGTGCATCTGCCACTGGAGCTTGTTGGTGCACTCTGTTGGTCTGAGGCTCACTTTACTGGTGCGTTTGCGGGGTTTCTTGTTATGTGCTGTACACATTAGTACAATGCGCCTCATATCTACAGAATGAACAGCCAACTAGCAGCCATGTTGGCAGTTTTACTTGCTGGTGTATTCTTGGGCTTGGGGTTTAGGTACATCTGGATAGGCTTTATACACCTACAGACGTAGTGTTTATTGGTGACAACTGCTGTGTAGGGATTGGTCATGAAGCAGTGGCTCGAATGTGCTTCAAGGTGCAATTTGCAAATGCTGAGCATATGCAAATTAAGCTGGTGTGTTGTCTACCCTTGCATTAGTTTCATGTGAGCCCTGCTACACTCAAGTTCACAGGATTGCTCCAACCATTGTGTGCCAGTTACGGCACTCCAGTATGACAATCTTTGCAACTCAAGCAGGGTATAACCGAATTGATCTTGCACTCGAGTAGCAGGAATCTCGCGTGAATGAGCCAAGGGGCAGCCTGCGAAGCAGTTACTCAGTGCGTTGCTTTGGTGCAGCTTCTGTTGTAAAGGTGACAGGTGGTCAAGTTTAGTGCTTCTTTCATCAGGGGGACTTTCCTCTGTAAGGTCACTAGTCAGCACTTTTCTACATGGAAGAGAAAAATGCCATTTGGAATTGATGTTACTGACTGCTGATAAACCTAATAAACTCTCGGCATTGCTCTCGGAATGCTCCAAAAGCATTTCAGTGCCCGTTTGCTGACCATGTATTGCAACAAAAGACAAGTATGAAGCATATTTAATAGTACTCTGTCAAGGACAATAGTTCAGTGTTTTTCCCTGTTGTGGCTTGGAAAGCCACTTTTTTAGTCACAAAATGTAGTGTATTTTGTAACACAACTAGTACCTTCTTGTGGAGGCACTTTCACTGTAATTCCTGAAGCAGTTTCTTTGATGCTGCCCAATTAGGCAACATGGAGTGGTTTTGAGCTTGAAGCAAGTTTGTTTCGAGAGAGAAGGTTAATGAAAGCGTGCCACAGGGCATCACATGAAACTAATCAGAGGGAAGCATCGCTCGTTGAAAGCTGCATTATATTTGCCCTTCCTTGTTTCGGGTACTGATGCCTTTCCTGGTTATCCTCCTGTGCCATTCTTTTTGAGTTTCCAGGCCATAGGACGTGGTGGCTTGTATAGCATTTGCAGTGCTCAGAATTTTTAGCATAAGAACATTTGGCCTCACATTGTCAGAGCTGTGAGGTACTGCGGAGGCTACTAGACATGCGCTGTACAGCCTTGCAGTAGACCCGATATGCTGGAAACTTCTCTAAAGGATGGTACATGGTAGTATTAAAGTCCTGTACAAGTCAATGGTCCATTGCCTTGTTTAACTAGAAAGATAAAAGTTTTGATTCAGTACATGGATTCAGCTTGACTCCAGGAAGCTTTTGAGCTAGTTTGCATGTTGGAACTAATATGTAATTTTTATTTTTTGCTTCAGTTTCCGTTAGCATGCCAGAGGTAAGGATTTGTCAGAAAAGGTAGATTTTGTTGAGCAAATATTTAAGCTTATTATTCGAGCTTTCTGCTTATGCTGCTGCCCTTTCTATAGTAACATATAGATCTATATATAGATATTACTATATCTGCTATAGTAATATAGTGGATATAGTAAAATCTAGGAAGATGCAAAGTCTCTTTTTGAGATAGTCTTCTCCATAACCTAGGTTGAGAGAAAAAGCTACTGGCACTGTCAGTTTCACTTTGCAGGGAGTGATAATGACTTGGAGCCAATTGGAGGGCCATCTCAATTGGATGAGCTCATGGTTGCTTTGAAGTTGGAATTAGGGACCCACCTTAACATTAAAGGATATATCTGCACCCATGGTCAGAGTTGGAATTAAGCATGGTTAACACAAGTTTAAATTTGTTCACGCAGTTTCCAGCACTGTAATCATGTCAAGCTGGAATTTTCATTGCGCTGTTCGTGTCCTGCAGTCTCAAGTTACATAATTGTCAGTAAATTGCTTTTAGGCCCGAATGAAGCGAGCAAGCAATCATAATTCTTATGCCAAGGCTTCTTAGTAAGCTGTTTGTTAGCTTGCTAGTCTGCATGGCATACGTGCAGGAATGCCTCTTGATGTGCCGATAACTACCCAACCTCACCAATTTTGTGCCTGCATATGGTAAGCTGCCCTAACAATAAAACTAATCTAATCTTTTTATTATAGTTGTGATGTGCATGCAGGGTGCAGGGAGTACAGCACCTATGCAGAGCTTAGCAGCTGTATTCATCAAAGTTGAGACTAACTAAATGGTAATTCGAGGTTTCCTGGCGATTCTGCTCTGTGTCCGACATTATGAGGTCACAGAAGGCAGCACGTTTCGGATAAATTACCAACTTACCATTCCCTCTGAAGCTGGCAGCGAAATTTGCTTACTTTTCATTTTTGATGGCCATAAACGTAGATCAGTTGGTAATTAGTGCCATATTGTTAAGTAGAGCACCTACTTTGAAATCGTAAAGTGCATTTTTTGCCAAACTTAACATTGCATGCTCTAACAATGCTGCATTTTGTGCTCAGCTTTTTGCAGCATGGTTTCTAACAGCCACCTTTCTTTTACTGGTCAGGCTGTTGCTGGCATTAAGAGAAGCTGAACTCATGTTACCACTTGATATTTTTGCATGTGTGCAATATTGCCATTGGCCAGTTCTTTCGTGCTTTACTTCAGTAGATAGCTACAAGACCGTGAAGTATGTGAAGTCTGTTTAAATTTGGCCAGCTGTTAATTGGTAGATATACTTTCTGTATATTTTTCTTCAAAAAAATGTTTACATGCTTCATCTAGATGTCATTCTTCAGCTTCTTTCTGTGTGAAACGGTCTGTGTAGAGCGTATGGTTCTGGGGTCATGCATTGCACTTTGCGTTAGGCTAAATGATTGCATATCTTAGTTTCGTGCACCTTGTCATGTATGTTGTTTATAGGAAAAATAATCCACCACTCTTCCAGCTAGTGTTTGCCGCGCTGTATCAGTGTTGGAGCTTGCAGTAGGTGACTTTATTTGTGAGTTGGCTTGGCTCTTGACTGCTTTGTGCCCCGAGTGTCTGAGCAGTGTTGTGAGGAAGGCACGCTCCAGGGTTGGATGTGGCAACTCAGTGTGGACGTCCTCGAGAATGATCTTGCTGTCCAGCACTGAAAGCACATTTGTGGCGAAGCCTCCCATGTTTCTTTTTCTTCTCACTAACACCTCTGCCGCATAGACTCTGACCTGCTGTAAGGGCCTTGTTCCTAGCTCCCAGCACTTTTCTCCCCTTCCATGCTGTTGGTAGCTCTCCTTTGCCACCCTGAATCCTTTTTACCGTGTCATTGTGGCATGCATCTGTTGGTGCGCGTGCTCTGCTGTCTCCAGCCTTGCCTCTCCTTCCTTCTGTGGGGATTGTCATGCCAAGAACAGTGCGTCTTACATCTGTCTGCCGGACGGCATTAATGCAGCAATCGCATGCTCGGACCATGGACTTAGAGCACATGAATCTCCAATTGGTGCCTAGCGAAATGACTGCATCTTCGTCCATGCAACTTGGGTAGGTCACCCTGCCATTCTGTCTCGCACATAGTTTTCGCAGCTGCAGACTGCCTCTCAGCTTGGTGCAGGTGAAGTGCTCGAGTGAATGGGTTTGTGCATGAGGGCAAGCCCTAGCTTTTGGTGCAGGTCAAGCCCGGCGTGGTGGTGCCCTTATGAGCTGCATAGTCTGTTATCGCTGGCCCTTACAGTCACTGGAATTTCTCACTGAACCAGGCGCTTCATTTGCATCCTGTTGCTAGCACAGTGCACACATTGTTTCTCTGCCAGACTTTAGGGGCTTTTAAAGTCTTGAACTTAAACAGTATGACGAGCTGCCCAAAAGGGAAAGGGTTTCTATTCCATTTATTTTACATGAGCCAAATCTATTTTGAACAGAAATGAAGTAAATTTCCAGATATCTTTCATTGCTGTTCTTTGCCAATTTTGCTTAATTGTAGCAGTCTTTTGGCCAACGGTTTTTGTCCTGTGCTTAAATATACTATTTCCTTGCCATGGTGCATAATTAAATGGCTGAGATATAGTTCTGCTATGGGGGGCATCGTTCGGTGGTGCGGGTGCACTTCAACAGGGGTTGTGGCACGGCCACCTATGTGTGCTACTCGGCAGCTGACTGGCTAGTACTCTATTGTAAACAGTCACATGACAATAAGGCAGGCTTCTAGCTCCAAACAACAGCATTAAAGGCACACCGACGGCAAGCAGCAGTTGGTCTGTATGTATAAAGTAGCATATTTTAAATCTCCAGTGACCACGTTAAGCAGAAATGGAGCTCCCATAAACTATGAGAGGCAAAAAACAACTTGCACACAAAATACCAGATTGTTATACCCCAACATTCAAAACTGTGGCAAACTATCCTTTCGTTCATAAATGTCAAGAGTTTGAATAATCTGGTCAGAGGGATTTAAAATAAAATGTCTCGATGGTATGTGCCAGAAAGTCATTTATTGAGGGCAGTGGTAGGATGGAACTGTCCTCAGTGTTCCTTTAATGCTGAGAGCATCGCTAGGTTGTGAAAACCACGCTGATGAATTTATTGCTGCGAAATTTCACTATATTTTAACCTGCTAAAAAGTTTATTTATGATCAATGATGTTTGAAGGTGTGTCAGGTAGTGGACATTGCACTAGCCATATTATGTCTATACTTGCGCATGCTTATCATTGCTCTATCCAGGCCACTGTGGCGTTGCACGCACTGGTCCAGCTTGATGGATGTTGTATGCATGCTCTTTAATTGTTGCACACTGCAACCACTGACGGAGCTTGCCAGTGCATGCCCTGCACTGTATGTTGTACAGCATTGCACCTTGCAGACTGGTTTCGTTTGTTTGTTTGAAGCAGACCTCTATGCACTGGAGTCATGGAAGTCGTTCTCGGATGTCGTCAGCTGCTGTAGAGGCCTTGGCAAGTTAGGCATTGCTGGAACACCACAGACATGCTTAAATTATATTGCAAATGTGCAGCCAGCTTAACAAAGCTGAACTTGTGCATACACGAAGCTGCTATCTCGGTACTACACGCAAAGAATCTTTAGTATTCGTTTGGCCACTTTGTCATGCTGCAGTTAAAATCTTTAAAGGTAATAAAGAAAATAAGAAAAAGATGTTCCAGTGTTGCTATGTAGTCTTCTGAACTTTGATGAAGCTTTCATACCTGTGGCTGGATTTCTTTATAAAAGTTTTTTAACCGTAGCTAAGCATTAGTTTTACATGCAAAGAGTAGAAAAGTGTTAGCAATAAAAAAAAGTCTTAGCTAGGTCTGTTCGGTTCCACTAAGCCTAAACAAGTTTAATTAGGCTTGGGATACTTTCAGGGTATTATCAGGGACTACATGGCACACTTCGACAGCCCGGGATTGAGTCTTTGGTTATGGAGAAAGTGTGGATAAGTTGCATAATCCAGAATAATGAACGGTTCAGCCATCAGTACTGCTACCATTAATGTTTAGTGATCCTGTACGTGCAGCATTGTTTCCTCCAAGTTGAGGCGAGTTTTAATTGCTGTGTATGTTAGGTTGCATTTGGAAAGCAACTCAATAATCATTTTTTAGGAGCAGGCAATGGTTACCGCTTTAACTGTCAAATTTCCGAAAAACATGCCAGAATTGTCCAAAATTTTTTAATTCATTTTTTCATATTACTTTGCTGGTTCCTGGTTAGGAATAATACAAAAATTTAAAAAGGAAAAGTTGCTCTTGAGGGCTGCTTTCCCTCAGTGTGCATGCTATAAGGTTACAATGTACTGAAATTCACCGTTATTTATTTTTTCCAACATGCTGTGCCACAATGCAAAGTGCATAGTTGTTTCTTCTTCCTAATGGTATCTTGAAACTGGGTGTTGCACAAAGCCTGAAATAGTTATTGTCAGGATTCAGATGTACACTAAACGAGGTTTTGAAACGAAGTTTTGCTTTAATCGTTTCTTGTCTGATGAGGGGCATCACCAGAGTGTGTCCACACTGTCAGTCATTATGAGAAAACTGACTTTAGAGAGAGAAGGTAGAGGGTTCAAATCCCAAAGCATAGTCAAAGCTTTGAATAGGTTGTAGGTTTGAGTACAAGAAAATTAGAGTTCAAGTTCGAAAAAAAGGTCATAGGTTCAAGTACGGTCAAGGGTTTGAATTCTAGGAAATGTCAAAGGTTAGTCCTAGAGAAGGCTGTGGACTCGATTCTGAACAAAAATGTTATGGGTTCAAGTGTGGTGAAGGGTTCAAGTTAAAAAAAAAAAAAAGGCTTTGCATTGTATGGTCAAGGGCTCGCACTCCAATGAAGGTCGTCGTCTAAGTCCCTCGCTTGGTAGCATTAAGAGAAATGCTTTCACAGTACTGCATATAAGCAGGCTTAAGTACAATCCTGGAATTTTTTTTTCTCTGACAACTACTGCTCAATCAACGAAAATTGCAATCAACATAACTGACTACCATAACTTCTCTTAGGTGGAGGGAGCATCGTGACGTCAGGCCAGATGAGTGTGACTCATTGTTGCCGATATTGGTACAATCTCCCATGACGAGTACAGGTCGGCGTTGGCAGTTAAAGGGGACTACTACACCAATGCAGTCTTTGCCTGTGCAACTTGTCTTAGCAGTGCTTTCTCGGAACTTTTTCTCTTGTATGTGCGTGTGCTGACAGTGTTGTGAATGTGCACGTGTGCACGGCTATTGTGGTGCTTGCACTGGCCAGGTTTGTGGCCGGAGTGGTTCTGCGGGAGCGGCTTCCATCCTTCGAGCGCATGCTGTGGCGAGTGTGCCGTGGCAACGTGTTCCTTCGCCAAGCAGCCATTGAGACACCACTGGAGGACCCAGTCACTGTGAGTCTGGCTTTCTTTCATTTTTCTTCCTTTTCACATATTTCTCTCAGCGATCTAAAAAATGTGCACCCCATTTACAAATAAGTACTTAGTAGTGTGTACAGGTGCGGACATAAGTAAACAGAGCACGCTTTTTTGTTCAAATTACAATCACGCCTTCTGTATAGACCTTTTCACGACCATGGGAGAAGCCGGTTTGACTGGGCTGTGAAGCAGGCGCGGGGGGAGAATCCGCAGCTTTTGGCTGTGCTATGAGCACAGCCCAGTCTCCAATATGGCAGCGCCCTTTGGCCAAATTTGAAAAGGTGTATTGGAGGCAAGAAAAAATTATTTGTCGAGGTGAATACACACTTTCATCTACTACCAGTCTGCACATACCATGACTCCCAGTTTCAATTATCGAAGGCGTGAAAAATTTTAGAAAGAAATAGCGTGCTTCATTTACTTTTGTCCGCACCGGTACATATGGTTCAGGCAACTATTTCTCAGTGCGTCTGTTCAGTTCAATTTTATTTGGCTGTACTAGGGTATGCTTTGCATATAGGATCATTCCATGCGAAACGTCCCAGGCCGCAAAAGCGGCCATCACTGTTTCTCTTAAAAAAATAGGTGCAAAACATGTTTTTGAAGTTCACAATTAGTGTCACTGTTCGACACTGCCGAACTATGCTTTCACTGCATAAGACCTATGCACCACAGCTTAATTTCAGAGTGCCAATAAACTCTCAATCCAATATATGTGGGCGAATGATATTTTCTGTGCGCAAAAATGGCAGTAAAATCACTATCCACTCTATTGCTGTGTTCCTTACACTGTAATAGCAGTTTTACATTCGTGTGAAGAAAGCAAACTGTGAACGATTTGAGGCCTTCGTCTAGACAGGAGAATAATCAGACGTAAAGAGCAGTTCTTCATGGCGCTGATTCATTGTTTCGTACATAAAACAGCTGAGTTTGTTGCGGGTCACGCAAGAGCCTGATTTTTGCCACTAAGCACCAACTGTAGCATATCCTTTTTAAAGCGAATTATGCTCACGTTATGCTCCATTAATGCTCAGCTTCAGCATTATTCTGTCACGCACATCCTCAGTCTAACCGTGCTTGCCAGCTTGAAGCAGTTTTCGCAAGTTATCACTCGACAGAGAGAAAGGGCAGCTGGTGAGGCGTCGTTGGCAGCGCTTTAAATCATTTTCAACCTGGAAAGCTCACAAGCAAAGTCGCAGAAAACAGACAGAGTATAGAAGACAGGAGCGTGTCTCGGTACTGTGAAAATGGAAGGTGAGAGGCAAGTTGCAGTACCAGGTCCTCCTGCATCGCCTACTCTTAGTATGAAGGCAGGAGAAAAGTTGATAGCGATAAATTTTCAATTTTCAAATTGTGAGTTCAATCCACTGCGCAGTTCAACTCAAACCCCAGAACTGATTTCCTTCCTCACAATTGAAATCTTACCACGTGGTCTGAAAACTGCATGCTGAATTAGTCAAAATATTTGTGTACAGATAGAGATCACTGCAGGATCTGTTTGCCTGAGCAAATGTAAACATAATTAGTAATCTGGGTGCCCAATGCAGAAATAGAAGAAAAAAGAATAGAACTGGCTTTCAGATTCGCCTCGACAATCACGGTGAAAGGAATGCGACAGATTCACTACTTCAGGCCAGCAACGTCTTCAACACTTCATGTTGTCATCTCATCAAGCTCAAACGTCTAAAAAATTCAAGCAAAGAAACAGCCGTGAACATACAGGTTGTCTTAATCTGAGACGAAAAATTCAAATGTTGAACAGATGAGGGGATAGGAAAACAAAAAGCAGAGAAGACGAATGTAAAGAAATTTCCTGTTTGTAGGTTTACTCTCCTATACGTGTCCATGGGCAACTTCGAGCCATTATTTCGCTCTGCTGTGAGACAGGAGAAAAAGAATGTACACGTGATTTTTCTGCCTCTGCAAAGTTGACTAATTGTCACACAATGGGTGTCACGTCGACGCATTTTTCGCATTCCTGACCACGCCAAGGCCACAAATGAGTATCAAACAAAAGCTACGGAAAGTGCATTGATCTGAATTTTTGTTGGCATCAACTGATTGAGAAAGTTTTGGCTTGGGAAGGAGCCCTAAAGTAAGCATGCGTCCCAAGAAAAGGTGGCCGCTGCACAAGTGTTATGCAGTGAAAGCACAGTTCGGAAGTGCCGACCAGTGACACTGGTTGTGAACTTCAAAAATATATTTCTTACGTCAGACAAAATTTACTCTGGCAAAGAGGTCTGGATTGTAAGCTGAGAAGTTTGTGTGTTTAATGAGCTATGTCATGTATTTTTATCTCCAAAGGCTTTGAGGCTTAATTTACCTCTCAACTTGACAAAAAATATCTTTTTTTTACAATTTTGAGACTGATTCTCTCGAAAAGTACTTCTTTAAGAAGGTTTAAATTATTTTTGTCATTAACTCTACCAAAAGGTGAACTGTGCAAAAATTTATTGTGACTAAAGCATGAACGAAATTCATGATAAAGAATACTGAAAACTCACAATTTTTTGCTTCCTTATTGAACTAAAGAGCAGAAAAGCCTCGTATGGTGGCAGTTATAAAGTTACATTAAAGAACAATACATATGTGAAATTATAAAATAAAATAATGTTGTATCTGCTTTCGCACATGATTTAAAAATATTCAACTGCAAGTGGCATTTGCTTGTTCGCGGAAACTTCAAAAGTGGCTTACATGAAAAAAGCTTTTTTCTTCGCCTAATTACTTTACCAAAACAGTATTCACACGATCGACAGTTGCGCGGTTTTTTTTTTTTTTTTTTTTTTTCCAAGAGAATTAGTGGTCGCTTTTGAGGCCTGAGATGTTTCACGTGGAACGGCCCTATATCTTTTCTATCACTCTGTTTCAAGCTGTTCTTGCAAAATAGCTTTCTAGATGCCTATTATTCATCCTGTATCATGCTGCATGACTTCATAACTTGGTTTGGATAGTTGCTAGGCATCTGGCTCTTGTGTAGAAAGGTGTTGCAGACATCGAATGAAGTCATTGGTCTGTTTAATAGCATAATTTCAGTAATAGCTTGTATTGGTTGAGGGTCTATAAAGATGTGTGTACAAAAGGTTACAAACTTACTTTGTGCTGGCTGTCTTGCATGAACTGAGTGCATATTTTAGCTTTAAAAACAAAGCACGGCTAGCAAAAATGTCCCAATTCGAATGGTCTAAAATAAGAAATGTGTGGTAAGAGTGAGGCTGTGAAGGCTTGTTGACCGCAGTGGAATTGAAGACATTGATCACAGAATGCCAAGCTTCACTGTTTACTTTCTAAAAATATGCATATCTTTATCAACGCAGGGTGATCAAGTGTACAAGACAGTCTTCATTATTTTCTTCCAAGGAGAGCAACTGAAGACAAGAGTGAAAAAGATCTGTGAAGGGTAGGAGATTGGATGCTACTTCCTGCTATCACTTGTATGGCTGCTTGCTTCATAACCATATTTGAACTGCTCTAAAAATGTGGCATATAAAGCGTTGAATTGGGTTGACATAGGTACCGCGAGCAATCCAAATTACTCTGGGGAAAGCCAGGGCAGGCTGCTTTTGCTGCCCTCAGAGTTCCTTAATGGCCTAGAGTGCAATAACAGCATCTTTTCTAACTCAAATGAGGCTTGAAGACAAATCCTATCATACACCCAAACAAAACTGAATTTACTCTAAGAAGTGAACAAAAATTATTAGTTATAACTTTTGACAAAAACTCAATTTCCTGCCTCAGGTTAATGCGCTTAAAAAAATGCAGCAGTGGCTTAGCTCAGCTACACCAGGACATACGTAGCAAAAGTTCAGCTCGGCATCTTTGTCGCTGCGTGTTTTGACGCCACTGCTTGGCGAGACTCTCCCCACTCTTCAGGCTTCTCAGATGCACGCTTAGCCTTTCATGTTCAATTTGTGTGCTGTTGGGCATCCTCACGCCAAGCAGTGATTTCCAGGTAGTCCGACGAAGCTTCTCACAGTCTGCATAGATGCCGCACACTGTACCCGTGCTAAATGTCCGCTTCTTCATCCGTGGCACATTTTACTAGCAAACGCACTTGAGAAGAACCATGCTTACATGCTTACACAGTTTTAACTTGATTTAGCAAAGTTGAGGGAAGCTGCAAATTTCTTTGAATTGGGAACTTTGTTGCATTGAGTGAGGCATTTCTCAATCACTAAATATTCTATACACTCTATTATGATGCAGCAGCATCCAAAATGCTACCGCAGCATATTTGCAGACCATAAATGTGGCGAAAATGAAATGCATGCCACGGAAACGATTGACACTGCTGCAGCGCATATAAGAAGCAACAAAAGTTGTTACTTCAATAAGGGCATCACAGGACTACAGATTTATTTCTCAGCAAAGAAGTTGGTGGCTGCATTTATGCCAGAGCTCACACAGTCAGGGAAACTTATCTTTGTGAGCACTTTATCCACCGAGTGAATGTGTACTCCCAGGCATCTTTGAGTTGGTGCAAGGGTGCTTGCACGATTCTGTGCTGCTTTGGCAGTTTCATAGCCAACTGTCCTAATACAATCAACAATTATAGAATGCCTCATTGCTCCCCAAGTTATCGCTGTCTCAACCAACATGAAAATGCTGGTCTTCTTCTTCCACTTCAGCTCCAGGTTGTGGGGATTCACAATCCCCTTCCTCCATTATAACGCCCGCGCGTAATTAACACGCGTGATTACGCGCGCTGGCAGAGAGGTTGGCGGAGGAGAGGGCACGCTGGCCACCCCCCGCCGCCTCCCGGGACTGCAGCAACGCTGCCGCGGACTTCCCTCTTTCCTGCCGGCGTAACCGGGAGACCTCCTCTCCGGTTCCGTGTCGAGGAGCGCGACTGTAGCAACTCGCTGGGGTTCTTCGGCGAATGGGCGCGCACGCGCGCGGTTCATGATTTCTGCCGAGGAGACCACCGCCGTCACCGAGAATCGCACACTGACCGTAGGCACCGCAACGGGATGTGAGCGAGAAGCTGTGTCAGGTGAGCAGACACTTCCTCTCACCTACTTGACGCGCTTCCCTATTAGGTGGTTGTTATTTCACCCCCGTACGCGGCGTTCGCTCGCTACACGGTGGTTGTTCTTAATTGCTGTTCTCTTGCCGTGTACTCGAGCAGTGCAATAAACTCTTGTTCGAGTACGCAACTCGGTGTTTGTCCCCTCTGGCCCGAACCCGCCGCAGTGGCGATTTCTCGCACCGCGGGTTGGGGGTCACAGCTCTGTCTGCTAGGGCTGGCACGTCGGGGCTAGAAGGCGACTGTAGCGTCTAGCCCCCCCGTGGCGCACTCTCTTACGAGAAATAACCCCCATATTATGGCGCCCAACGTGGGGCGCCAAGATATGGGGGTGTTACTCCCGCAAGAATGCGCCACGAGGGGACTAGACGCTACAGTCGCCTTCTAGCCCCGACGTGCAGCCCTAGCAGACAGAGCTGTGACCCCCAACCCGCGGTGCGAGAAGTCGCTACTGCGGCAGGTTCGAGCCAGAGGGGACAGACACAGAGTTCGTACTCGAACAGTTTATTGTGCTCGAGTACACGGCAAAGGAAAACACACTAAAGAACAACCGCCGTGTAGCGAGCGAAAGCCGCGTACGGGGGTGAAATAGAACCACCTAAGGGAGAAGCACGCACGAGGAGGGAGAGGTACTGCTCACCTGCGTGCGGCTTCGTGCTCACGGCCCGCGGCAGTCAGTGCGCGCTGGACCGGGAGCAGAGGGTGAAGGCGGCGGTCTCCCGACGGTAATGCTCATCCGTGCGCGTGCACGCCCAACCGTCAAAAGACGCCGAGGGAGTTGCGACAGACGCGCATCTCACCTCGGCTCGGGGAGAGGAGGTTTCCCGGTATGTCGGTAGGAAAGAAGGAAACCCGTGCGGTGTCGCCGCGGGAGCCCGGGAGGATGGGAGGGTGGCCAGAGTGCCCTCTCCTCGCGGTCCTCCCCAAGAGCGCACGTAATCACGCGTGGTAACCACGCGCGGCCCTTTATAATGGGGGCAGGAGATTATGAATCCCCACAAGGTTCAGAAGCACTCTGATCAATGACTCAACGCTTCTATGTGCACATAATGCCATTAATAGCTCCCTTTGGCTCAGAGGCCGAACCGTGGACGTGTTTTGGGAGTGCTACCAGACAAACTAATAGAATTTGAACATCTTTTAAGGGTGTCTTAAAAAGAAAAAAAAAATGTACCCTGTGGTTGGCTAATGATAGTCACCTAGTTGTTTATGCACCATGAAACACACCTATCTCTAGCCAAAATCATCTCTCATTCACATTGTCATGTCCTCGTTGAGGTAAGACTCTTTCAACTCAACCATCCAAATGCACGCTACACTGCTTATCGTAAAATAGGAGTAGTTGCACAGAAGTGTAACTACTTTTCAGTTTCTATGCAACTCTACTACAATTTTATTTGCAAATACTGTGTGAATTCTGAAAGAAACAAGACGAACGATGTTTCCCATCTCTTAATTTTACAATTTTTTTTCACTGTTCAGACAGCTGATATTAGGTTTCTTTTTTTTTTTTTGATATTCTTATTACATTCATATTCGAAACGCTTAATATTCACAAAGTCTAAAGACAGCCTTCATTTTCACTTCAAGGGCTTGTGGGCTACATACACCATGCTTTAATGGCCAGCTTCAAACGGTTGAGTGAGGAATCTGATCAGAGAGGCTATGATTGGAGCAGCTGTGACTTTGCAGCATTTTACATCGTGTGCCACTCTTGTATTATGCTATATTGCAGGTCACGGTCTAAATCTCCGCATGCTTGAATGGTGCCGAGTTGCTTGCCTACTAGTATTTCAGACACTCTGCTGCGCAAGTAGCTGTTCAGGTTGAGCTTGGCAGCTTTCTTACCTACTAGGTCTTCAAGAACCCAAATAATTGTGCATTCTTCAAGTGCACCGGACTTGGTTGTTTTATTTTTCAGCAGCTCTGGCTGTGAAATATACATAACCAATGATTTAAGGTTCCGAAAGAGTGCTCTCTGTGTGTGCTTTCCAGTATTTGGAACCACCGTGCATATTTTCTGCTCTGTTCTACATATTAGTATGCTTTGCTGAAATATGATTTGTGAAGCTTGTTATTAGTGGCTCTGGATTCAGATTTTGATGCCTTTTGCTAGCTTGATGCTACTATCTGGTGCTACTAGTGTGTGCAGTATGAAAGAGCACTGAACAAGGGTTTATGGAGAGCATCAGTTTGCAAGCCAAGTCAACCTTTGCTCATCTGGGCTTGTCTTCATCTGTGCAGTGCGATTTTAATGATCATTGTGGATTGAGGACTCAATTGCACCTTCTAGCGCTATTTATGGGCTTCTCCTTTTGGCCCTCTCCTTTATTGAGAGGTTTTAATTGAGAGTATTGTGCAGGTTTCGTGCGACCCTCTACCCCTGCCCAGAGACACCAGCCGATCGCAGGGAGATGTCCATTGGCGTGATGACCCGCATTGAAGACCTGAACACGGTGAGTGAGTTCTAGTAGCGGACTGTGGTGGCAGACTTGTGAAGTACAGTGACATCTCCATGAGCAAGCTTGAACAAGCACTTAAGGAGGAGCTAAGACGTCATTCGTGCGGCTGTGGGGGATGACATGGGGATCGAAGTGAAATTTTTTAAATTTTTGTAGTAGATCAATGAAACTTGGCATGCTTATTGGAAAGTGTGCTGAATGGCTAATTACAAAGTTTCATTAAGATATTTCTAGTAGTTTTGACATTAGAAATTTATATTTGCATCATTGTTTACCAAACTTGCAGAAAGCCTGGCCTGACAAAAATACATGGTAGAAGCCCATAGTTAGTCTTATTTTAGCCATATGATTGGTTCATGCAGTGACATTCTCCAAATATTTTTATCAGCCTGATTTCTTATTACACGTTACATTCATGCTTGCATAACGCACTCATTTTTCATCACTTGAAAATAGCTAAAAAGTAAAAAAAAAAATGATAGCATATTTTAAAAATATGAGAATGTCGCTGCATAAAGATTTCACCAAGCAATATAATGCAACCAACCTCATGAAAATCCATCAAGCCATTGCCGTGCTACGCTTTCTGCAAGCAGGCCAGTCGGGTCAAAAAGCATTTTTGAGGAAACTGACATTAAGGGGAGACGCGGGTCTTAAAACGGTCGAAAATGGTCAAAAAGTCGATTTTGGGAAAAACTCATTTTCGGAAGGTTTATCCTTTCGAGCATCTACAGTAAAATTATTAACGCTGAATTCGGTCGGGAAATGCGATAAAATCGGCTTTCAAAACACCACGGCAGCGACGAAATGGCCCCGAAAAGAGAGACTTTGTTCGAACTTCCCGCGCGCGCCGCCGGCGTTGCAGCCGGCCGATCGCCGCCATCTTGGGCTTGTTTTGAAGCTGGTTTCTTTGTGCGCAATTTGAGAAGAAGTGGAGGTTTCCGAACGTCTGAAGCTAGCGCTCTTCCACTTTTCTGGATTTTATATCGCTGTGAGCTATTTGTGATCTCGACATCCTTCGGGATGGCGGGCGCACGACCCCTGCGCCCACTCGCCACCATCGAACAGGCTACAGCGTACCCGACGGGTCACCTTGACGTCGCGGACGTGGAGCTTCCAGACTCGGCAGATGACTCCACCGTGACAGAGATGGATTCCGACAACAGCTACACGCCTGTCCAGTCGCGCCGCCTGAAAAGAAAGCTGCGCCGAACATCAGTAATGAGTGAGACACCAAAGAAGAACGCTGAAAAGCAAGGGATCTTCTCCGTGGCCTTCGTACCAACAACGGCAACGGCGAATCTGAATGTGATAAACAGACAGCACCTGACGCAGTTTTTCGACCAGCTGGTTCCCGGTGAAGTTGACGAAGTCAGAATTAATCCCTGGAAGAATGTTCTAACCGTGGATGTCAAATCCCAGGCTACAGTGGACAAGCTGAAAGGAATTGGTGCGCTAGGCAACATGCCGGTCCGTTCCTTCCTTGCACATGGGAAAAAGACTACTGCAGGTGTAATCAGCGACGTTGACCCCGAGATAAATGAAAGCGATCTCTGCACGCTGATCAAATCTACGGCGCGCATTGTGGATGTTCATCGATTCGGCCGCTCAAAGTGCGTTAAATTAGTCTTTGAAACTGAATCCCTCCCATCCCACGTTAAAGTGGGCTATGTGAGGCACCCAGTTCGGATGTATGTTCCAAGACCTGTTCAGTGCCACAAATGCCACAAGATCGGACATGTGAGCGCCGTTTGTCGAAACGAGGTATCCTGCCGTCGATGCGGCGGTACGCATCCTCATGACGCATGCGAGGCGGAGACTGTCAGGTGTTCTAACTGCTCGGGTGCCCATGAATCGACGGCTAAGGACTGTCCTAAAATTCGGGATGAAAACCGTATACTAAAAAAGATGGTGAGAGATAACTCGACTCATCAAGAAGCGGCCGCGTCTATTCGTCGTCACAAGCACCGTTCCCGACGCCGACACAAGGAATCGGAAGGCAAGCCTAGCCTGGATAAGTCAACTTCAGAGTTAACGTCAGCTCAGGTGCCACAACAGATTGAGTCTAATCCCGCTAAGAGTACTCTTGCTGTAATGTCGCAGACAGTGTCACATGCCAAGGATCAGACAGAGGCTGTTGTATTACCTACCGCCTCTGATGCTGAGTGGCCAGATCTACCATCAAAGGCCGACGCCAGGCCTAATCCCAGTTTGGTTGCCACACGTACTGAAAATTCCGACAACCCCGACAGCCAGCAGGTAAAAGAAATGCTGAAACAGCTGGTTCGTTCAATGCGGGTGCTGCTCTCCAGCATCAACACGCAAACAGCAAAGTTTGCTGTTCAGTTTTTGGACGCATTTGAGCCGCTCTTGGCGGCATTGCAATAATTCACAATGGCGCAACAAACTAACCCCACCTCTGTGACGATGCACTTGCGCCGCAGTGTTGTGATGCAATGGAATGCCCGAGGCCTGCGTGGTCGGCTGAGTGACTTCCGACAGCGGGTACAGAAGTACCGCTTTCCTGTGATTGTGATCTGTGAGCCCAACATGCCGGCTGCTTTCCGCCTTTCTGGATATGTTCTGCTATGGTCTAGAGAAGCAAACGAAACAAGCAAAGTGCTGGTATGTGTACGCCAAGACATTGCGCACGTCCGCCATGCTCTGCAGCCCCACAACACGAACCACTACATTTGTTTGACGTTAACCCTGAAAGGACGAGTATGTTCTGTAATTGGCGCTTATATTCCACCGAGGGATGGCTTGGACAAATCATATCTATTTTCAACAATCCAGTGTTGTGCAGCTCCTCGTATTATTGTGGGGGACTTTAATGCTCACCACCCTCAGTGGGGTAGTGCAATAATGAGCAATAGAGGAAGAGACCTGGCAGACTTTATGCATACGCAAGATCTCGTCAATATAAACGACGGCTCACCGACGTTTCTACGCGGAACAACCTACAGCAGCTGCTTGGATGTGGCGTTTGTTTCCAGAAACCTCCATCCCTCCGTTTCTTGGTGTAGTGATGTGGAAACACATGGGAGTGGTCATATACCAACGTACATATGCATCAAGTGGTTTGCACCTGCCACTTCACCTCGTGTGCAATACACAGACTGGCCCGCCTTTAGGGCAGCGGTGGAGACTTCCAGCGTGGACCTCCAGTCACCATCTCAAATAGAGGGCCTCATTACTTCCTCTCTCAGTGAGAACACTCGCTATGTTAGTGTGCCGGTGTCAGTGTCCAGCATCGACGTGGAATTCGAGCGGCTTCGCGCGATCCGTCGGCGGGCTGAAAGGAAGTACAGAAGAACGAAATCCGCGCAAGATCTCGCACTTTCTCGCCGAGCTAAACGTCAAGTTTTGCGTCACCTGGAGAGGTTAGGACGACAACGTTGGAGACAGTTCTGCTCATCACTGGATCCCCGTAAGCCCCTGTCGCGTATCTGGCATGTTGCGAGAAGCTTGCGCACACCTCCGCGAGAAAGGCACCCTTTTCGTGCCCTGGCCCTTTACCAACGCCGCAATGAAGTTGACGTAGCTGAAGATTTTTGTAAAATGGTTGTGGGCACAAACCAGGCACAGTTACCAATTTCAGAGGTTTTTGCACCACCTTCGCCGAATGATCAATACGACGTGCCCTTTACAATAGCTGAATTAGACGCCGCTCTTGCTTCTTGTCGGCATTCATCTGCACCTGGTCCTGACGGGATTACTTATTCAACCTTATCGAACCTAGGCAAGGATGGTAGAACTGCACTACTTAATTATTTCAATGATATATGGGCTTCTAGTACTGTTCCTGAACACTGGAAAATTAGCCGCCTGGTTGCTCTTTTGAAGCCTGGAAAGCCTCCTCTCGAACTTACCTCATACCGGCCAGTTGCCCTAGCAAGCTGTGTTGGAAAAGTTATGGAGCGCATGGTGCTGGCAAGACTTGAGTGGTATCTAGAGAGTAATGATCTTTATCCTAATATGATGACTGGATTTCGCCGCGGACGCTCTTCCATTGACAGCGTCATCGACCTTGTGGCGACAGTAGAACACGAAAAGCGTCACCGTCGACTAGTAGCTGCTGCATTTTTAGATATAAAGGGAGCTTACGACAACGTCCTCCATGAAGCTATTTTTGATGGACTTGACGACGTGGGAGTTGGTGGCCGGCTGTACTTGTGGATTGTAAGCTATCTCAGCGGCCGTTCTGTTTACATGACTACGCCTGAAGGAGATACTACCCACTTTCAGGTCGGTCGTGGAGTTCCACAGGGAGGAGTTCTCAGCCCAACTTTATTTAACGTTGCGCTAATTGGCCTGGTGAGTGAACTGCCAACTAACATCCACATAAGTGCATATGCTGACGACATCTGCATCTGGGCCTCTGGTTCGACGCGCCCACAACTACGTGCGAGACTGCAACGAGCTGTGTCATTAACATCGATGTACTTACGGCGTCAAGGTTTATTTTTAGCGGCAGAAAAGTGTGCAGTGATCGCGTTTACGGGAAAATGTGTCAGCCGCTACCCGATTACCCTTCATGGAGTCGTAATACCATACGTCTCCAGGCACAGATTCTTGGGAGTAATTATTGACCACCGACTATCTTGGTCGAAACATATTGCTATGGTGAAGAAGAGGCTAATTAATTTTTGCCATGTACTTCGTTACATAGCTGGCATCAAATGGGGTCCAACTGAGCGCTCCTTAATACGCCTTTACGAGGCTCTGTTTGTTGGCTACATCCGGTACAGTCTCCCAGTACTCTCTAGTATGAGCATTTCCTGCTTGCGGACTTTAGAGAGCGTGCAAGCGCAGGCACTGAAAATATGCCTTGGACTGCCCAGATGCACCTCTAACAAAGGCACAATTGAAGAGGCACACGCTCGCCCAATGTCCATATACTTGTCACACGAACCACTTCGTGTATATTTACGAGCACTTACAAGACACCGTTTTCACCCACTCAGCAAGATTCTGAATGAGAGGCCGGACTGCAGTTTTACAACTGCACTCCGCTGCCATCAGTCGCAAGTACCGACAGGATATGCCCTCCCATATCATCTCACCCAACCACCATGGACGATGGATAAACCTTTCGTGCACCTTCGTGTTCCCGGAATACTAAAGAAATCAATGGTACCAATTAGTGGACTCGAACAACTTACTCTGGCACACATCTGGTCAGAATATCCCAGTTATATTCACATATACACTGATGGATCTGTGTCAGCACAGGCATCCGCTGCAGCTGTGGTCATACCAGCTCGGAAAACGACTCTGCATTTCCTTTTGGGACATACCTCTACATCAACCGCTGCCGAACTTGTAGCCATTCGAGAATCTATTCGCTATATATGTGGGGAACCACCTCAAAAATGGTGTATATTCACGGACTCGAAGACTGCATTACAAATTTTGGAAAACTTCTTACGCCACACTGCCTATCAGTCCCTGGCACTAAACATTGTGGATCTCATCACATCTGCCCAGCTGCAAGGCCACACGATAATGTTTCAATGGATTCCTGCCCACTGCGGCCTCCATGGGAATGAGCAGGCCGATGTTGAAGCGAAAAGCGCACTCATCAATGGCTTCCAAACAACTGTGCCTTTTTCAAGAGCGGATACGACGTGTCTTCTAAAGAGTTATATGAATATTGCTACAGCAGCCTACTGGGCTCAACCAGACGCCCGACACATCCGTCTAAAAAGGCTTGATCGAACATTTAAATTTTATGTTCCGCGTGATATTCCGCGTCATCAGACATGCTTGATACATCGACTTCGTTTAAACGTGGCTTTCACGCGCAAATACTTACATTTAATTGGACAGCTGGACTCACCGGAATGTTTAACTTGTGGCATCCCAGAGACTGTGGACCATGTATTATTGGTGTGCCCAGAGTATGCGAACGAAAGAAATGTGCTAGCTGCTTCCTTGAAGCGTTTAGACAAGAGGCCTCTGTCGGAGGAACTGCTGCTGGGCGCTTGGCAGGACAAGGGGAAGGGCGTCCAGGCAGTGCGCGCTCTTTGCCGTTATTTGAGCGCCAGCGGACTTGATTCACGTTTGTAAAGCAAGCTGCTGTGTCTGTATATATATTTCATATGCCTTCTCCCACATCGTCACCCATTATGACCTTCTTTCTTCTCTCCTTCCCCTTCCCCAGTGCAGAGTAGCAGGCCAGATTTGAATTATTCGGGCCAACCTCTCTGCCTTTTCCTTTCAATAAATCCATCTATCTATTGAGCTATCTCAAAATGGCGTCGCTCAAGCCGAGCGGCGGTTCGGGCCGGTTTCCCGAAGGCCGTTTTCGGGTCGCTGATTGGCTCGCACGCGGCGCGCGAAGCGCGCGCGCCGTTCTGCGCCTCCCATTGGCTGGTGTGACCGTCTACGTCATTTTTTTTTCTTTCTCTTGCGTTCGCCGCTGTGGCTGTCGCTTCGTGCGCGTCTGTTTTTGCGCTCGTGTTTCTCTACACGCCGTGTTTCCGCCTTGTGCCGGGAGTTTCTCTTTGCTATCGAGATGCCGGGAGACAGTCGATTGAAACCGAGCACGCAACGAGCTTTTGGAAGCCGGAAGAAACGTCCGTGGAACAAAAAACAGCAGGCAGCGGCCACCAGTGCGTCGCCGGGGCCTGCAGTGCCGGACTCGTTGGATCCGCCGGGTACATCAAGCACGCTGCCCGATGACGACACCGCGGGACCAAGTTGCAGCACGAATCGTATCTCGGATCATGGTACACTTCGTGTTGATGCTGTGTACTATTCGTCGACCGAGCAGGCGCAGCGTGTTGAGCGATCGGCGCAAGCAAAGTCCGTTCTGTCGGAAAAGTCAGCAACCCAGCGCAAGTTTGACCTTCTTGGCGTCAGTGCGGATTACCAGACAGCTGATGCCGGTACCCAGTTCGTGATTGTGGACTTGAAGGTTTTGAACAATTTTTTCGCGCAAGCGAAGTGCGGAACCTGCGGCGCAGGAAGTCTGCGTTTGAGCAAGGCAACAGATAAGAAGTACGGCCTTGCTGTAAAGCTTCTGCTTGTCTGCGAAAACTGCGATTTCGAACAGAAGCAGTTCTCTTCCCCAAGAATAAGCGAAGCAGTTCTCTTCCCCAACTGTTTGCCCGGTGGAGCTCTCGTCTCCTTGGCTCCGGTCCTCACTTTCACCTCAAAAAAAAACAAAACAAAACAAAAAAAAAAGTCAACCCCTAACTTCTCGAAAGTAACCTCTATAATTTCATCACACTTACACATTCGACATTTTTTTTTTTAAATGTTTCCTTGGATGGAATAAGACACTTTTTGTTTTGTTTTGTAGGGAAACTGATAGGGAACATCTGAGTAACATCCGTTGTCGAAGATTCTTCCCAATATTTTCTGCACTCAGTGTCAAAACTTCAAACGAGTTTTTCTCAGCTTCATGTTTTTTGGTGACATGACTAGCCTTACGGAACTTTTCATTGGGTTTTTGTGGTGCAATTTTGATAAATCTTATACCGTTGAATTCAGAAAGGTTTGAACTGTGGAGCTATGCTATTTTTATATTGCTAAGTTGAACATATCAAATTTATTGAACAATAATGTCAGCTAATTATATTTTCGAATTGTGGGGCATCTACATAATTGAATATTTTTATACTGTGATGTACATCAATGATAATATAAATAGCATAGCTCCACATGGCAGGTCTTTGGCTACAACTACATTTTAATCGGAACGAAAAAATATTGAGGGAAACTGTCCTAACGACCCGTAAGAAATTACCAAATTAGGCTTTGGTTATTTCCCAATAACATTAGAACTAATTGAGATAGAGTAAAACTAATTACATTTTTGAAAACAGGAGGAAGAAATACATATACACACCCAATTTCGTTATTATATCTCTAAAAATAAAAATTTTCATTTTAAGACCAGTGTCTCCCCTTAAAGTGGCTGTCAAAATGCCTCTGGATTGAAATACTGTGTCGCTACGCTGCACACGTCCTTCTGGGTAGTTTCCGAAGCCACAGAATGCGGTTCCAGGCACCTGAATGGTGCGAATCGGGTTAGGCACACATTTGCCATAAACCTGGCAGCGCATCCTTATCGGAACTGCATCGCAATGTCGTGGCTAGTTGATGGATTGATGGAAAAGCATTGTTGGCTTCGTGTACTGAAAGCAGCACATCGTTTGTGTCTGTTGGGTGATTTGTTTTTCATTTTATGCTGGCCTCCTGCTTGATACAGGCTGTGCATGCGTTACTAAAGTTCTTGCTTTTAGGGCACCCAGTCCCATGCACTATGAGGATTCTGTGTGATTTTTGGGTTGATATGACATCTATATGCATGCATGAACACTTGAGTTCTTGTTTGATGGAGCTTTCTGCATTGTCTGTGGCTTGTTCCTTCCCATAAGAAGGTGCTACTGAGCAGGATATGCAGAAAATGAACTGCTTCACTTTCTCTACGCTTCTAGGTGTTGGGCCAGACACAGGACCACCGGCACCGGGTGCTGGTTGCCGCCGCCAAGAACATCAAGAACTGGTTCGTGAAGGTGCGCAAGATCAAAGCCATTTACCACGCCCTGAACCTGTTCAACCTGGACGTGACTCAGAAGTGCCTCATTGCCGAGTGCTGGTGTGCTGTCTCCGACCTCGAGAAGATCCAGATGGCACTGCACCGAGGCACGGTCAGTCTGGATTGTGCCACTGGAAGCCTGTGCATGGCTGTACAGGCTCACTTTTCTGTTACCGTGGGGGCGTGATTAGTCCAGATGTTGTGATGTTGGGCTCATTGCATCCCTTCGTGCCGCAACATAAGGGTTGCATATGGATGATTTATTTCTAAAGATTTGACGTCATGAAGCGACTCAGGCTGAAGCACACTATAGTGGACTCAAGACGTTTCAGCTATCAGGGATTATTTAACAATTTAATATGCACCGACATCGCATAGTACACGGGGGCCTTGCTCTTTCTCCTGCATCGAAACGTGGCAGCAACAGTTGGTATTGAACCCACTTCTCTGGGTCACCACTTTAGCATCCTAACCACTGAGCCACTGCAGTGAGCATTTGTTGAACACGCCTGTTAACAACTTGTTCTGCCAATATCTGAGTGGGTTGCATATTAGCTGCTTCATGAAATCGTGTCTTGGGCTTGAAAGAGCGTTGGCAGGTAGCATTCTTTTTGACGCCACAAAGTTGCTTTCTTATGCAGGATTGCCTCAGGGCAATGACATCAGTGTAAAGCTTAAGGGGGGACGCGACCTTTGAAAACCGAAAAATCGCGAAAAAGTCGATTTTTTGAAGATTATATATTCCGGTAGTATGTCTTATAAACTACCCTTTCTGTAATTATCAATGCCCAACTCGCCGTAGAAATACTCGAAATTAATTATTTAACAAGCGGCGGCAGCCGCGGAGCAGCGAGCAAGCGCCGAAAATTCCCAAACTTCGCGCGCGCACCATTCCTCCCCCGCCGAACTGAGCGCCACCATCTTGGTCTTGTTTTGTTCGTGAATTCTTGCGCTTTCTTCTGCCACCCTCGGCGGCGGCGACGGCGGCGCGGTCGAGGCGTGGCTTGCTACCGATTGAGAGCCTCGTGGCGGCTTTCAAGTTTCCCGCGCTCGAATTCAAGGCTGCGATTGGGCAAAGCGCGCGCTCCGCGAGAACGCGGGGGATCGGGCGACTACTATTGGCTGCTGCGGCCGCTGATGCGTCGGTCTCCGCCTCCCCGCGTCGTCTGCTACGGCTCTTTGCTGTCGTTGGCTGCCTCGAGGTGCGACACGCATTCAGTGCAGACTTGGCTAGCTTTTATTATTATTTTTTTTTTTTTTCGTTTCGGCGCTTATGCCGCGGAAGATAACCCGAGAAGTCGCTTGTCGCGTTTGGGCCGCTCCTTGTTCCTCCGGCGAGATGCCGCGATAGATAAACCGGGAAACCGCTTTCTGCATCTGCGCCGCCTAATATGCTAGGGCGAAATGCCGCGGGGGAATCGGGAATGCCGATTGTCGCGGCTTGCAGAGCTCAGGATCGACGGATCTCAGCATGTGGAAAGTGGTCCGCGGCACCAAGGCGTTCGCTGTAGCTGATCGGCTAGTCGCACAGATGTTCGCTGTAGCCGAGATCGACGGAGCGCCATAGCCCTAATGTATATTTTGACGGCCGCACCGGACTTGTTCGTGATAATTGCGAGTGTTCGTCTTAAGTGGGGCCGTTATAAGTGGGCTCGACTGTACCTGAATAAATTTTTGAGGGCAAGGCAAGCCCATGTATTCAAAATATTATGTCTGGAATTTGTCATAATTAATTTGGTTAATCAACATAGGTCTAATTGATAACAAAAAATCCAATTCTATGCTATTTTTCAGCAAGAAAATTTTGAAAAAGGGCTTTGTCTTGCCCTGAGGAACCTATCTAGGAATCAGCATGACAAATTGCACAATGCCAGTGCCTTTCACAATTTCTCCAGGCTTGGTATAAAGGACCTATTCGAACCAGTTTGATATGCTTCTGTAACTTGAGAATTAGCGTGCACAATTCTATGAAACTTGGTGGTTTTTCATTTGTTAATGTCATGAGCCTGTCTTGAAAATTTCATCATGATAACTTGAGAAACAAAAAAGTTATTGTTCTCTCAACCTTTGAGAGCCGTTTTCTCAGAATCAATTTTTTGCACGGTGTGGCTGCTAGGGAAAGTCATAGCTCAAGAACCGCTTATTGGATTTTCATGAGGTTTTTTTTGTTATATACCTAAGTAAAATTCTGAGGGCAAGACAATTCGTTTTTTTCAAAATATTTCATGTGTAATTAGGGGCAGTCAATTAAAATATCGTTAAGTCAGGTATAAATTTGAACACTAACTTTGGGGCTGTACTAAAATTTTTCAGAGAGGAAATTTGGAAAAAGGGAATTGTCTTGCCCTGGGGAAACTATCCAGGAATGACCATAACAAATTTCACACTGCTAGCACATTTTGCAAATTCTCCAGGCCCGCCCCTAGGGACCTATGTAAACTATCTTGATATACTCCTCTAACTTGAGAACCGATGAGCCCAGCTCCATGAAACTTGGTAGTTCTTCAAATGTGTGTATTATGAGCATACCCTGAAAATTTCATTCAAATACCTCAAGAAATAAAAAAGTTGGTGTTCAAGGGTAGCCTCCCCCCTTAATGCTGCATATTCACCTAGCTTTGCCGTGGCCGAACTTTGCCGTGGCCGAAGTTTGTCGTAATCGGGGTGAATCCTACTCGGATGCATCGTACATCAGGTGTACGCAGGGTGCATCGTACATTGGGTGTGTCGTAAGCGGGGTGTATTTTATGTAGTGTGTGTCTTAAGCAAGACATATCCTATGTGAGGTGCATCGTAAATCGGGTGTGTCCTAAGCGGGATGTATCCTACGCAGGGTGAGTCGTAAATCGGGTGTGTCATAAACAGTGCTGGTAAACTTGGGCACAACTATATTTTAATTCAGTATGCATGTGTTATGTCAGAAGTTACAGTAAAAGCTTGGTGATACGAATCCAGTTGATACGAATTTTGAGACGATACGAATTCGCGAAATTCCCCTGCCAGAGTGCATTGTGTACAATGTGTAAATTTTCGGATGGTCCGAACACTCTCCCGTGCCACAGCGGATGATTCGAACTGCGGCCGCAACCTTGAGCACTACGCACCGCCCGTACATCGCTGACTCCGCAATTGCCAGCCGCGCTGCATGTAAGCACTGGAGATGGCGACATGCGGGCCGCACGGCGCCGCAAAGGCGCATGGCCGACAAACCGCAGACATAGCAACCGCTGTAGCTGGCGGCGGCAGGTGCTCACGGATCGTACTTCGCTGGCTCCGCAATTGCGATCAGTGAGCAGTTCGCGGCGCCGTGCAGCCCGCATGTCGCCATCTCCAGTGACGCTGTACGCGCCGCGAGAAGTACGCGGAGGCGGGCGGATCAGACATCGTCGGCATCGCGATCATTTTCCACGCCGCGAAAGGTTTGCAGCGGCGCACGGTTCTAAGTAGTAGTCGGCAGCGCACGCGGCGGCAGGCGCGCACGGGCCGCACATGATAGGCTTCACGACTGCTAGTTGCTCTGTAAGCATCGCGAGCAGTCTGCGGCGCCGCGCGGCTGGCACGTCGCCATCTCTTGTCGTGCTCTATGCGCCGCGAGAAATCCTCGGAAGTACGAGTCTCTGACGTCGCAATCGCCTGTCGCACTGTATTCACCGCGAGTGGAGAGCTGTGACCGCGCGACCGTAATGAACCTTCGCGGATGTAAACAGACCGACGCGACTGCCTCTCCCATGCTTCTGCATACTTATTTTTGTTCGTTTTTATGATACAAATTTTCGTATGATACAAATTTTTCCGCGACCTCGTGAGATTCGTATCACTGAGGCCTCTTGTTATTGTTGTGGCAAGTGCTTGGATCTGTTCTGTGCATAGCACAACCATACTTATAGATCGCGCAGTGACATTTTGTTCTCCCCTCTAGGATCGTGGTGGCAACACTGTCCCATCTATCCTGAACCGCATGGAGACCAAGGAGACTCCACCAACCTACAACCGCACCAACCGGTTCACGGTGGGGTTCCAGAACATTGTGGACGCATATGCGGTGCCAAGCTACCGAGAAGTTAATCCGGGTGAGATGCTCACGCATTGCTTGGCTGCCTGTGGCCAGGCTTCAGTACGGCACTGTTATAAGGTGGCTTGGCATATGAAATGTGCAGTGCAGTTATAACCAAAATTCAGTAGAATCTGTTTCATATGTTGGTTAAAAGAGTATGGGGCGAGAAATATACACGAAATGTTGCCGATATGATCCCACCTAATAAGTTTTTGTGGCAAAGCTGCATTTTTCGTTCTCTGCAACGCATTATTGGAGTTATACATTTTCTTCTGGCTTTTACGGTCATATATTCACATGGGTTTAAATTGCGAGATTGCAAAAATGTATGGAAAACTTGTATGGTTTTGAATTTCATTTAAAAGAGGCAGCCAAAAAGTCCTAGCGCAAAGCGATAGTCGCTGCTGTAATGGTAACTCTTCTGGCATCCTCCATAGATATCTTATTTGTTTCGCAACATACCCACTCATAGTGTTCCCACCCCCTCGCTTGTGTCTTTAAGGATTTACTTTTGTTTTGTTGCACATCCCAGTCTATTTTGTGCCATTGTTGTCGCATTTCACAGCACCGACTTTTAAAGCAGGACAAGATGCTGACGCCAATCTCCTGCAGGCGTGACGCTATTCGCTATATAAGCAGCCCTTGCTGTCTTTTATCGTTGCTGTCACAGAGTGCTGGCATGCTGTGTAGAGGAGTGCTCTAGTTCGGACCCCAGGATTATCAGCAGAAATAAGGAAACAATTAAAATGTGCTGCAAATGCATGCTGTGTTTTTGACATAATGTGTTACAAATTTCAGCTGTATCGAACCAGTTTAGATTGTTTTACCTGTTCTGATATGAAAGGTTGATTGTGTTTGCGCAGGCTACTTCTCATAATGATTGTGGCAAAACTTCGAAGTTCTTAAATGATATGAATAACAAAGTTCTCGTACTGAGGAGTAGTAACGGTTTTATTGGCCTCGAAGGTACAACACTGCTTCCAATGCACTGTAAGCGGACATATGACTCTCTGCCTCTCTTCATGTGTGTTTGGTGCAGCTCCGTTCACCATCATCACCTTTCCGTTCCTGTTTGCGGTGATGTTTGGGGATGCTGGCCATGGCACTCTCATGTTCCTCTTTGCCTTGTGGATGGTGCTCAAGGAGAAGGCTCTGCTGGCTGAGAAGTCTGACAATGAGGTGGGCATGCAGGGTTTTGCTCTTGGAGTACAGAGCTGAGAGTAACCTGCATGGGCTGGGAAGACATCTATTACGTCCAGTGATGCAGTTCTGTACTTTAATGGTTCATGTGGATTTGGTGCAATTAAATGTGCTTTTATCCGGCAAAAGTGTCACATAACTTATCGGCAGATTTGATTGAGACACCAGTACCAAATTTTGCCAGTGAAATTTTATTTGCTGTGCGAGACTCTCGAATTGTTTGACTGAACAGGATGGTTTGGTTTCCTTCACAATGCATTCCAATGCTCTTTGGACAGATATGGAACACTTTCTTTGGTGGCCGCTACATCATCCTTCTCATGGGAATCTTCAGCATGTACACGGGCCTCATTTACAACGACACCTTCTCGAAGTCCTTCAACATCTTTGGCTCGTCCTGGTTTGTCATCAAAAAGTAGGTCCCTTTTGTTTTCATTTGTAGTAACTAATGCTTGCATGGTTGCTGGACATGCCTGTATGCAAAGGGCATTGTCTGTACTATTCCTTTGGTGGTGGCGGTTAGAAATTCGCGGCAAGGCATTCTGGCATTTTTGCTCTTTCATTACTTCAAATTTTGTTTCCTTATTTAGGTGATGCCTTTATGTATGATTGGGATGAGAGCACCTCAGCAGCATGACTTTTCTTATGGGAAGTGGTGTTCTGACCCACTTATTTCTCATGTTGGTGTAATGGTTAGAGCTCTTGACAGCTGATATGAGTGACGAGGGTTCTATCCCAGGATGCCTGCATACTATGCCATGTCTGTACAGCTTAAAGGACCTTAAGGCGAGATTTTTCTATGACTTTCAATATTGTGTTCTTTGTAGCCTGCATTACTTTGGGACTTAAATCCTGTAAGGCTAACTAGATGTTTTTGAGGCGAGATTTGGCTTCTTGAATTTTGCTGTTCTTAAATTAGTTGGCACCTTAGATTTTATACTGTCCGATCTTTATTTTAAATTCAGTGAAGTAGATTTGGACGAAACAACAATATATGGTTAATCCTGGGTGTAATGAACCTTCATGTAATGAATTCCTTTGAATTCCTTAGTATTACAAAGTTTAATTCCCCAATACCTTTCCCATTGAAGTAAGTTTGAGAACTCCATGTATGAAGGTGTTTGCAGCGGTTTACTTTAGTATAAAGGACTTGCTTTGCTGGTGATCGGTTTGCTAATGTTGCTAATGTCGAGTTGCTGAAAATTTGGTAGAATCGCACAAAAGTTTCACAAGACATGAACTGGCATGTGAATGTGTACGATTTGACAAGGGACCACCACAGGATAGAAAATACGTTAGTTTCTCTACGAGGGTCTTGTGCTAGTAGCGGAAGAGTTCCATCTTCCGTCTTCTCACAGGGTCGGTGCCCCTATTCCAGGGCTCCGCTGAGCTTCGCTGCTCGCTGGGCGTGCTGGATTAAACCTAGTTGGCAATCCAAATCGCCGCTGGAGAGCCGACTCTCCCACTGTTCCGCACTCGGGTCTTTACGAAAGCTGTCGTTATTTTTACATTGCCACGTGATGTGGTATAGCGAAGGTTTGCTACCACACCATGGGCAGGTGTCTCGATATTGTGACGGGTAAATTTTGCTCAGGGTATGCAGGTTAGGGAATGTTCCTGTCTGCAGTCTTCGCCAGTACACGGCCTCTTGTTGTTTTAGATCCCGATGAGGCGGCGGATAGCGGATCCGTACCCCCTTATAGTAGTTAAGAATGTCGGAGTACGTAGGGCCGACTCGCTCGGGTAGATCGTCCGATTGGGAGGAAGCTCGGCTCGTGTACCCTCGAGCTACCTGATCGGCGCGTTCGTTCCCCGCTATGCCGGTGTGTCCTGGCACCCAGTAGATGTTGTGCTTGACTTTTGATGGGGTCGTGCTATGGAGGAGCCTGAGGGCGGCGCGACCTATGCGGCCGTTCATGTAGTTACGGCACGCTTCTCTAGAATCTGTAAGAATGGTAAGGGACGTGTTGCATCGGTACCCGGCTACCACCGCAAGAGCAACGGCCAGCTCCTCCCCTTCGGTTACCGTGCATTCCCTGACTGAGGCGCTAGATAGTTCCTTTAGGTTGGAATCAATAGCTACCGCCACGGCGCTATTATGTGAGCTTCCTGTATACGAAGCCGCGTCCGTGTATACCGTGGTGGATCTTGTAGCTAAATTTAGTTGTACATACTTCGCCCGGGCTGCTCTACGGGCCAAATGCAAGTTGGGGTCCATGTTCCGGGGAAGGGAGCTAACATTTAGCGTCTGGCGAATTGCGTCCGGTATGCTCGCAGTATGGTTCTCGATTTCCGCAGTTGCACCTAGCCCCAGTCGCCTAAGAAGCGAGCGCCCCGTAGGAGTCTGCTGGAGCCTGGCTATCTGCGTGACCAGTTGGGCTTCTTTGATCTCTTCGAAGGTGTTGTGAACGCCAAGAGCTAGCAGTTTTGCGTTAGAGGTGTTCATTGGTAGGTGCAGGGCTGTCTTGTAAGCTTTGCGGATGATGATATCTGCACTTTCCACTTCTCCTTTGTTGAGGTTGAAATACGGGAGGGCGTAGCCTACGCGACTGAGTACCAGGCTCTGAACCAGGCGCAGGGTATCCCCCTCTCGCATACCGCTCCGCTTCTGCGACACACGCGTGATCATCCTGGCGACCTGAGTGGTCGATTGCTTGAGAAGGCCGAGCGTATGGCTGCATCGCTGATTGTTCTGAAGCCACATTCCTAAGACTCGTATCTTGTCTCGTTCGGGAAGTAGCTTTCCTTCGAGGGAGACATTGAGGGTCCCTTCTTTGTGTTTCCCTTTGTGAACTCGCAAGAGTTCGGATTTTTCTGTGGAGCAGGCGAGACCTCGTGCATGGACATATTCTTCTACGCAGGTAGCCGCTGCTTGCAGCCGTTCTTCTTTCTGGCCGAGCGATCCGGAGGTAACCCAAACCGTGAAGTCGTCAGCGTACATGGCGTGCTGTATGCCTTCGATCTTCTTAAGTTGTCTAGCGAGTCCGATCATAGCCACATTAAAAAGTAGTGGCGAGATGACGGACCCTTAAGGTGTGCCTTTGTTGGGGGTCGAGAATTTATCGCTGCGAAGGTCTCCGAGCCCAACCGTTGCAGTTCGGTTGGAAAGAAAGGCCTTCACGTAGCTGTGAATCTTCTCGCCACAGTGGAGGTTGTCGAGTCCTTCCATTACAGCCGCATGGCTAACGTTGTCAAAGGCCCCTTTAATATCAAGGGCCATGACCGCGTTCTCGCCAGCGCTGGGGACATTGGTGAGGACTTCCTCTTTGAGTTGTATGAGGACGTCCTGCGTGGAGAGGTGAGCTCGGAAGCCGAACATGCTGTGGGGGTACAGGTCTTCATCCTCCATGTAATTTTGGAGCCTCCGAGTAACGACACGCTCGTAGAGCTTGCCTAGGCAGGAGGTGAGTGAGATAGGTCGGAGGTTTTCGATCTGGAGTTTCTTACCCGGTTTTGGGATCATTACGACCTCTGCATGCTTCCACTCTTCAGGAACCGTTCCTGCGGCCCAGTGCCCGTTGAGGAAGGTTGTCAATTGGTCGACTGCCCCGTCGCTGAGGTTGCGTATGAGTGCATTATGGATCTTGTCTGCACCCGCCACCGTGTTGCGCGTGCATACCTTTATGGCAGCGAACACTTCTTCCCTGGTGATCGGTCTGTCCAGGTGGGTGTTCGGTCTTCCCAAGTATGGTTTCGGGTATGCTGCAGGCAAGGTCGTGCCGTAGCATTTCTCTTTTACTTTATCTAACAGTTCCTTCTCCGTACCCTCGAAGGTGTGGATGAGTCTGCGGATAGCTTTCCCGCTTTCGGCCCTGGTTTGGATAGGGTCGAGAAGGGTCTTGAGTATACGCCACGTTTTGGCCGTGCTGAGGGTGCCGTCCAGCGAGCTACTGAACTGCTGCCAGCTCTGCCTGGCCAGTTGAGCTGCGTACTCCTCCGCTATCTTGGTGACTTCTGCAATCTTCAGCTTGAGTTTCCTGTTAAAGCGCTGCTTCTTCCAGCGCTTGGTGAGCCCTCGGCGTGCCTCCCATAGCCTGAGGAGCCGAGGGTCCACCTCTGGTGTTTGCTCGGTGCGATCCACTTCTTGAGTGTACTGCTTCTGGATGTTTTTGAGTTGTTGACACCAATCATCTATGGAAGTAATCCTCCCTTCCAGGTCCGCGCATGTCTTGCGGAAGGCCGGCCAGTTGGTGATCTTGGCCGTGCCGAGCTTGCGCTTGATGTTGGTGGCTGTTATTGTGATCTTCAAGATATGATGGTCACTGCCTAGATTCTCCAGCAGATTCTCCCACGTTGCATGTTTCGCCCCCCTGGCAAAAGTTAAGTCCGGACACGTATCCTGGCAGACAGAATTGCCAAGGCGCGTGGGTTGAGTTTCGTCCGTTAAGAGGGTACATTGGATCGCTTCCGCCGCATCCTCGACCTCTATACCTTTCTGATTATTTGTGGGGTATCCCCACTGCTGTCCGCGAGCGTTAAAGTCACCTACAATTAGCAGCGTGTTGCTTTTAGCAAGTTTGCTGGCCCCTAGAAAGAGTTTATGAAAATTCGCGTCCCGCTGGCGAGGCGGGCTATAGAGGTTTACGAGAAAGACACTCTTTTCCTTGTGCTTCTTTTTGGGAATAATTTCCGTCACTAAGTGATACAACACACGGTGCTCCAGTGCCATCAGCACATCTGCATGGAAAATGAGGCAGTCTCTGCTGCTTTTACCTTTTGAAAATTGCACCATGTGGTAGTTCATGCTCAAAAGTAGCAAGAAATAATGACATAGAAAAAAAATACACTGGGCAAACTGTGCATGCCCATCGCCACTCTGCGTTGACTCACAAGATTTCGCTGTAGATAGCGTTTGAACATACTGAGTGGGGATGACTAAGAGCACTGCCGACGCAAGGCAAAGAGTTTATTTCCTGGAGCAGTGGTAGCGAGCACACCGAGAGAACTTTATTTTATGGTCAACGCATTCCACTTCATCCTGCACTGCTTTTAGAAGAGCATGCACTCGTGCATTCTTCGCATGTTGTAAAATTTCTCAAAAAAGCTAATTTTTATGTCAACTATACATGTATGGACATCTAACTCTGTTTCATGCATGATAGCCATAGGGGCTTAGGCACCATAAAACCTCATATAACTAACATATTGCACAGCTTCTCGGCTTTATGAACTTTATTAGAAATGAATATGCTTTTCTATTGGAGCTCTAACAAATTTGAGCTTTTGACAATATGAACATTACCATGACTGGTGACAGGTCTTTTGAAGGCTGGCGTTATTGTTGGTTGCATGCAATCTTTTTAGGGCAACCTACCAAGAGCACGAACAGCTGGATCCGGTGGACAACTACATGGGAACGCCGTATCCATTTGGTGTGGATCCGGTAAGTTTTGTTACATTTTGCTTGCATTGCTCTTTGATTCATGCATTTTTAAAATGTGGGGCATCTTGCTGCAGGTGTGGCAGCTGGCTACCAACAAGATTCCCTTCACGAATTCTTACAAGATGAAAACTTCGGTTGTACTGGGCGTCTCTCAGATGCTGTTTGGAGTTTTTCTCAGCCTCTGGAACCACAGGCAAGTGACACAACTTCTTATTTACACAAGATGTTCTTTAGGCCTCATCCCATCACTTTATCAGTGAAGAGTGGTGGGCTTCTTAGTCTGGCGTCACTACAAAGAACAGTACAAAAAAGCAGACATAGAAGGAAAAGCTAGTACATGCTCTTCTGCATGGGAATCTGTTGCAAAGATTGTGGGGTACTGGTCTCATTTTGACCACTGCAAAGTGACAGTCAAGGCTACGAGCAAGCTAACGCAGAAAATCTTCATTGTGCCAAAAAGAGCAGTATGTTAGTATGCCATTCATTGTCATCATGAAATGAACTTTTGTTTGTGGCCCCCTGTTGCCAGATAATGGAGGGCTCATTTTGGTTCCCCATATGATACAGTGGTATTTTTTTAGTGTGCATTTGCTGTTTGTTCACAGTAAAACCTCATCTACACTATCTTTTTTTAATACGGGGAAGAAATGTAATATCCGGGAAAACTTGTGACCAGAACTGCCTGATTTTTAAAAATTTAACCGTAGAATGAGTACAAAGTCATTTAGAAGTGACATTTTCTCTGCGTAAAAGTGCCGATTAGCATTTCTTGGCATCAAGTATGAACAGCTCCTACTTTAGTTCTCGCTTGCAGAATTCAGTCCGTATTTGCGTAATCCTAAACTCAGAGCAGATTTAATAACAAGTCCGATTCGTAGACGGCAGCAACGGCTGGTATTGTTTCCTTGGGTGCTTCTTGATGCTTTGCCCCCTTACACTAGTGACGTGGAGAAGCCATCTGATAGCTTAGTCTCCGCGTTCTTGCTTACGCTGCGTTCCCGAGGCTCAGTCCGCTCGTATGTAAGTGTGCAATTTTAGTTATCAAATGGTTCACCCCTATGCCCATAAAACTAAGCAAAGAATTCACCGTATTTCTCCTCATGAAGTTGTTTCCGCGGGGAATGGATGCCTCGTATACTGCCTTGTTGGTGTTCTTTGATGATTCACCCTTTTGCAACGAAGTACACCAGAAAAGCAACCATAGTGGGTGTTCACTTTTTCGAGAGTCCGCATGTTCAGCCCCTTCGCATGTTAATGTTAGCACATGTCCAAACGTATTATACAACGACAGTTTGTCAAAAGTTTGAGCGTAGTAAACAGGGAATCGTGTTATCAGAGATCGTTAACAGAGAAAAATAGTGGAACTCTATGGGAAATTTTTACCACAATTTTGAGCATATGAAATGGGAAATCATACGAGTCAGAAACATATCAAGGTTCTACAGTATTTGTGCCGCATATTTTCAAGCAATAAACTGAGTTGGTAGTCAGTTTGTGGTGTCTGCTTGTCTCTGTCCTTGTGCTGTCCTTTGTAGTTCTGCTAGTCTTCAAAACTATTATGTAATGTGTCTTGAGATGTAGATTCATTTATTTTGTCCTGCTCTGTTAATTAGCAAGCATTCTCGTTAATGCTTCTTCAGTTGCAAGAACAGATGCCAGTGGGGCTCTTCTCCTCTTGACCAGGTTCTTCAACAACATGGCCAGCGTGTGGTGTGAATTCGTGCCCCAACTGCTGTTCCTGTGTTCCATCTTTGGCTACCTGGTGATCATCATTTTTGCCAAGTGGACCATCAACTTTGGCAAGGACACCTACTGCGCCCCCAGTCTGCTCATCACACTTATCAACATGTTCCTCTTCTCCTATCCATCTGAGCCCTGCTACCAAGCAGAGTTCTACAGTGGGCAGGTAGGGAAAAATTAAGCATGGCTTGAACCTAGTGATAGAGCAAAATCTGACTGTTGCAATGATAACCTCAGTAACACCTTTTCAATCCATGTTTTCTTTTTCATAATTTTTCTTTAAGTTAGCATTTGGGGAAAGAAAGGCGCCTTATACTTTTTGGTAGGCAACACGTAATGGTAGACAAATACACCTAATCAGGTCAAGGTCACGTTTTCATATTTTTTTGTTATACAGTGGAACCTCGATTATACATTCCCCGGTCATGCGACGACCCGCATTTTACGACGAATTTGCGCAGCCCCAGCAAAATCACCATAGAGATAATATATCAAAAACCTCGATTATATGACGTAAATTTAGACTGACCCTGCTTTGTACAACAGCTGGCTGGTACTATCAGTCAAAAAAAAAAAAATCTTCCACAAATGCAGGCTGGCATTCTGGTGCACTGCAGCCAGTTCATAACACGGCACGTTATCACTCCACCTATCAAAATACACGCCTGAACTGCTTTGAACGGCAACCGCAGCCTCAGTGGCCATGTTATTTTGTTTGTTTGTTGTTGGAAATCAGCAATCAGCCCTCTAGCGGCGAAAATGTGCTGCGTTCATGTTAGTACAAAAAAAAATCAAGTTCGGACGTTGAAAATAAAGGACACTTCGAGAGACCTTATAATTAGCATAATGCAACATTTATTAAGAGGCAAGTGGGAAGTAAATTTAGGCCGGCCTAAAGTTTATTTTTGAGATACGAAACTGTCACCGCTCAATCATCCTGGATCATTCTGCTTAGCGCTGCTGATAATCCACACGTGCCGATAACATAATCTGAGTCATCCGAAGCAAAATAGTTAGGAAATTTTTTGCTGAGATAGACCGGCGCAGTTCACCATATTGCAAAGTCGAAAACAGCTAACCCCCCTCAGAGATAAGCTCCGAATTGTCGAAGAAGCCGAAAAGAGAACGGTGCGACAAAGGCCAGCATTGTTCACCCCCTCAACATTCCAGAGTCGCTGCTGAAAACTATCCTGGCCCAAAAGGAAAACAATTACTAAATACAAGTAAATTTGGCATCAAAAGGAAAGCCGCGAAGGTGGGAAAGTTTGCAGTCATGTAGGCGACTCCGTGGAATGGCTGCGACAGGTGCGCAGCTTGGGGATTCCTGTTGACGGCACTTTGCTTGCGGGCGTGACAATGTCGACAATGGCGATCTGCTGGTGTACGTCGCAGCGCTTGAAAGAAAACTAATGCGTCTGAGCTGGACAACGGCGCAGAAGAAAATTACCAATATTTTTAGACGGTAAGTTTTTTTTTTTTTTTTTTTTTTCAGACCAGTTCAAAACAAATGCCTGGTGTTTTCTTTAATTTTATTAGTGTTGGCAGGCTTTCAAGATGCTCATTAGGCGCAAGGTCGCCTGCCACTGCCGACGTTCTCTGATTTTCGATTATACTACACCCAGGTTATACGACGATATCGCATGGTCCCCTGAAAGTCGTATAATTGAGGTTTCACTGTAATTGTATACTGCGTTATGAAAAAAATTTTTGGCTGCGGGCGACTGAACGTTGCATCGAACACAACCATTCAATCCGGTGAACACGTCAAAGTTTACCGGCATTCTAGGCAAAATCCACTTTCATGCCTAATGTGGAAATTACCCTTCTCCTCTCTGCACCAGCGTGCACATCTGCTGGAATGCCGCTACCATCCTCTTCCTCTCTGTAGCGAGCGTAGCGGCTGAACACTGCATCGTGGTTTTCACAGGCCCAAACTAGCTATGGTATTTAGCATTCCAGAGAAATGATTGGTGACATATTGTATCGATGTGCTCTTTTGTAAGAGCTACACCTGGTGTTTAATCTTTTTGTTCTCTGTTAAGACCTGTTAGCTTTTTTTGTGTTAGAACTAAGAGAACTGTAATGTGGTGGAGCTCGGGAGAGATGTTTACTGACAGAACTGAGTGTGATGTTCATGTGTCACTGAGGTGTTCCTTTTTTACCACTTTTGATGCACTATGGGGACTGAGCTTTCACTGGGAGTGCTTCTAACAATGCACTGCAAAGCTCACACTGTGCCTGCTCTTTTCTGTGCAGAGGGGGCTGCAGAGCTTCCTTGTCATCTTGGCCGTGATCTGCATTCCGTGGATCCTGCTTGCCAAGCCCTTGTATCTGCGCCGCAAACACCAGCTAGCATCCAGGATTGCAGCAATTGGCCACTCTAATGCGCAGGTACGCCGGCCATGCTTAAAACAGTGCAAACTTCAAGGTGGATAGAACTGACCTGGATTGGGTGCGGCGCCAAATGTTTGTATAATTCCTCTTCTCAGTGTTGCTTATTCTGCTGATTTGGAAATGCTTGGATTGTCCTTTCTTTCCTCTGTGATCCACTGCTGCATTGTTATGTCTGTGGACATTGTTCAGCGAAGACCAGTTCTTTCGTTCGATTTGGTTTTGTAGGGTTTAGCATCCCAACTGAGGCTGTGGGGGATGTTGTAGTAGAGGGCTCTAAAAATTTCGACCATCCATGGTTTTTTTACTTGTACTTAAATTGCACAGGGTATGAGTGCCTTGCTTTTAGTCTCCTTCGAAAAGTAAACACCAAAGCCAGGATCAAGCCAGTTCATAGAGCCTCCATCAATCTGCGTGCAGGGCGCTGCCACCGGTACAGGACGGCCTGACCATACTGCTCTGAAGGAAGGTGAAGACGGCACAGCGGCCAATGCAGTTGGAGACGCACCCAGGGCTGCTAGTGTGGGCGGTGGAGGCCATGGTCATGGGGATGATTCTGGCGAGTTCAACTTTGGCGACACCTTCATCAACCAGACCATCCACACCATCGAGTATTGCCTCGGCTCCGTGTCCCACACAGCCTCCTACCTCCGACTCTGGGCGCTCAGCCTGGCACACGCACGTGAGTGTTGCGTGACCTCCTACTTATGCTTCACTGTGCGGGCCCTGTTTGAGTACATAATGGGCATTTGGAACAAACCAAGTCTAGATGCAGACATAATTACTCAATGGAAGAAGCAGACATGAAAAGCAGTACTCAAAATTGGGAGGAGCAGATTTTCTGGTGTATGAGCTCCTTTCTTTTTGTCTTTTTAAACTTAAGGTGTTTTTATTAACTGCTTTATACGTAACTACCTTATGCTGCTCTAAGCTTTCTGAAGGGGCTTTGGAGGCTTCTTTTGGAGACGGACGTAAATTCTCGTGAGATAAAATTTCTCCTTGTCTTCAAATCTGTCACTGCCTGGGAAAATGGACTTGTTTTTTGTTTCTTGCATTATGGATTGGCCAGCAGTGGAAACGCATTGAGGTGTGCTAGTTTGGGATATTGTAGCAGGGTTTGTAGCATGACACATTTTCTTACCAACGATATGAGGTATGTACAAGTGCAGTGCTGTCATGATTTAACTCAAATACAAGCTAATATTAGTGCTTGAAAGCAAAACTCGGGCACTGACAAAATTAGTGATTTTGCAAGATGTTCTTTCTCAGCAAAGAAATTTCTCCTAGAGTGCCTTAGAAGCATTTTGCACACCAAGCGTAGGAAACATAAAACACTCGCAATGAATTGCCCATCATCCTCAAGCATAAACTTTTGAGCTAGCTTATGTGGCACCAGGGATATCAACAGTTATGTGCCCCCTTCCCCTTTCTCTCTCAGTTCAGGTACTAAAGGGAACCACAAAAAAAAAAAAAAAATTATGAGGGATACTAAGCTCTGCCTTTAAGGCTGCCAGCCTACACATAGAGCCTCGCTTTAACCAAGCCGTATGAACGTGGCTGCATCGCCTGGGGGCAGTGTGAATGCAAGGGTCCTGGCAGGCTGATTCCGATATCACCTCGCATATATAAAAGGAGAGGCCTGAATTGGCAGCTCCTGCCAAACGTAATGCCAGGCAATCCTGTGTGCAGTCAGTGGGCCATGTCAGCTGTCACTTGCCAGCGCCATCCTCATGATTTTTCACTCAACGCCAACACTGGCGGATGGCCGATGATGCCGGATTTTCGATGAATGGAACCTAAGGCTGGGACTATGCTCCACGCTCTTCACTCCATAGTTTTTTGTCTTTTTGGCCGCTCGCTCGCCCACCATGGCTCAGTAGAGAGGAAACTGCTAAGGATTTAATGTGCCGCTATCTTCAGCCGGTGTTATAGGCGTTTGACCCTTGCGTTCTTTGTCAGCAAACATCCTTAAAGTTTGGCAAGTCAGTGATGGCTCCCCACGAGCAGTGTCACGTATATAGGCTGAATGTAATTGACTTACAGGATACACAAAGGAGACTGGCACCAGATATCACTATGTAGGACAGGAATGGGAATTTGTAATCTGCTAGCACTAAATGTGCTGCTTGTGGCAAGGCAGCTACCGTATTTACTCGAATCTAACGCGCCCTCGATTGTAACGCGCACCCGTTTTTCGTGACCCCCACCCCCGAAAAAAAAAGAAGCTCAGATTGTAACGCGCACCCGTTCTCTGCGAAAAAGAGTACCGCGCACCTAACACTTTCATACAGCAATACAACTTCGTCTCGTTTGGAAAAGCAAAGATTTAATCTCGGTGCACTAAAAAACACACACACAAAAGGAAACGGCTTATCTTGCCAAGATTGTCACTATGCTGACACAAGGTTCACTCGTCGTCGCTGTCAGACAACTCCTTGTCACTGCTGACGAACCAAAGCATCTCATCCTCGGTGCCGTCCATGGCATTCGATATGCCACATTTTTTAAAGGCCTTGATGACCATGGCAGACGGTATCGTGCACCACGCATCTTTCGCCCATCCAGTGAACTCTTGCAGCGAGGCACGCTTCATTCTGTTGCTGGGAGTGAATTCATGGCAGCCACTCACAAGCCATTCGGTGTAGAGCGCCCGAATCCTATCTTTCACTGGCTTGTTCAAGCAAACATCGAGCGGGTGGAGCTGCGATGTCATGCCACCTGGTATCACGACAAGGTCGGTGTTGCACGCAGCGAGCTTGTCCTTGATGCGTTGGTCGAGATGGCACTTGAAAGCATCGAGCACAAGCATCGCACGCAGGCCCAAACTGCCGCCGGGTCTCTTGCGCCAGATGTTATCGATCCAGTCGGCGACCAAGTCCGTTGTCATCCAACCTTTTTCATTGGCGCGCACAATCACGCCACTCGGAAACACGATTCCTTTCGGGAGCGTCTTGCGCCTGAATATGAGATACGGGGGCAGCTTGTGTCCATCCGCGGTGCAACAAAGCATTGCGGTGACGCGTGTTTTTTCGTGGCCGGAAGACAACACGCGCACTTGCTTCGCCCCCTTCTTTTCAACGGTTGTGGTGGCAGGCATGTCAAAGTACAGCGGTGTCTGATCGGCATTTCCAATCTGGCCGAGGTGGTAGCCGTACTTGCGGCGCAAACTTAGAACGAACCGCTGAAAACTGTGCAGCTTTTCTTCGTACTCTTCAGGTAACTTCTGGCATATCCCTGTCCGCCTTCGAAGAGAAAAGCCTTTTCTCTTCATAAAATTAGACAGCCAGCACCTGCTCGCTTTAAAGTCGCTCCGCGTTAGCCCTGTTTGTAGGGCTAGCTGCATCGCCCGGACTTTGAGCAGGTCCATCGTCACTGGCCGCTGCGCCGCTCGCTGCTCTAGAACATATTCTGCGAGCCGCTCTTCTATTTCGGTGAACCGGCCCTGCTTCGGTCCACTGAAACCTTTTCGTGTAGCCTTGCTGCCGAAAATCTTTTCCTTCTGCTTGCGCCAGTCCCGCACGCATGTCTCCGGAACTCCGAATGCGCGTGATGCGGCCCGATTTCCGTCCGTCTCTGCACACACGATGACTTTCCTTTTAAATGCGGCATCATGATGAACTCGACGAATCTTCGGCACGTCCATACTGGTCGGTCAATCGCAGAAAACGGGTAGGCTAACCAAAGCACATGTACCAAAGCACACGAAGGACGCTACTGCAGCTAGGCATAGACAGCTAGACCAGCTAGTAGGCTCGAAGTGCATACCAGGCGACCATTTTGAAATGCCGATGGCGATATGATGTCGGAGATTTAGGGTCGTACTCGATTCTAACGCGCACCCAATTTTTGGACACGATATATCGGAAAAAAGGTGCGCGTTAGATTCGAGTAAATACGGTATGTCTGGATGAATTCTCTGGCAGGTTATAGGTGGCTGGGAATTACTGGAAGGAGCATTGAATCTCGAGTCGAATGCGTTACCTCTCAGCCATGCAGGCACATTTGTACGGCTTGGCTAGAGCAGGGCTTTGTATTTATGTTGGGCAGGTTTTTTCCCAATATATGATAGCCAATCACTGTATGCTAATCTGTCACCTTGTAACTGGACCCATCAGATGCGCAGGGAATAGTTCTCTGAAGCATGTACAAGGAGAGAATCTTGTCTCTGTAGTTGCAGAAACAGTGTTGTGTGGGAGAATAGGGGGACAGATTAAGGGACTGGTTTGTCATGCTTGGCAAGCTGAATGGCAACGTGAAAAATAATACACAAGTTAAATGGCTTGAACAAAAGCGAAACCAAGGTGAACAAAACTAAACCAAAATGAGTGAAGCTAAACAAGGACAAAATATGCTAGCGTGCCCAAGTTTCATTTAGCTCGGCTAGGTAAATCGGGAATTCTTTTTTTTTTTATTTCAGCTTGTAAACTGTTGGCTTGCTTTCGAGAAGTTGTATGTGATGTGTATGCTAGTTGGCATTTACTGTATGTAATGTACGCATTTTATTGCCACTTTCAAGATTGCTTCATGGGCCCTTAAATTCAGATTTTTCAGCTTTTTGTTATCTGGACCTTTTGAGTACCGTCAGGGTGCATACTTCGAGTTTGCGTCGTTTTCAAAAGTAGCGTTATCTTGTTGACCTCAGAGTCGCCGGATTAGTGGAAACACTGGAACTGGATGTCACTACCATGTCCCCTTCTGCCGTTTCCACTAGTCAGATGACTTGATGTCAGGGGGATAACGCCGCTTCTGAAAATGACTCAGACTCAAAATATGGACCCAAGTCTCAAAGATCAGTAAGCAGCATATTGTAACATAATACTTTATCTCAAGAATCTCAACATGTCAGTTACTACATTTCTCGCGGGTATGTGGGAGTGTCTGTTGCTTTGTTTCTCTTCAGAAACAAAATGAATTGACATTTGGCGACAGCAGTTTCAGCAGTGCTCCACCTTTTTAGTTGGTCACACTCTTTCTTAAGACCCGTGCTAACGCAGATATGAAGGTGCCTAATTTTGTTTTTATAAAATGGCATGCACTGATGGTTTTTTCAGTGTTAAGGTGTCCAGTGGTTTTACCAGGCAATTGATCCTAAGGTGATTAGTTAGTGCTTGTGCTGTGGTCATGTTGCTTACATGGCTGCAGTAAATGAATGTTTGCGATGTACTGACTGCTGAAGCCTCTCTCTAGAACACGTTAGTCTTTTTCCCCTTACCTCTTGCCTCTACAAATTCCGGGACTGACCACTGACCTAACAAGAGGGCCTGTTTTGTTTTTTTCTTTAGAAATAGTGCAGCCCTAGGGTCGAGCAGAGTGGGTAAAAACGCCGATGCACATGCAGGTGATATAATAATAGTACACAACAAAATGAATATTTCGAACTGACGCATGTATAGAAGGGTGGACAGCTAGCCGCCTCCGACTATCTTTATCCTCAGCTGTTCCCACGGCCGTCAATATGCCAACATGATGCTCAACCTCTACCGTGTGCTCTCCCAGTCGAAAAACCTCTTCTTCTTTCTCGTTTCAATTACAGATTTCTACGCGAACCTGCAACAGCATGGATAGAATACATGAGCACATTTAGGGGAAGAAAAATAGAAGGGAAACAAGTTTTCCCAAAGAAGGAAAAGTACATGATGCAGCCATTCACTATCGGATGTCTTTCCAGTGTTGTAACTCCCAGTGACCATTGGCTGTCAAGTGCTAACATTTTATCTTAACAGACTAACAAGTTATGAGCTGCAGCTGACTCACTGTGGCTTATTTTGGTGCATGCAATGTACAGAACTCTCGGAGGTGTTGTGGACCATGGTGCTGAAGAACGGTCTGATGCCCATCAGCGTGGTTGGCGGCTTTCTGATGTACATGACGTTTGCTGCCTGGGCTTTTCTCACTGTGGCTGTGCTGCTCGTCATGGAGGGGCTGTCCGCCTTCCTGCACGCCCTGCGTCTGCACTGGTATGATGGCATTGTGACATCTCAGCTCTGACATTCGAAACCTCGCAATGCAAAACAGGGTGCCAATTTTTTGCCTACCTGCTGCTTTGGTTAGCTCGCATTTTGGCATTGAATGGCGCTTGGGTTGTTAGTTGAAATGCATGGCTGGAGGTGTAGTTTAACGAGCACTTTGTTAAGTACGCTTGGCACAAGCGTTGCATCCCAAAGACTGTGGCGAAGACGCTGTACTGATTGTGGCATCTGCAACATTGTTGTAGCTGCGTGTGGCAGGTTTGATGCAAATAGCAGCCACCTAGTGAAGGTGTGCCGAAACATTTCGACGAGCAGCAGGAGTCGCATGTAACACTAAAAGCCCGTTTACACTAGGCCGACGCGACGCCGATGCCGATGCGACGCCGACGTCGGTGGTCAGCGGATCGGTCGGCCGATCATGTCGTTGGCCAACAACGATGCCAGCACGACCGACGACAGCCTGTCGTCGTAGTGTGACAAGTTCCCAGACCAGCGACGCCGACGAAAAGCATCGGCCGACGGTCGCCTGATCAGTCCTCAGCAGGTAGTCGAGCGAGCGAAAACGAAAGGCCGACGAACGACGTCCTGTGCATGGCTGCGCTTCCCTGTGTCCTATACGTTCTAAAATATAGGCAAGGAAGGATGGCGGTTCATATTATCACACTGCTTCTGAAAATGACTCTGACTCAAAATATGGACCCAGGTCTTAAAGATCAGTAAGCAGCATATTGTAACATAATACTTGTAACATGAGTCGACGCTGGCCCCGTCGAAGGCGAGTAGGCCTAGCGAGCCCGCAAGAATCGTGTGTGACTTTGACGATCGTGGGGAGCAAATTATCATGTTTTAACGAGTGCAAACGGTCATCGAGGGTCGGTTTGGTTATAGTGACTTAAGGGGGGACATGGGTCTTGAGCAAAATTTTCTTAATATTTGACCTGTCAGTATGAAATTTGCAGGGTTTATGTAAATTCTTGTGCTGGTTTCAAATATGTTGTTAGTTTTCTTCTACATAAATTTGCTGAGTAGTTACAGCAACTTTGCTGTTCCAGACTTGCGGGAAGCTTGTAAAAATATCTACTGAAGGGAAATTGCTAAAATGCACATGGATCTGTTCCTGAATGTCTAAGGAACACAATAAAACAAGTTTTGTGCTCCTGCCTTACTACAAGCCAAAGTTATGGAAGTTTTAAGTTTCAGCTTCACAAGTGCAACCACCCCCTTTCTACATCTTCTTATGTTTAAAAATTTTTCATGCAGTTGAAACCTTGTATAATAGCTTTATTGTGTTCCTTTAACACTCACGAGCCAGTAAAAGGAAAAATCATTACAATCTAACGAGTAGGAGAGCCACAATGCCACCCACAAAATAGAAGGGTAGGCAAAATTTTCATTTTGAGAAAAATGGAAAAAACGAATTACAATGTCAAACACTAATTTAATCAAACAAAAACTGTAGAAATGCAGGCCACTGTGGCCTAGAAGGCTCCTGGACAGTAATCTGCATTGGGTTTGCCCTTCTGCTTTCGTTTTGCTGCAGTCTGAAAAGCTGCAGAGGAAGCACGCTTCCTCTCTGCTCTCAGACATTCACTGGTGCAATGCACACGTTTACAATTTAAAATGGCTATAAACCTCCAGGAATGTAGTCTCTTTGCTTTCCAACGTCCAAGTGTCGCCTCTTTTATTTTGATTTGCAGTTGCAGCACATTCAGTTGTCACTTTTTTTTCTTTTTTTTCTTCTTTTTTTTTTTTTTTACGTACGTCGTTTTACTACGTCCTCGTATCAAGACCGCGGTGAGGAACGTTTATTGCGGAAAAGGAATGTAATTTGGAGCTGTTTGCTGCTTCCCAGTGCTCTGCATTGCACTGGAAGCAAGTGAATTCCCTAAGGACTATGAACGAGGTCCGATCGGCGCAAACGCGCAGCGAGCTCTACGAAGACGACGTGTCCCGCAGTTTACGCATTGGAGAATAAGTTTGACGGCGATTCCTTATCCCCGTTCACTTTTTTAAATGCCAATATCGCCGCCGTATGTTTTACGCTTCGCCAATCTCGGCAAACTGTTTAGATCTGACGATCGTGAACTCCGCATCGCCAAGCGGACTGTCCGCCGCGCTGCCGTCATCGTTACGAACACAATCCGTCTACCGCTTCGTTGCTGGAGTTGGCGCGAGTTCAAGCTTTTCCTGTTTTGAGCTTATCTTTCTGCTCATCTGCGGCCTGCGTTATCACTGTCGCGGCGGGTGCGACCGCTGGCAGTAGCAGTCCTCCGTGCTAGGGAACACGCTAGGCCTACTTCAGGCTCGTACACACGATCGTTCGGCGCACGATTTCCGTCGGCCTGAGCGCGCACAGCCGGGGCAGGGCATCACTTGAGATGATTATTCAACTATTTTTTTTCACTTTTTTCACAAATTCTTGCCATGAACGCACCTCGCGGTTCGGAACCAAGCGCGGCCGGCGTCACGTCTCCGCCGTCTCCCCGCGGCTCGGGCGCGCCGAGCAGACGCCGTCAGCCAGCTCCACCAATGGGGAGACGCCTTATCGTCACGTGCACCTCGAAAGCCAATGGGATTGCAAATTCCACGTTTTCTTTTTTGCTATTTTTTATGCGACCAATGGGCGAATGTAAACAGCAGAGGCGGCAATTTGAAGACGAAAGGCGGCTCTTTCGAATGAGACCAAGATGGCTACGGTGCCGCGCACAAAATGGGAGCTACGCCTCGCGGAAAATGGTTGTTTCGGGGGTCGTTTTCGGCCCAAATTTGGGCGACATCGATTATATAAATTGGCATTGTGACTAAAATACCGACCCTAGAGATGAAAAACTTAGCAGATAGGTAGATAAAGAGCTACTGATTTCGTAAATTACATTTTCTAAAAAGTGATTTTTTCGCGATTTTTTGGTCCGCAAGACCCGTGTCCCCCCTTAAGACCGACGTTTGCTTTTATCACGGGACGCCGGTACAGAAAGCGGTAAGCGCCGGCGTAACCCGGTCTGCCGAGCAATGTTGAGGGCGGCTAGTAGTAGCCGGCGGCACTCGTGGGACACAAATAACATCGTTTTAATTCATGTAAATGATTGCCGAACATACTTCCGGTTAAAAGGAATCAGAATCGAGCACTGATGGCATCGAAGAAAGCAAATACAATTAGCAGGAAGCGCCGCTCTCGTGCGATGTCAACAACCAAATCTCAAACATTTCTCATTCGGTATATCGCCTCATCGGCGGTTCTTGCGGAGTTATCGCATTGCGTAAATGCGTAATGTGCAGCCATAGCGCGGGACGAGAAAATAACCGAGTAAAGTAGAGCCCGGCATGCTGTTGTACAGTCGAACCCGGATATATCGAATTTTGGTTATATCGAACTCACGGAATGTCCCCTTGAAAATCCCATGTAAAAGTATAGGAAAGCCGCGTCATATATCGAACTCAATTTCACCGGTCGTTCGATATATCGAACCCCGCACCACGCACTGGAAAGTGTGCCTTCCCCAAAGACGATCACATCACCCTTGGCCGTTTGCCGCGTGACGTTTTCAAGCCACGCGCGGAAGGAATGAGAGGGGACAGTTCTGGACAGCGCCGCGCCCATTCCCCAAAGGCGCGCGCATCTGCAGTTATCGTTTCCCGCGCGCCAACACATGACGTTTGCAAGCCATGTGCGTGTGTGCCTCTCTGTTCTTCTTGTCCAGTCTTTTTTGCGCAGTTTTGTATTTCCTTATGCGTGGGTGTGCCCATTCTTTTGCCGAGCTATCTCTCTCCTTCAGCACGCGCTACGCATGCACCAAGCCAGCTCAGCCCGTTTTAAGACAGACGTCCGGCACTTTCTCCAGCGTGTGTTGCGAACCCTCTGCACACGGCAGCGGCTGACGTGGCTATGGCGCCTGCGGACGTAAAGAAGCGGCAGCTCTCTGTTTTTCTTTTTTTTCGAGTCATTCTTTCTTACCGTTGTGCTGTACGCTCGACGTAGCGTAAGATATGGCGGCTGCAGACGTTAAAAAGCAACAGGCCCTTCTTCTTCTTCTTCTTCTTCTTCTTCTTTTTTTTTTTTTTTTTTTTTTTTTTTTTTTTTTTTTTTTTTTTTTGCGGGAGCCGTTTATCTTTGCATGTATGAATCAACGGAAGCACGCAGTCTGCTGCTGCGATCATGACGCCCTCCCCAAGCGCGGCGTGATAAATCGAACCAGGCTTGTGCAATCAAGCCATCACCGGAGGAGCTATAAAAAGATGAACGCGCCTTGATGTTATCGCTGCGCAGCATCTTGGCACGCTGCCAAGAAATGAGCTGTGGATGCGATGACCGAAACGGAGTGATGCGCGCCATCGACATGCAAGCGAAAACGCTCGCGATTTCTGCCGCAGCGACACAGAAACCTTGTATTGAGCTGTCGCGGTGGCTCGAGCGGCAAGAGGGACGCAGTTCCAACAAGTTTGAAATTTTTCGCTCTGTCGCTGCCGCTCGTCGCTGAGATCGCTCAATCGCTTGCATGTGAGTGAGCTGGTCTTAACGCATTTTTTTATTTTTCAAATTCTCGGGTGCAAAAGTGGAGGGTGGGTTCATTATGCGACTGGGTTGATTTAGCGACAAATATGGTATCGTTTTTTCGCATCGTAAGTGCCGTCGCAAGCCGATTTTTGTATATCAAATGATCGATATATCAAACTATTTCGCGATCCCCTTCGAGTTCGATATATCCGGGTTCGACTGTATTGCCATGAAAACGAGCAGCGCGCATGTATGCACACAGATGTAAACTGCAGCAGCGATGGCATGCACCCGTCGTCATCGGCGCATTCCCGATAAAATTTCTCGCTCACACGGGAAATGGCAAAGCGTTTACTATTATCATTAAGTATTCATTTAGCGAATGCGTGCATGCGCTATGTGGTGAACAAGTGGTAAAAAGCCAGAAGCAGGTATCGAAATCGGTAGCCCCGGGGTCTGCAGCAGACGAGAGACGCGGCTGTGGGCGGGGCGAGGTGAAGGCAGCGACTGCTATTGGTCGGCGCGGGCAGTGAGGCATCGCGTCGCTGTAGTGTTAACTCTGAAATCGGCCGACCAACATCCTCGTCGGTCGGCCATCGGCGCGCTGTCAGCGTCGGCGCCATGTGACAAGCACGACGACCACGCAAAAAACACGTCTGGCGATGGTCGGCCGACGTAGCTCGGCCTAGTGTAAACAGGCCTTAAATGGTCTGGAAGCTAGTGCAGATAGCATGGAGAATATGACCATACATTGACCGACCATGACCTCCTGTGGTGTTCTCACACTAAAAAAAGTACCTTAGAAGCAGGGTGCAACTGATCGGGATCGAACCCGGGTACTCTGTTCAGTTCAGTTCAGTTCAGTTCAGGCGTTCAGTCGTGTCCGACTCTTCGTGACCCTATGGACCATGTCACGCCACGCTTTCCGGTCTCTCACTATCTTCTTAACATCACATAGCTTCATCTGCAATGCCTCGAGAATGCCATCTAACCATCACGTTCGCTGCCTACCCCTTCTCCGGCGACCCTCAACCTTTCCCAACATCAAATCTTTCTCCAGCGACTCCTCTCTTCTCATCAGATGACCAAAGTAGCTGAGCTTTAACTTTAGAATTTGACCCTCCAATGAGCAGTCAGGGTTTATGGTCGACAATATCGACTGATTTGATCTTCTGGCAGTCCAAGGAACTCTCAAGAGTCTTCGCCAGCACCACAATTCAAACGCGTCAATTCTTCGGCGGTCAGCCTTTTTCACAGTCCAACTCTCGCATCGCATCCATACTCTGTTCAGTACCATATAAACCGGAATATAATAGGTCAAGATTTCTTCTTGAAGAAGCGAGCTGAAGTTGCCCCTCGTCTTATATAACGTTCTTTAGCAGAATTTGAGGCACTGTCTAGCAACATGATGCGTGCCTTCTCGTGATGACAGCCAAAACCATATCGACATCTCGAAGTTGGTGGCATTTTTTTTTTTTTTTTTTTTTTTTTTACTCAGTGCCTGGCATATAAGTCTTCGTATGCGCTGCTTCTTTTATTCTATAATAATATAGAATGCCTCGTTAGCAATGAATAGTGGCATATGGAGGAGCAGCTTACAATGGCTTTCCAGAAAAATTGCCGACGATTATGTTACTTTCTTATGCAAAATTTGAGCGCAGCTCATCAGCTGTTTCACCTTTTCGATAGATTGAGGCAAAGATTTCGAGGAATGTACAATTACAAACAACTGTTTTTAATTTTTCACACATATTCTTTCAAGAAACACTCCACTCACAGTTCTTGACTGTCATGAAAGAAGCTTTGTGGTCGCAGAAATGAAGAGAGCAATTAAGTTATCGTGAGGTTGCGGGAGGCAGCGCATAGGAACATTGCACGACGAACAGATAGCAGCGACCGACTGATGCCGATGATGCCGCTAGCGAGTGAAGAGAATGTGACCCTGCGTTTCGGCTTGGGATGCACGCACCGTGATCCGCCAATAGCGAGCCGGCGTTTCGGTAACCGGAGAGCACCCTCACCGCCACGCAGGAAGAGGGGGGAGCACACGCAGCATTCGGATAGCACGCAGGAAGAGGGGGGCGAGCTGGGAGGCTGAAAGGCGGGCGGAGCTGGTTACGAGGTTGACGCCAATGCGAAACCCAGGAACGGGTGCCAAAGAACTGTGCTTTAAAAAGTTGGTGTTCACCGAAGCAAACTGCAACATGGCCACTCGCTCTGTGACAGTTTGGCATTTCAGCAATGAGTGTATAGTGGCAAGGGCAAGATCAGCTGTTTGTGTGCAACCTTTCATAAAATGCTGCCTAAGCAAGACACTTGATGGAGCTAGCGGATGCACTGTGGCATGTGGCGAGCGGCAAAGTGTCATCTTTTGACAATGGTGCTGAAAGTTTGGAGTGAGACCGTAGCTTCAGTGATGCAGGGACACAGCCGTTATCGTAAATATATGCGCTTCTCCACTTTTTTTTTTTCTTTCACTTCAAGGTAAGAAGGGTCTGCCTGTATTGTCACTCGACCTATAGAGGTTTGGTTGGTTTGGTTTGTGGGGTTTAACGTCCCAAAGCGACTCAGGCTATGAGAGACGCCGTAGTGGAGGACTCTGGAAATTTCGACCACCTGGGGTTCTTTAACGTGCACTGACATCGCACAGCACACGGGCGCCTGGCTTTTCGCCTCCATCGAAAAGCGGCTGCCGAGGCCGGGATTCGATCCCGCGTCTTTGGGAACAGTAGTCGAGCGCCCTAACCACTGCGCCACCCCGGCGGGGCCGACCTATAAAGGTTCATATGATTGTTCAGTGTTTTAACCTTTTAGCCACCACAGTATGAGTTCTCGCTCGTTATAACAAGGTTTAAGGACCCACCATTTGATGGCACGACCTCCCAGATGGCACCACAAGTTGGGTTGAAGTCATGGCCTCCAAGATCAAGCTCGCTGTTCCACCAGAGCTGGCAAAGGCCACAGTTAAACATCCGCCATTTGGCACATAGGCTCCCAGATGGCACCACATGTACATATACAGCTGAACTGCACTTTCCCATGCTTTCGCACTATATTCAGTATAACAGAAATAACTGCTGCCACACCTTGGCCTTGTGACAATATCAGTTTCAAAGCCACCGCGCAGTTTGCCATTGCTCTTGTCAGGCTGGAAGACTGTCTACATACAAATATCTGCTTACTTGTTCCTTGACCTCTTTATGTAGCTTTCTTGGACACATAGTGCAATCTGCTTATTGGTGGCAACCCAAGTCCATGCTGGACTATGTGCTTCTGTAGAAGCTGTGCAGATTCTCTGTTTACCAAGGCTGTTGTCTTGCACGCAGGGTGGAGTTCCAGAGCAAGTTCTACAGGGGAGAAGGGCACATGTTTGTGCCGTTTTCATTTGACACCATACTGGAAACATCCGGCACGGAGGACTAAGCACACGACCAGAAGTGAACGATTCTGATGTCAGATCTGTCACCGTTAGTCAAGAACCTATAGTTGCGTAGCTACTTGTACTTGTCTGCTGTTTTTGGCCAAGCCCCCTCTGGCTTTTCTCCTGCATGGACGTCTGCAATATTGTGTTCAAATTCAGCACCTTTAATGTCGTCTGATCAGTCCTTCAGTGTCATTGGCTCTTGTTGAATGGATGACATTAATAAATTATAGCTTGCAAACTTAAGCCAACTTGTGAATGCTTCGTACTTGTGTTGATACAAGTATTGGCCTGTTTATTATCATTTCCTTATTGTTTCCCATCCATAACTGTTGGAATCTGAAGTGAAGTCATGAGTCATTTTTACATTACTCACTTGGACCATTAGAGAAAACTAGGTAAGTAGAACCTCATTGATACATTCCCAGTTGATATGATTTCGCCATTAAATGGGAACATCACAAACAATATTATTTGCACATACTCCCTAAGTGTTATCACAGACCTTTACCATAAAAATGCAGTTGCACCAGTACTTGGGGACGTGATACACAATTTATCAACAGCCCCTGCTGAAGGATATAGTATTCTGTTGGGGCAGCATCAACATTAAAAGCAACGAGGGAGCAGATGTTTGCGCTACCCAAGCCCATGAAAAACAAATCAAGAACATAAATATGCCGTACAGAGACTGTGTGGCACTAGTGCACCGCAAACTAGAGGCATGGCAGTCTTCATGAACTAGTGAAGTTGGGGGAATGGAAATCGTGTCGGTCATCAGGAACATTTCATGGAAGCGATACTATGCCATCTTCGCATTGGCCACACACAATGTATAATTTTTTGTCGACGAAAGAAAACAAACCCCTTCATGAAGTATACAGAGAGGAATTCGGCGTCAACCACATTTTATTTTTGTGCACACGACTTTAAGCACAAAGAACATATTTTACTTGATTTTACAGGGAACAGTTTCCTTTCCATCCAGCATTGATTTTAGGTGAAAGAAATTCTTGATTATGTTTTTATCTTTCTGAAGGAAGCAAATGTTTTAAAGTAACTGTAGAATAAATATAGTATGCTCCATTAAATACAAGATAACCTTGTGTTTGGCACTTGATAGCCTCAGCTGTTTATGCCATTAAACCCAACACAATGCATATTTTTAGCCTTCAACATTTTTGCTGTGCTAATGATTGAAACCAAACAATGCAGCTTAGGACGCTGCTGTAGCAATGCCAAAGAATCCATTAATTAATGGAGCTGTCTTGCAGAGACTTGTTATACCAGAGCAAATTGCTGTGCTTCTTTTAAGGCAAAGGCCTAATTTCATACAGCGTCCGGCTTCGTCTCATTATAGCTGTCAGTCAATCGACTTTATCAACCGAAACGCATAGTATCATAATTCTCTTTGCCTACTGTGAGGAAGGTAGTTAAATATACGTATTACTGTCTCCACCTGGAATCGAACCTCCATCCCTTGGAGCCCCATCCAATAAACTGTGCCAGGCCTGGGACCCCGGAAGGGATCCCGAACGTGGCGCAGTTGGTTAAAACATAATGCTTGTCTACTGTGAGGATGAGGATGATAGTATTGATGACAATGAAGCTGCAGTTAGTGATGACATTACCAATGATAATGACTTAATGATGATGGTATTTAGTTGATAATGAGAGCAAACGTGATGCACAGTGTGCACCAGCAACGTTTAGGCTTTCGCATTTCTGCATCGTAGATTCCACAGTGCCCTCGGAATTTTTTTCAAGAAACCTGATGCATTGCCCTGAAACTTTTTATCCAGCAGCCCGTGCACAACGAACTCTAATGTGTGGGGATTCACAATTCTCTGCCCTCATTCTGGCGGCAGCGCGTAACTATAATGCGAGTTACGCACGCTGTTTAGGAGGTTGGCGGAAAAGAGGGCACACTGGCCGCCTGCAGTCTCCCGCGGCGACGCTGCCACAGGCTTCCCCCTATCCTCCCGGCATAATTCGGAAACCTCTCCCCAGTGCGAGTCGAAGAGCGCGTCTGTCAACTCGCGGGGGGCTCTTCGACGGTTGAGCGCGCACACGCGCGGTTCATGATTTCGGGGAGACTGCTGCCATCACTGAGAACCACCCGGTCCTCGTACGCACCTACCGCAACCGGTCGTGAGCACGAAGCCATGTCAGGTGAGCAGAACACTCCTCTCACCTCCTTGCGTAATTCCATTTTTGGTGGGATTTTATTTCAACCCCGTATGCGAGCGGGGACGTTCGCTCGCTACAGCGGTTGTATTGAGTACTGTTTATTTGCAGTGTATAATTACTCAGGCTTATGTTTGTCCCCTGTGGCCCGAACCCACCGCGGTGGTGACTTCTCGCATCGCGGGTTGGGAATCGCAGCTCTGTTAGAGGGCTGGCACGCTGGAGCCAGAAAGAGACTGTAGCGTCCAGCCCCCCCCCCCCCCCCCCCCCCACACACACACACACACCCACACACGGCACATTCTTGCGAGAATAGTGTAGAAGAAGGAAGGCACACCAGCCGTTGGTAGCCGTCCTTTACTGAGATCCCAACAATAGTGCTCACATTCCTCCAGCCCCCACGCTCTCGCGCTCCTTCTTCCTCTTCGTCTTCTGAAAGCCTCGGGTGCCAATCTTCAATACACTCCCGGCCCCGAGGTCACAACCGCCAATGGATACAGACGTTTAACTGGCCTGACTATAGTTCCGATCCCTGCGGTAATAGAATTCGGCATGTGCGCACTATCCCATCCTTGCACTTTATACATTCTACAATAACACCAGTCTGCCAAAAGCATTTTGGCGCATTGTCCTCATGAACAATTACATCACCAGCATTGAGGTTGCGAGCCTTGTGCACTTGGCGAGAATACAAACTGCGAAGAGCAAGAAGGTACTCATGGTGCCACCGTTTCCAGTGATAAATCATGACCAGCTGCTTGTGAACCCACACATTTAGAAGATCCGTTTGTTGTGTTCAGCTGCTACTATCAAATATCCTTTTCCAAGCGTTTTACGCAAACACCTCTTTACGATTGTTGTCAGCCTTTCCCAAAAGCCCCTCCCCACCAGGCAGCTCTCTGCAATAAATTTCCACGTTATGCTATGACTAGAGCAGCAGTCTGACATATGTTGCTGTCTAATAGAAATGTGAAGTTTTTCCAGATCCCTAGCTGCCCTTTTGAACGTCGCCGCATTATCGGAATAGATGACCTGTGTGGTTCCCCGTCTAGCACAAAATCTTCTAAAAGCCATGAGGAAGGACTCTGCGGTAAGGTCCAGGACAAGCTCATGGTATATTATTGCCCTCACCATGGCACAATTAAACAATGTGATGTACACTTTCCCCGTGTGTCTGTCTTTAACAAAAATTTATCCGACAAAGTCAACACCTGTCACTTCGAAAGGTTGAGTGTTCTGTAGCCTTTCACATGGAAGAGGTGCAGTCGGAGCAATAGCTGCTTTAGCCGAAAGCGAGCGCACACCACACATTTTGCCACAACATTTTTGACACACTGACGGGCTCGTGTCACCCAGAACCTTCCTCGCAGCTTGGTCAGAGTGTCGCTTACACCGCCATGGAGAACATTGTGCACGAAACGCCACAAGGTGTGTTGACGGGTTGTCACCAGGGAGCAACGCAGGTGCTTTTTCGCTGGACGTCGCTGCGGAATTCTGGAGCCGGGTTCTGATTCTGAGCCAGTGGCGTCGCGAAGGGGGTGCGGTCCACACCTGGTGCAACACTCAGGTGGGGGTGCAGCAATTGGATGGGGGAAGGGGTGAGGGGCGAAATAAATTTTGTGTAAAGACACGAAAAGGCGCGCATTGGTGGAGACACTGAATGACAAGCGTGATCTCCTCGTAAAACGAATTATTCTGTTGTGAGGAGCGCTTGAAAACATATTCCTTAGTTTATGCTAGACTCTACGCCACTTTAACGTTGGACCGGGCCTATGTACTGCGTGTACCCTGGAAAGGCCAGCATTAACCCGATGCCAACCCCTGCGCGCGGGAGCGTGTTATTAGACGACACCCGTCGGCGGCTGCGCCGCCGCATCGCCTCTTCTTGTTTATGTGCACCTCACTCTCCTCATCCAAGCTAGGACCGCTGGCAGCATCTCTCCAGCAGTCTTTTGTATTTTGTCTTGTTCATTTATCTCCTGTACCTTTCTCGCTCCTCGGCCCAGTCACACATCCGCCTCACACTTTCAAAACGCCGAAAGGCACGGAATGTCTGCTGCTCACAGGATGGCAAGTCTAATCACTACGCGCTGACTAGAACAAAAAAAAAAAAAATAGAGAGAAAAAAGGGTACCTGTTATTTGCACCTGTGGTGTTCAGTACTTCACGAAGTCAATGCTGCGCAACTGTATTTGCAGACAAAAGAACTATCCCTTGACAAAGCAGTAGCAAAGTTAGAGGTCCTAAAGCTTTTTCTCGAAAAGGAACGTGGTCGCCTAGTGGAAAATACTGTTGAGCAGGCGCTCATAAAATGCAATTAACTTAGAATTGCAGTTGAGAGGTGTGTCAGGTTAAGGAAGAGGATGGCAGGTGAACAAGCCAGAGATTCAGGACTTCCGTTGCAGGAAAGGAAAAAAATAGGGCGATGCTGGAGTGCATTGATAGATTTTATGCCGAGCTCAGCACAAGATCCAAAAGCGATGCGAGATGTAGCAACTCTGTTTGGACCTGTTGAAGCAAACCTTCTTTATTCAACTGAGGAAGAGCTCAAAGTTTTTATTTGATACTTACCGAATTCTATGACGGACTGTCTGACACCGCTCTGCTGATCGAAATTCCTATGATGCGGAGACACCTCAAAGCAGCCAGAATCGCCCTCGAAGTCGCCAAAAGTTGGGCAGCATTGGAATTCTTGGCATTCACTACGGAGTGGGATTTTGTAGACTCCCTTCCCAACCTGCCATTAGGGCTATAGCTATTTCTCACGGTATGTGTGTCTGTGGCATATCGTGTGAGAGGAGGTTTTCTAAGCTGAAACTAATAAAAAGCCACTTGAGATCTACAATTGAGTCAGTTTAGGCTATCAGATCTGGCATTATTATCGATTGAAAGTGACCTGGAAAAAAGCACCGATTTTGATCAGTGATCAGCAGCTTCTCAGTCCTGGAATCCATGCAGGAAAGCAAAATTTTGATTTGAGTTTCGATTTTTCTTTACACTCTGTGAATATCTGCTTTTAATATAGCTGATTTTTTTTTGTGTGTGTGTTACAACTTCCATGAATAACAATGGTTTTTAAGTGCTCAAACATTTCGTAACAGTAGAACCTTGGTTATACGAATCCCACGGGGTCGCGAAAGAATTCCTATCAGCCGAACATTGGTATCATCAAAACGAAAGAGAATAAGTTTGCACAATCATGGGAAAGACAGTTGCGCAGAGATGTTTACGTCTGAGAAGGGTTATTACGGTCGCGCGGTCACAGCGGGATAGGCAATCGCGACGTCGGCGTCGTGCAGAGAAGCGCGCTCTTCTCGAGACCTGCCGTATGCATACATACAGCGCGGCTGGCGATCGCGTATAGTGCTCAAGGTTGCGGTCACAGTTCGCGCGTTCGAGTTCGTAGTGGCGAGGGAGAGTGCCAGAACATCCGAAATTTTGCATATTGTATACAATGCATTCTGGCCGAAGAATTTCGGGAATTCGTATCATCCCAAAATTCGTATCAACCGGATTTGTATCACCAAAATTTTACTTATATAGGTCAGTTCTTGATTGTACTTTCGCCTTGCACTCTCTGCGTGAATGTCCTCTTTCAAAATAACCGTGATAATTCTGTTATAATTTACATGAAGAAAACCGGCAAGTGTTCAAATTTTTTGTATATCGGTTGGTTCTTGATTGTTTAACGAATGCTTTCGAGGGATACGTGTAAGCCTTTTAAATTTTGTATATGCGGCAGACATAGTTATTTGCTCCTTGCGACTTTTGCAAGTGTCGTGCTTTCTGGCATGTCCGTTAAAGGTCCTGATTAACGGCTTATCTGTTTCATATGACTTTAGTTATTTTCTGTATGTTCCAGATGTATTTGAGCTATAATTTGCCTCTCTAGTTCTCACTTGTCGTTCCTATGCATATTCCTGCGCGCGTGATAATTAACGTGTATAGTCTGGCATTGTTTGTATTCACCATTCCTTTCCTCTGAGCCATTATTACCGGCATAAGTGCAGTTGTTTATTGCATGTTGGAAACTTATTAATTGCGCCGATTTCCTGTAACCAGTGTAATAAGCTCTAACCCAATGGAGGACACAGGAAGGGGCTTCTATATGGGTTATCACGTTTTCTTCGCTAGATGTTATAGTCGCCTTCTAGCCCCTGCGTGCAGCCCTAACAGACAGAGCTGTGACCCCCAACCCGCGGTGCAAGAAGTCGCTACTGCGGTGGTTCGGGCCAGAGGGGGCAAACACGAGTTACGTACTCGAACAGAGTTTATTGTGCTCGAGTACACGGAAAAAGAAAAGCAATAAAAAATTACAAGGGTTCAACGCTGCTGAACCAAATAATGAGCGGAAGCATTAGCTGCGGGTGACCGAGCGTTCTCTTTTTCTTCTGCCTCAGCCCACATATAAAGCCCCGCTTTAACGAAGCTATGCCAGGGCCCTATAGCAGGCTGATTCTGACATAACCGTCCCATGTGAATCGAGAGACCCAAGTTGGCAGCTCCTGCCAACCGCTTGAGTTGGTAGCCCAGCTCTCACCCGTGTCACGTGGTGTATGACGTCACAGCGTCACGTGGGTAAGAAGTGGCTACCGGCTGCGCTACGCTGAAGGCTCGAAACCTAGAATAGTATTGCTTTCGCAATAAAAGCCGCCGTAGCGAGCGGACATCCCGCTCGCGTACGGGGATGAAATAAAAAAAAAAAAAAAAGCACACGCAAAGAGGTGAGAGGAGTGTTCTGCTCACCTGGCGCGGCTTCGCGCTCGCGGCCCGCAGCGTTAAGTGCGTGCGACACCGGGCGAAGAGGGTGAAGGCGGTGGTCTCCCCGATGAAAAAATAGAACCGTGCGCGTGCACGCTCAATCAACGCTCAACCGTCGAACGCTGCTCCTCAGCTCGGACCGGGGAGAGGAGGCTAATTCTACCATGGAGGAGGTACGCCAACCGGCTAGGCACTGGCACGGCTCCATCGAGCGGCCGTGGCACTGGTAGTCCTTTTAGCACTGGGTTAGGCCGGAAGGAGAGGGAAACCCGCTGCAGCGTCAGCAGCGTCGCCACTGGAGACAGAGGGAGGGCAGTGTGACATCTCCTCAGCCACGGCCGGTCTCGAAGGAGAGCGCGTTTCAGCGCGCGCTCTCTCCCTCGAGACCGGCCGTGCCTCAGCAAACCTCTCTCAGCGCGTAACTATAACTCGCGTTGTTGCGCGCTGGCGTTATATGGGGGCAGGGGATTGTGAAGCCTCACAAATGCATTTAACCTACGATGTGTGCGATGCTTGGATAGCGAAGATAATTACGACTTTCACGGGAAAAACATGAAGTATAGCACCCATTATGTGACGTACGGTCAACGAAAACATGTTACGGGAAATATTCACAGTACGGCAGTTGTCCACACCACTGAGGATGGTCACAGCACAGCACTTGCACAGCACAGCACTCGTCTGCGTCCTCTCCTTCTGGGAGTCTGTCGCACTTCTTTTTCGTCAGCACGGCCAGCGAATACCGCTCAGTAACACTACCCCCCCCCCCCCCCTCCCTCGGGAAAAGCACAGTCCCGGTGCGTTCTACGTTTGTGAAACAGAACGCGTGCATAATAGGTCTTCAGGCGGGACACATGCACTATTTCAGAGGATGGCGCTCTGGACGAGTATTTCGGAGGCACAGATTCAACTTCGTATGTGACGTCTGTCACGGGGCGCAAAACTCGGTAAGGGCCTGTGTAACGGGGCAAAAGTTTTTCACGCAAGCCCACGCGACGGCACGGGATCCACAGCAAGACGAGTGACCCAGGAGTGTAGTGGACATCACGGTGGCGACTGTCGTACCGGAACTTTTGAGTCTTGGGATGCAGAGAGCCTGGCATCCCTAGCAAAAAAGACCAATAGGCAGCGTTATTGGTTCTATAAGAATCGGTGTTGGTTCTGTAGGTATTCTATGTGTTGTATCTGCATTTCTATGGGACTTATGCAGAAACACATAAATCTTATAGACTGGTACATATTTGTCCTAAAGACAATAGTATTGGTTTCATAGGTTTATCTGTGGGTTGTATAAGAAAAGTATCAGACCAGTGCAGAAGCCCATATGCATCAATTATAGACTGATACATGCTTGTCTCATAGACCACTACGTTCATGTGTCTGATACATCAGTATGCCTTTGTTTATGGGTCTTACATGCAGGATCAGTCAGTTGGAGATTTTAGGTCTTTTTCATTGTTTCCTTTTCCATCTCGGACACATCCCCAAAACTCACGCATTCATCCCGTTTATTGAGTGTTGCCGTAATGTACAATATTAGCCGCAATAATAATTGAGAACGCCGCGACACAAAATATTCTCACTTAATTCTGCGCGAGGTCTGAGCTATCCGGCGGGCATCATGAGCGCGGGCTACGGCATCACTGGCGTAAGTACTGGTGGCGTCTGCCGCGGGTAGTGAGGTGTCGAAGGGCATGCAGTAACGGGTGTCGGCCAAATAACAGATAAAATGGGGAGTATCCAGCGGTAGAATGGACTGATGAATTGTAGGCGAATGTCACAAAGGGTAGATGAACGTCCCAATCCCGGTGGTCGTCAGACATGGACAGCATGTCTGTGAGGGTACGGTTTAGGCGTTCCGTGAGGGGGTGATAGGCTGTGGTGAATTTGTGACGGACGGAGCACGAACGGAGAATTTCGTCAACCCTCGCGACAGAAAGCAGCGGCCACGGTCAGTTAGTAGTTCACGAGGGGCACCATGATGTAGAATCACGTTTTCTAGGAGGAAGTCAGCGACGTCTGTGGCGCAGCTGGTCGGGATGGCACATGGTAATAGCATACCGCGTAGCATAATCGGTGGCGACGGCGATCCATTTGTTCCCTGAGGCGGAAACTGGAAAGGGTCCAAGAAGGTCAATACCTACACGGGAAAACGGGTCAGTGGATATGGGGATCGACT